>NC_140953.1:145902375-146364875 GCF_014529385.1 Adiantum capillus-veneris | reverse complement strand
TGCTCTTCGTAATATAGATGTCAGACAAGAGACCAACCGGCGAGGAGCAGCCAGCTGGCTCTTCTTTTGGTTGGTTCAAATCTCAGGTGGGCTCCCACCCGGGGTCGACATCACCTCCAGTGCATCCGATTCTTGAGTCGGTGAGAACAAGCAAAGAAATAAAGAATGTTTCTACGTAGTTAACCCTAAACCATGAGTGTCATAAGTTTTTTCTTGTTATTTGCAGGCATGGCCATCCTACACCTACCCTTCTCAAGTTCCTCCACCTATCGTAGATCCTGACTTCCAGCGGGCTATCTCTTTATGAGAGAAGTACCTCCATTCAACGGAGGATTAGTTTGGCAACTACACTACGCATCAGCTTGCGACCTATGGCATTTCTCTGAAGACTACACCATGGGGGAGTCAGGGAGCGACTCCTTACCTACAAAGCCTCACACCGACAGCACCTCCCTCTACTCTCCCTTCCTATCGTCCTACTCCTATTCCATCGTAGGGTCCTACTCCCCTTGCATTGCAGGGTCCTACTCCCATGGCATCACAGGGTCCTATGCCACTCCATTTTACTCCTGCTTCACAAGAACATCGTCGACGGACTTCCTCTTGCAGTGCGCGTTGACGCTCGTCTCAGGGCAGCGAGCACCATGAGAGACGAAGCGAGAGCGTATCTTGTGGTTTTTCATGTTTTGGTAGTGGCAGGAGAACGGATTCCCCACTTTCAGAGCGTGCCGTCAGTGACCCAAAGGACGAGGATACTGACGCACCCATACCAGACACGCATGGGTGCTACTACATGGTTAAATATGGCGGGGAGGTGAATTTCGGCACAGCACAACATAGAGCATTTCGAGGCCATCTACAAATTCTTATACATTCAATGTAAAAGAACTGTTTTATAAAGTTTAGAGACCAAATGCCTGATAATGCACGATACATTGAGGACGCTCTGTTCGCTAGATTTCCAAACGCCCCCGATCAACATTTTTCACAACAATGGTTGGAGGGCTACATAAAGACATTTCTAAAAAACAAGCAGTCCAGTGTGTGGCGCAGCAGCCAACCAGGTCAGAGATTCAGACAGGAGTTACCGCGGTGGCAACATGGTAGACGCGGCGGTCGGACCACTACAAGTGGTAAGTTTAAACAAGTAATTTTGTATCAATTGTTTTGAGCTGATGATAATTGTTTAATTTGATTTGGGTTTATGTAGAGTCAAAGTGATCCAATATATGTGCCTCTGTAAGACGACAAGATAGAGGAGGGTTAGATAGAAAAATGTTTGTCAAAACTTTCGTAAAGTCCCAATGTGGCACAATGTATATACAACTATTTACTTTTTATTGTAACTTTCTTAAATAGTTGATCTTCTATATTTTTAATTGTCAAGGTAAACTAAATTCAATTTCAGTTCTTTGGTTTTTTTTTATACTCTTCCAAAAAACAATTGATTTCTCATTGTTTTATGCAGGTCAAAAATAAAGGTGCTCATTTGGGGTGGCCCAAATGAGCACCTTTATTTTTCAATTGGCATGTAGCGGCAATAAAAGCGGCAAAGGTCGCGGTAATAGCAGCGAGTATATTGCCGTGACTATTACCGCGCTTATTGCTGAGAAACCACTACCACGTGCATAGCTGCGGTTATTGCCGCCCTCGCAAAATTTTCTCTCACCTTTTTCCTTTATTTTTCCGCGGCAATGTTAGCGGTTATAGACAACTCCTATTATAGTGCAACAACAACAACAACAATTGGTCCAAGGAGAAGGGAGCTTACAAAGGTAAAAATAAATTCTCTCCTGAAGATTTTGAAGATTTTTGCAAGGACCATAAGTATTTCAAGTGTGGGGAGCAAGTACATGGCTATCGTTCTTTCCCCAAGAAGAATGCTCGCAATGAGACTCCTAGGGCTTCCACCATTGAAGCTCCAAAAGAGGATGTTTATTGCAAAGGATCATCACTTTCCTATGCTTGGGGAAAGGTAAGAGAGCATGATGCCTTCATCTTGTTTGACCTTGGCTCTACTCACAACTTCATATCAATGGAGTTGGCCACCAAGTTGGACATTCAAGCTTTCACAACTTTCAAGGGACAACAAGCCTCCGTTACTCCCTTGATTGGGAAGTTGAGTCTTCATGTCCAAAGCTATGTAGACAAAGAAGACTTTTTCATCTCTCCTCTCCAACATGAGGATGCTCCTAGGGGCCCCATTGTTTGATCGCATGGCTACCAATATGAAGTTCCCTGAAAGGAAAATCTACTTCACCTACATGGGAAAGAACATGTATATAGATGCTAGTGAGCATGGTTGCACCATTCCACTTGTAAATTCTTCTACTTTTGATAGATCAATGAAGAGCTCAGTTTTTGCGTACATGAGTTTTGTCAAAGAGTCTCTAAAAGATCCTAACGTTTCATCAATTATGAATGGTAGGAATCAAGAAGAGTTAGAAGTTTCTAGTTTTCTAAAAGGATTCCAAGATGTGTTCATCGATGATATCCCTATGGACTTACCTCCAAAACGAGGAGATGATGATCATCACATTGAGCTCCTTCCAGGAAGCTCACTGCCTAACAAGCCTCCTTATCGAGTCTCACAAGCTCAACAAGAGGAGATCATTAGGCAAATACATGAATTGGTAGACAAAGGGATGGTGAGGCCTAGTTCCTCTCTCTTTTCTTCTCTAGTCCTTTTAGTGCAAAAGAAAGATGGTACATACCGTATGTGTGTGGACTATCGAGCACTAAAACATATCCCTATCAAAACAAATTTCCCATGCCTCGTGTAGAAGATCTATTTGATAAGCTACAAGGTTCTACCTACTTTAGTAGGATTGACCTTAAAACTGGCTATCATCAAATAAGGATAGTGGATGAAGATATCCTAAACACCGCGTTTTGCACAACGTTTGGTCTTTATGAATACATAATCATGCCTTTTGGCTTGACTAATGCACCAGTTATGTTCAATTGTCTAATGGAGAAAATTTTTAAACCTTACCGCAAATTCACTAGAGTGTTATTTGATGATATCATCATCTACTCCAAGTCTTTGGAGGAACATAAGAAACATGTCCAATTGATTTTTCAAGCATTGAGGGAGAACAAGCTTTTTCTCAACCAAAAGAAAAACAATTTTTTTCTTTAAGAAATTCAATACCTAGGTCATATTATCTCTCAAGATGGTATCCGTATGGATCCATCAGATTACAGGTAATAAAAGCATTGCCTAATCCAAGGAATCTACATGAGCTAAGAAGCTTTATTGGTATGTGTGCATGCTATAGAAGCTTCGTAGAAAAATTCTCTCAAATAGTAGGACCTCTACATGACTTAACTAAGAAGAACTTTAAGTATGTATGGACTAGTAAAGAGCAAAAAGTTTTTGACAAGCTCAAGGAAATTCTTACCCCTCAACCAGTCCTCATGATTCCCAATCTCTCAAAACCATTTGAAGTCCAATGTGATGCTTGTGGTGATTGCCTTGGAGCATTTTTGCTTCAAGAAGGGAATGCCATAGCATATGAGAGATGAAGGCTCAATACTGATAAACGATTCTTGGGCATTTATGAGAAAGAGCTTTTAGCTGTTCTACAAGCTCTAGACACATGGGATCACTACTTATTGGGGACTCCATTCATTCTACAAACCGATCACCAAAGTCTCAAGTATTTCATGATGCATAGCAAGCTCTGCAACAAACAAATGAAATGGGCAAATTTTCTTTCGCAATTCAGTTTTCACATTGCTCATATTGGTGGTAAGCACAATCAAGTGGGCGACGCACTTTCACAATGACCAAAAGTGAATGCGGTGTCTATAGCTACTCACAATGATTTATCGTCTATGATAGATGATTATGCTACTGACCCTGATTTTAAAGACATAATATCATTGCTTGATTTGAGGAAGAAAGAGGAACCATTCACCTTGCAGGATGGTTATCTTCTCCACGGAAATAGGCTATGTGTTACCCATTCCCTTCGTGAGAAAGTTATGTATGAATCCCATGCTCATCCCTATGCGGGGCATAGAGGTATTCAACCTACTCTCCGAGAAGTAGAGGCGTACTTCTATTGGCCTACCATGAAAGTGGACATACAAGAGTATGTTTCAAAATGTGTAGAATACCAAAAGACCAAGTAAGATAGAGGGAAGCAACTTGGATTACTCCAGCCATTGCATATCCCAAATTCACCATGGGAGAGTATATCCATGGATTTTATCTTTTGATTACCCAAGTCTATCCATGGGAATATGGAAATATGGACAATAGTCAATAGTTTTAGCAAGCAAGCACTCTTCATTCTTGTCAAAAAGACTATTAATGCACATCAAATGGCAACTCTCTTCATATCTTAGATTTTCAAACACCATGGATTACCCACATCCATTGTGTCAGATAAAGATCTTAGAATGACCAGTAATTTCTGGAAAGGTCTTTTTGAAAATCGAGGAACAAGATTGAATTTCTCTTTGGCCTATCACCCACAAACAGATGACCAAAGTGAGATAGCCAATCTTACGATACTTGATCTACTCAAGAGTTATGTTATCAAAGTAGCTCAACACTCAACAATGGGAAAAGTACTTACCTCTTGTAGAGTATGCCTACAATAATACTACACATACTTATATGGGAAAAGCACGTTTTGAGATCATTGAGAGAAGACCTAAAAGTCCCTTGCTACTCAAAGTACATTGGAAGATCTTCGCCGTCGATGAGTATAGCCGTGACCTATAAGAATCTTTTCAAAAGATTAAGGAGGGTTATATCCATCTCTCAACAAAGGCAAAAAGCTGTTGTTAATAAGCACAGAAGGGCCTTAACGTTCAAAGAAAATGATTGGGTCTTACTTAAGTTTCCTAAGGCTCGATTAAGGCAAACAACATGCAAAATTCCTACGGGCCATCAAAAGTATTATGCTAAGCTAGCAAAAAGATACTATGGTCCTTTCCAAATCTTGAAGCCCATCAATGAGACGGCTTACCCACTCAAGTTGCCAACCATTGGCTCAAACACAATGCCCTACAAAGGAGAGCCACCAAGTGAACCGATTATCGAAGACCCTCCCAAAATTGAAGACCAAGAAGAGGTGCTACAACTCGTAGCTATCCTTTAGCATGAAGACAAGGTAGTACGACATGGTAAGATTATCCAACATCATCTTATTAAGTTCAAAAATTATCCTTTTGAAGATGCTAGATGGATGCAAGGAATACAACTTAAGGATAGTATGAACCTTGTCAATGCTTACAATGCTACATTAGAGTAAGTAAATGTACAATTTCTTTTAAATGACCCATGTTTTTGTCTTATAAGATTAGTTCTTTTCTTAATTGTGCACAAATTTAAATAGTATGCATGCTTATAATCATGTTGTGATGACGAGGTCTCTCAAACACCAAGTAGAATTTGTCACTCTACTTTGGGAGAATAAAATGGAATAAAGAGCAGACGTGCTTGCGGGAGCTATGTCTCCCAAGCACCAAATGGATTAGTCATCCATCTTGGAAAGATGTCATAGGGTAAAAAGGGATCCTCTACCCGCTAAGTAAGATTGACTAATGACTAAGGCTTTATCTCTTCTACCTCATAGTTAAGGACGACTATGATTTCAAGAGAGAGGTAATGTCATAAACTCTAATATCTAACCAACCCAAATGATTTTCTCATATTAAATTGATCATTTAATGTGGGAGAATAAATGGGAACAAGGGTAATGATACACTATGAAAATCTCCAAGTGTTTCCCGCGCTGTTTTATCGCGTTTTGTAGAGAGAAGGTGTAAATTCAATAAGAGAAACAAGAGAGAGGAGGGCGGAGCTTTTTTTGTGTTGAAATTATTACGTGACTGTTTCCGCTATTATTACCGTGTCCATTACCGTTGTTATATCCGCTGCCCAAATTTAGCGCCTAAACTTTCAAATTCTAGATTAACCCCCCCCTCCCCCGCCCCCTTCAAATTTTGGTGTTTCCCTCCTCTCAATAAAAACTATAGAGTATTGTATATAATTTTCAAATATAAAAATAAAGAGAAAGAAAGAGAGAGAGAGAGAGAAAGAGAAAGAGGGGGGAGAAGGAGACGGGGGATACAAGGCCCGGTCTAGACGCTACGGCGGAAATGCTTTCCACAGGGGCGTTTAAGTTGAGTGGAAAAAGCCTATTTGCTGCAGTAGATATCACCTTCCTTCGGGCCCACCATTTTTGTTTCGGCACCACCCCCCACTTGGAAGAGCTGCTGCCCTCTCTCCACCTCTCTCTGTTTTTCGCTATTCTTCCTCCAACACCATTTAGACGAGGCTGCAAAAAGCATTTCTTCCTCCAGCCTCGTCTAAACCCAGCCTAAGAATACCCTTGTTTACAACTAGAATAATCATTGTCAATTGATTAACATAATTGAGCATATCCTCAAATCTAAAGAGAGAAAGAGAGAGGTGAATGGATTACACGATCAAAAACTTTGTACTTGTCAAATGTTTATGAATCATCTTCCAAAAGATCTCTACATGAATCATCATCCAATTCTAAGCCCATGGCTCCTAAATCAATAAAGAGAGAAACGGAATTGTCATTTGTGGATGCATTGTCAGCTTCATCATCTTCAAGTTCCTCATCCTCCATCTCATCATCTTCATCATCATGACAATCATCCTCGCTAACCGAACTTGATTCATCGACCTCCCTCTCCTCTGTTTCCACCTCATCCAAAGTCGGAGGTGGAAGAGGGTCGAAGATAGTCTCCACTTCACTAGTGGAAAAAATGGTTCTCCCTCGAGCTGTTACAGGAATTACGAACCAAAGTTTTGATTGGTGGAGTGCTGGGATATAGATGACCTATAAAATAGAAGCTCAAAGTGAGTAACATTGGTATAACTAACGATACAACAAGTAAATAAGAATTAAAAAGGTACATGTCACTCACTTGCTCACAATTGCGCGGTAAAACTAAATTGTCATACCTCCCTGTGTGACGCACACTAGAGTCCACCATGTAGAGGCTATTCTCATGTCGTCTAGACACATTTGCAAACCACTTGCACGCAAAGACGAAGCTATGAAAGGTTCTAAAATTAACCTTTAGTATCATTTCAATAGTTCCGCAGTACCTGGCTTCATCACCGTCTGTGTCAAAGCTACCATGATGGCGCAATCCATGGTGGTTCTACGCTCGTCAATGTAGCGTGTACAAAAGTGACGACCCTTTGATCATATAGAGTTAAAGAGAAGGCACTACAAAATAGAAGAATATATTAATTTATCAAATACATATTAAAGATAATTTCAACAAATAGTAAGACAATATGGTTTAGGTATATGAGTACTCTACCTTTGGTACGCAGCCTCGTACATACTCCCATTCTTTGTTGGTGATGTCTTCTCCGGGCGCTTTTGCCTCGGTCATTCTCTCATGAATCCACTCTGCACTAATGAGATCTGGGAAACATGAAAGGTGTCTAGGCACTGCGGGTGTCCTGCTTCCTCCATGTGCTTGTTTTCATGCTTCCCTCTCTTGCAAACACCTGGACTTTGCCACTCTCCACAAGTCCACCCACTTGGTCATAATCTTTGCATTGAGAATGCAAAAGTTATCGACCACTCGAGATAGATTCATATCCATGTTAAGTAGTTTCCCCTTTCCACTTGTCCAGTGTGAAGTCATCCTTGAATCTTCCTCGTCTGACCACATGCGAGGCATTGAAGGATCAACTTGTGCCAAATACTCTAATAAGTAAACAAATGCCTCTTAACCAATCCACCCTTCGGCCATACATGCCTTTGGTTGAGAGCGTAGCCGCACAAAATCTTTCAGAGTCTTTAAAAACCTCTCTAAAAAGAACATCCATCATGCGTGCACTACTCCACATATAGCTATCTCCTCCACCACGTGAACCAAGAGGTGAATTTGAGTAAGAAGGACCGATCAAGGAAATGCATCCTCAATGGCACGCACACTTTCTGTTGCAAGTGTTTGAGCAGCAGGGATAGCATCTATATTGATCTCCTTGGAGCTCATAAATCTGCAAGAAAACACACAAGGATACACTAGGTGCTACTTGAAATTATTGTGTACAGAAAAAAGGTGTAGTCGAGTGGAGTCTTGTGGTGTACCTTACTACCTCTCCTAATTTGAAAATAGCATTCCTCACTTTCTTGTCCCAACATATACACACACTCACCGGCAGAATGAACTATAATGTGAATCAGGAAAAGGAAAAGTCAGTGATAGTCATACACACAAACTATAGATAGAATAGGGAGTATGAAGAATACCTGAAGCATCTTGTGCCAATCGTGGGACTTCAACACGTACAATTGAACGCTTCCACCCTTCTTCGCTTTTGTGAAAGCTCCCTTTAGTGACCTCATGGATCCTCTTGGTGTGCGAATAGAGGCAATGGTACCCTTCACCTTGTCTAATTCTTCTTTTGCTAGCATCCATGGTGCTTTATGAAGCACAATCTTTCCATTTGGGGCACGCCGTGGAGTGGCAGAGGCAGGGAGACGTTTTAAAAGCCTCAAATCCTCCCTGGCACCCAAAGAGTCCTTCTTGCCAATAATGTGGTCCCATAGTGTTTGGGCTACATTCTTGAATATGTGCATGGGATCCAAGAGGTGTTGTATTTTTAAGTCCTTCCAATATGGAAGCCTTACAAATATGGAATACCTCAACATACCTTTTGGTGGAGGACACGGAGCCCAATTGTTGTCATGGTGTTCCTCCCAAATGGTTGTCCAATCTACCATTGTGAGCTTTAGAGGAGCCTTCCCATTTGTTGGAGCCTTGTGCTTGATATGCCCTTGGGGTAAGAAACGATGGTTGTTTGGATAGATTACCTTGTGCAAGGAATCTAGCCTCTCCGTCACCGACGATGCCCCACAAGTAGGACATGGATTGTGGCCCGATGTGGACAACCCTGCATACATATCATATGGTTAGAGAGATGAGTGAGCTAAAGTGAGCTAAAGGGAGCTAAAGGGAGCTAAAGGGAGAGAGAGAAAGAGAGAGAGAGACATAGAGGATAGGGGATTACCAAAAATCTCTCCAAGCCCACGATAGTCATGCATAGTCCACATAAGGATTCCCCTCACTTGAGCCTCTCTCCCCCCCTTTGCAAGTGAGACATCGACAACAGGAATGCCTCTCCATAACTCCTCCAACTCCTCGATGAGGGGCTCGAGGTAAATTTCCATATTTGACACTTTGTACTTCCCTGGCACAAGCAAGGAAATAAATAAATTTCCCTTCTTGGTTGTTTCCCATGGTGGAATATTGTAGTTGACAATCACCACAGGCCAAGTGCTCCATGAAGTAGACTTAGTGCCGAAGGGGTTGACACCATCACTTGCTAACCCAAGCCTCAAGTGTCGAGGCTCCAACCCAGACTCTGGCCATTGAGTTTCGATGTGCCTCCATGCAAGTGAATCGGCAGGGACACGCATCATTCCATCATTTGAGCGATGGTTTGCGTGCCACGCGAGAAGCTCCACGATGGACCTGCTTTTAAACATGTGTTGGATGCAAGGAATTAATGTAAAATGTCTTAATACCTTGTGGGGTAGGTGTGCCCCGCTCACACTTGTCTTGTATCGTGCCTCCCCGCACACGGGACATGTGGTAGCATGTGCTTGCTCATTGCGGTATAGCATGCAATCGTTGACGCACGCATGGATGCGCTCATAGTCCATTCCAAGTGCTATGACATACGATCTAGCTCGTCGATGATCTGGAGGCATTGGTGATCATCTGGCAACATTTTTCCCATCAAACTACAACAAACATGCGTATTAGTATAATTCCTAGAAGACAACACCATAAAGAGAGAGGGAGAGAGTATATAAAAGCCACATTCCATACTTACAGAAGTAGTGCATCGACACTTGCATTACTCCAACCGAATTTTGCTTGCAAGTTGAGTACTTCCAACGATGCTCAGAGCACCGAGTACCGTGCACTGTCGTAAAGAGGTGTTCGAGCACTTGTCATCAATCTATCCTCCATTTCGGTAGCCCGTTTAGTGCAAGGCTGGCAATCTTCTTCGCACACGTCACACTCATGGCTAGTAACTCATCACACATGTTGAATATGTACTCATCCTCTACCTCAAAGGGTGAAGAAGACGTCGTAGGAGCTGCCGACGTAGATCCAACGGCACGATCACCATGCGGTGCACCCAAATCGCCGAGTTGCTCTTGCCTCTGCCGTTTAGCCTTGTGCCCCGGTGCACCACCACCGAACAGAAACGAATGGGGCACCTCCTCAAGCGACGGGTGAGTCATGCTATCATCTCTCCGAGCGCTTTTCCGAGGATGCGAAAGCCCTTCGTTGTCCACGTGCTCCAAAGAAATGCGGCTCAAGCAAAGAATTGCCCTTTTGCACTTAGCGCAAGGACAAGGTAGTTTTTCCTTGAGCCAAGGATCTTGCGTTGGGCCTCCAGGAGGACCACGATCATCCCAGTCGATGTCCTGCACATGTGAAAGGTTGTTTATTTAGTCATGTGTCGTAAAAAATAAATAATTAAAAAAACACTTAAATCCATTAGAAAAATTACATATAGTTAAAGTCAAAGGGAATAAATGACAATGAGTATTAAAATTATTTTTTAACTAAAAGAGATTTTAAAAATTCAGTTATTAAACATTTAAAAGTACTACAAAATAAAGTATTCATAAAAATTAAAAATCTTCATCAAAAAACTCAAAAGGCTAAAAAATGAAATAATGTATAGCTAAGGGTAGGGGGGGTGGTTTGTACCCCCCTCCCCTGCAACCTCGGATTTACATGTATCCATTTGAAATGACTGGCCACGGTAATATGGGCGGTAATAGGTGCGGTAATAGTTGCGGTAATAATTAGCGCCTAAAAAAAAAGGAAAGAAGACAGAGTATGCCGCGTTTTTGCAGCATACCCTGCCTTCCCTGTGTTTCTTGCTCTCTGCCATCGCTCACAAGCTTCCCCCTCCTGCCCTCCCCCACTCCCCATCTCTCTCTCCTTCAACAAGCCTCCCCCCCCCCCCCCCCCCCCCCCCCACCTCTCCCTTCCCCCTCTCTCCTTCTCCAAGATTCTCAAGTTTCGTCGAAGAGAGTTTCGTGCAAGTTTTGGCAAGGGGGTATTCCGCCATATTTTTTGGACGCTCAACCTATTCGAAGCTCAACCGCGCTACAATGAAGAGGTAAACACAAAAGCACATCCTCCATATTCCCTTTTTGTTTTCTACTACACACACACACACACACAAACACAAATAAAAAAAATAGAAAAAATAGATAATCCATTATAACATACCTCGTTCATTAGGAAACGGTTCTTTTGCACGGCTTGTTTGAAATGGTTGTTTTTCTAAGCACGTTTAAAAATGGCTACTTTGCTACGCAAGTTCGGTAATGATTGATTTATCACGCACGTTTTGGAAATGATTGTTTGGATAGTGTTAGATGAAATAGAGAGAGAGAGAGAGAGAGAGAGAGAGAGAGAGAGAGAGATTTAAAGAGAGGGAGAGAAATAGATAAAGAGAGTGAGAGAGGGAGAGAAATGTTAGATAAAGAGAGGTAAATGTTAAACTAGAGAGACAAAAACAAATAAAGAGAGTGAGAGAGAAAGAGGGATAGAGGTAGATAAATAGAGAGAGAGAATGAATGAGAGAGAGAGAGAGAGAGAAAGAGAGGGAGAGAAATGTTAAATAGAGAGAGAGAAACAGATAAAGAGGGAGAGAAATGTTAGATAGAGAGAGAGAAACAGATAAAGAGAGTGAGAGGAATAGAGAGAGAGAGAGAGAGAGAGAGAGAGAGAGAGAGAGAGAGAGAGAGAGAGAGAGAGAGAGAGAGAGAGAGAGAGAGAAGGGGAGGGAAAGAGATAGAGAGAAAGAAAGAGAGATAGAGAAAGAGAGGAAGGGATAGAAAGAGGGAGAGAGGGAAAGAGATAGAGAGAGGGAGAGATAGAAAGAGGGAGAGATAGAGGGAGAGAGGGAAAGAGAGTGAGTAGATAGAGAGGGAGAGAAAGAGAGGAATAGAGATAGAGAGAAAGAAAGAGAGGAAGAGATAGAAAGAGGGAGAGAAAGAGAGGGAGAAAGAGATGTAGAGAAAGAAAGAGAGAGAGACATTGAATTTAGGTGCAGCCAACACAAAACGATGGCTACATTTACAACCTTAACATATATATGTGTGTACATATATATCTGTTTATGCATGTATGTGGGCACTAAGTACGGGACCATAGCATCCGAAGGCTAGACGCTTCCTCTTGGGTATAGTCCTTTTTTAATTGTAGCGTTGCGGTCATTAATCCACTCATGCATGGATTACCGCAATCTACCTTTGGTTTTACTACGGTTGAGACTACGATGATATCTAAAGAGGTGCAGTTGACCTTTGGCACTAATAGACTCTACTTAGGTCTACTAGTATGTATATGTATCTACGTGTTTGTGTGGTAATAAACTTGTGTACGTATATTTAGATGAGTGAGTAGGGTGGAAAAATTAATCTTATATTGCTCTTTTTACTGTAGATGTCTGATGACAGACCAACTGGTGAGGAGAAGCCAACTGGCTCTTCTTTTGGTTGGTTCACATCTCAGGTGGGCTCCTACCCGGGGTGGACATTGCCTCCAGTCGACCTGAGTCTTGAGTCGGTGAGAACAAGCAAAGAAATAAATAATGTTTCTACGTAGTTAACCATAAACCATGAGTGTCATAGGTTTTTTTTTTTGTAATTTGCTGGCAGGGACATCCTACACCTACCCTTCTTGAGTTCCTGCACCGGTCGTAGATCTTGACTTACAACGGGCTATCTCTTTACGAGAGCAGTACCTCCATTCAAAGGAGGATTTGTTTGGCCGCTACACTCCGCAACAGCTTGCGACCTACGGCATTTCTCCGTAGACTACACCATGGGGGAGTCAGGGAGTG
The DNA here is from genome assembly GCF_014529385.1 of Adiantum capillus-veneris. Lineage (NCBI taxonomy): Eukaryota > Viridiplantae > Streptophyta > Polypodiopsida > Polypodiales > Pteridaceae > Adiantum > Adiantum capillus-veneris. The sequence continues at coordinate 146,351,971 of NC_140953.1, read as the reverse complement.
ACTCCATATCTACAGAGCCTCGCACCCACAGCACCTCCCTCTACTCTCCTTTCCATTCATCCTACTCCTATTCCATCGCAGGGTCCTACTCCCCTTGCATCGCAGGGTCCTACTCCCATGGCATCACAGGATCCTACGCCACTCCATTCCACTGCGGCTTTGCCAGAACATCATCGATGGACTTCCTCTGGAAACGCGCATCAACGCTCGTCTTAGGGTAGCGAGCACCGTGAGAGACGAAGCGGCGGCGGATCTTGTGGTTTCGCATGTTTTAGTAGTGGTGGGGTAAAGGATTCCCCACTTTCAGAGCGTGCTGCCCCTGATGCAGAGGACGAGGATAATGACGCACCCATGCCAGACACGCATGGGCGATACTACAGGGTCAAATATGGCGGGGAGGTTGATTTCGGCACAACACGGGGCAGGGCATTTCGACACCATCTACAAATTCTTATACATTCAACGTATAAGAATTTTTTTATAAAGTTCAGAGACCAACTGTTCGATCATGCAGCCCGATCATGCACGGTACATTGAGGACACTTTGTTAGCTAGATTTCCAAATGCCCCCGATCAACGTTTTTCACAACAATGGTTGGAGGGCTACATAAAGACATTTCTAAAAAACAAGCAGTCCAATGTGTGGCGCACAGCAACCAACCAGGTCAGAGATTCAGACATGAGTTACGGCGGTGGCAACATGGCAAACGCGGAGTGGGAGTGGGCAATTCAAGAGAAGACCGATCAAGCTGCGACGGGCTCATCATATAGACAAGAAACTGAGGCCCACGCAAGACAAACTTCCACGCACTATGGCTCAGGAGGCAAGGGAGCTTGGAAGGATAAATATGTAAGATTATTTGCATTATAACTTTGATCATTGATTATAAAGATTGTAGTTGATAATTTGATATTGTTATTCCTAACTTAGGAAAATGTCACTCTCTCTCAACCAACCAGAGAGATTGTCAAGTATCGGGAGAAACATACAGAATTTGATACTTGGCGATGGTTGTTTGAAAACAACCACACCTCTCGCGAGCAATTCGACGCGGTGGTTGGACCACTACAAGTCGTAAGTTTAAACAAGTAATCACTACAAGAGGTTGTGTGCTCTTGTGAAGTTGTTAGCGACGGAAATACATTGGGTTTTTATAATCCCCGGCATCGCTAAGACCATCGCTAACAGCGTCGATATGGGAACGTTGCTATAAGCGTCGCTATAACAATCACTATATGCGTCGCTATAAAGGTCGCTATATAGCAACGCCTATAGCAACGATTATAGCAACGCTTGCAGGCCATCTATAGCGAAGTTTATAGCGACGATGTAGCACCTTATATAGCGACGTTCCTAGCAACGCCCGAGACCCAAAATAGTCACCCACAAGACAATATAACCATTAACTCCATCATCCATAATACGTATTGTTTGCAAAATAAAGATACAAAAGTGACAAGCGTCAAAATAAAGATACAAAAGTGACAAGCGTGAATTGATGAAAGTAAATCAATGACAATTGTACACATCATAGGCAAAATCACTTGATTGTTAAACTTTTCAAATGTAATAGTTACAACACCATTGTCATTATTGAAAAAATATACATGGTTTTCAAAAAGACGTATAAAAGTCGTCTCATGATACATAAGCTATGACAAAAAGAAACTAATGCTATCTAGCTACGGCTAAATTGACGTCGTTTAATCAGACATCTCATCGTGTCCAAGCGGCATATCTGTCAGATTCTGCAAAAGAAAACAATAAGACAGCTTTTTGTAAGTATAAACCCTAATACCTACCATGTCGCCGCGAGAACTCAGAATGTCCATCAGGGCGTTTAAGCCCTTCTTGCCTGCGTACTCGTGCTCGTACGGTGTGGGATCATGTCCTATCATCGACCACTGTCAAAACATACAAAGAATCCATTATGTTAGAATTTAAAAACCCATAAACCCTAAACTATCAAACATAAAGAGCAATGCGCAAACGCTTACAAAATCAGCCTCAAATGATTCCCACCCGCCGCTCCCCAAGTGGTGTGAGCTCCCTGCCTCTACTCGCACTCTGGTTGCCTCCTTTTGTTGCTTCCACTTGTCGGGATTCTCGCGTGCTTCTTTCTTCGCATTCTTCCAATCTTCTTTGGCCAGCCAATCTGGTATGTTCTACCCATGCTTGATTGCTTTTTGCACTTCGAAACGCTTGTGCTTGTAGTATTCGCGCATTCGAACCTTCATCAGGTCTTCATTGAAGCGCTCATCTCGTGTTGGAACGGGAAACTCATCATGAAGCATGCTGATGACTTTCTCTTTTAAATCACTCGATACTTCACTCGAGGTGTTTAGTATGTAGTCTCTAAACATCTGAGAGCAAAGACCGCACATGTGCGAAATCACCTTCTTACCTTCATCATCCAAGATGATGCCACCGCTGAAGTTGACGGGGTAAGGAAAGCCCTCTCGCCGTTGATGCGTGAACCTAGGTGTCCCGACAGGGGTCTCTAGCGGCGTGTCGACGGGGGTACGGAAGTCAGGTGTCTCCACTGGAGTCTGATCCCCGAAGCGAGGAGTGTCCACTGGAGTGACTCCTGGAGGACTAGCTAGTGGTGTGTAGCCGCTAGAAACAGCAGTTAGCCGCGCAAAACCTGGTGTTGATGACGATGACGTGCCTGGTGTCGGGGCGGGCAAAGAAGGGGAGGGTAAAGAGCCTCATTGAACACAAGGCAGTGTCAAAGCATCGGCGGCGGCATCCCCACAACAACCACCACCGCCACCACTAGAGCACCGGTGCCTAAACGAGTGTGAAGATCGTCTCGTCGACACCGAAGCTTCGAAGCGCGCTGAATGCTCCAAAACAGAGGGACATGCAGCTGGAGTAGGAACGCGCGATGGTGCGCCAGAGGAATGACACTCCACGTACCACTGTCTCTGTTGGGGTGACAAAGAAGAAAGAAACTCCTCATCATCCATACCTGCATTAAACACACGAACATTTAAACTTAATATTGAATGAATGGAGTAGAAAACATGGACAAGTAGATAGAGAGGGTATAACAAATCTTATAATGAGGGTAAAAATCTTATAACCTGGACAACAAATTTAATCTTCTATTGGCATTCTTCGTTTTTTATCTCTCTCTCTCTCTCTCTCTCTCTCTCTCTCTCTCTCTCTCTCTCTCTCTCTCTCTCTCTCTCTCTCTCTCTCTCTCTCTGTCTCTGTCTCTTTGTTCACACTGTAAACTACCTCACATTCTCTAGTCATGTCCAATCCCCGCACACCTCGGTCTAGAGGTGCATGGAGATCAAAACCACCGGGTTATAATCTCGTCTTAATTGGTCAATGCCTGTATTTGTGGGTACAAGAAATCTACACACCCACGTCTACACGATAGTGCATATAGTGGACAAAACCCTTTTGCCTCTTCTCTAGCTGTAGCATTTCACAGTATCTTAACATCTTTTCACAGTAGATCTTTTCATCGTTCATCTAACTCTAATTTTTTTATCATAATCTTGAAGGTAGACTCTAATATAAAAAGTCAATCCAAAATCTTATCTTAAATCTAACCTAATTGAACATGTGGTGATTCGCTCCATTGAAGGGTAAAAGACATACCAATGGGGCTACTAGATGTGTAGATGTGAATGTGCCTTACATATACAAATACTTCAATGCAAGAGTTTAATACTCTCACGTCTCCACCCTGTCGATCCATGACCCACGTGATGGGAAAAAATCCTCCTCGAAGCTGACCCAGCTCCCACTTCCCAGGTGATGGGATAATCCCGTCTTGATGCAAACTCTTACTGCGTCCCTTTGCTGCCACCACCTGTCTGGATTGGTCGTCCACTCCTCCCTGATACCCCTCCACTCCTCTCTTTCATGCCAGTCAGGTCTGGCATCTGTGCAGCTGACCTCCGATGCTTCATGTAGTCGTGCATGCGTCTCCTCATCCAAGCATCGTCAAATGTATTCTCCAGAGAGGGAACTGGAAACTCCCGATACAGCGTAGCAATAAGATAATCCTTAGAGGCTTTATCCTGATCCCTCCAAGAGACCATGCCAGACTACAGTGTGTCAAAAAACCTGTTTACACAACTGTTGTATGCAGCCCATCACTTGCTTCCCCTCAGGGGTCATAATGGTCTCATCGGACATACGATTGATGAGGTAGATGTATCACTTTGGCATGTCCCTCCCGTGAACTATAGAAACCATGTCCGATGACTGCTCATCATCCAGGCCTCTAGGTGACCCCGACGCAGTATTCGGGTCACTCCTCAGCATCTCCGACGCAGTGGCCGGGACACCACTCTCAAACACATAGGTAGTATAATCCTTCGGTGTAGTCTGAGCAGTCTCACAAGCACGGACACTCCTCGGTGTGTCCTAGGGACTCTGCAACACATGAGCTCTAGAAATAACGTGCTCCTCGCCAGAACAACCACCACCGCTAGACTATCGTGGAATTGCTGGTCCGCATGGTCCATCAAACATAAATCTAGATCTAATTTAATTTTAAACTCAAAATAAACCTAAATTTCATTTAATCTAACGTAAATCTAAATCTAATGCACGTTAATAAACTTCACTAATCTAACGTAAATCTAACTCAAAATAAACATAAATCTAATCTAATCTAACGTAAATTTAAATCTAACCTTATCTTAAATGATAAAAAGAGAAAAATGGTATAACCTTTCTATCACCCAAGTGTGGTAGATTGGTTATGCCATTTCCCTCTTCAATAACATGTAAATAACCTAAATAAACCTAAATGTAATCTAATATAACGTAAATATAAATCTAACGTAAATAAACCTAAATCTAATCTAATATAACGTAAATCTAAGTCTAACGTAAATAAACCTAAATCTAATCAAATGTAAATCTAACTAAAAATAAACATAAATCTAATGTAATTTAACTTGAATAAACATAAATCTAATCTAACATAAGTCTACATATAACCTAATCTTTAATGTCTTTTGGGATAGTTTCCTACGACGTTAAAACTCTCTTCTTCTCGTGTGTGTATGTGTGTGGGTGTGTGTGTGCCAATAAAAAGAGAAAAATGGTATAACCTTTCTATCACCCAAGTGTGGTAGATTGGTTATGCCATTTCCCTCTTGAATAATAGGTCTTGAGTTCAACTCCTCGTCGGCTAGATCTTTAAGGTCTCTTGAATTAGTTTCCTACGACATTAAATTAAACTCTCTTCTTCTCGGGCGTGTGTGTGTGGGTGTGTGCGTACTCCAATAAAAGGAGAAAAATGGTATAAGTTTTCTATCACCTAAGTGTGATAGATTGGTTATGACATTTCCCTCATGAATAACAGGTCTTGAGCTCAACTCCTCGTCAACTAGATCTTTAAGGTCTCTTGGGATAGTTTCCTACGACGTTAAGACTCTCTTCTTCTTCTCTCTCTCTCCCTCTCTCTCTCTCCCTCTCTTTCTCTCTCTCTCTTTCTCTCTCAATGTGTGTGTGAATTCTTTGTTTATGCATGTGTGTGTGTTTTTTTTGTTTATGCATATGCTCTCTCTCTCTCTCTCTCTCTCTCTCAAAAACACAATTTGTGTGTGTGTGTGTGTGAGAGAGAGAGAGAGAGAGGGAGAGAGAAAGAGGGGAAGGGAACATGAGAGTGAGGAGAGGGAAGGAGCATACCTGGCTCTCCTTCCTCTCCTCGTGTGTGTGTGTGTGTGGATAAGAAAGAGAGAGAGAGGGAGAGCACGCGTTACCTTTGCTTGCTTGAGCGCACGCCGAAAACTCAGATCTGAGTTTTCGGATGCTCTCAGTTATTTTTTTACCCCTGACGGCGTCGCCATAGGTGTCGCTATGAGCGTCGCTAAGTTATAACTTAGCGACGCTATAGCCTATAGCGACACCGTGGATTTTCACCTTTGAGCGTCGCTAATATTAAGTACCTCTCGTAGTGAATTTTGTATCAATTTTTTTGAGCTATGGATAATTGTTTAATTTGGTTTGGGTTTATGTACAGTCAAAGTGATCCAACATACGTGCCTCTAGACGACGACGAGGATTAGATAAAAGCATGCAATCGTCAAAACTTTCGTAAAGTCCCAATGTGGCACAATGGATATATAACTATTTACTTTTTATTGTCACTTTTTTAAATAGTTGATCTTCTACATTTTTAATCGTCAAGGTAAAGTAAATTCAATTTTAGTTCTTTGGTAATTTTTATACTTTTCCAAAAAACAATTGATGTCTTATTGTTTTTATGCAGGTCAAAAATAAAGGTGCTCATTTGGGCCACCCAAATTTGGGTGGCCCAAATGAGCACCTTAATTTTTGAACTGGCGTTTAACGGTAATATACACGGTAATAGAAACGACAAAGGTCACGATAATAGCAGCGGGTATATTGCCGCGACTATTACCGCGCTTATTGTAGACAAACCACTGTCGCATTTATAGCCGCGCATTCATAGCCACGGTTATTGGTGCCCACACAAATTTTTCTCTCTCCTTTTTCCTTTGTTTTTCCACACAATGTTGGCGGTTTTCGACGGCTCCTCTTATAGTGATATAGACATGTGCTTATAGATCTATTCCAACACGGGGCCAATGGTAAAGGGGCCTAAATGAGAGATGGTCTATCAAAGAGAAACGCTAACCAATCGAGCATAAGACCTTAGGTTTAGATTCATTGAAGACCTCCAATAGTTAATGTAAAAGTCCTTTGACCCTAGGTAAGCTAGGACTGAGCTTGAGGTGGGAAACCGGCCTAAGCTTGAGGTGCTTGAGGTGGGAGCCCGGCTTAAGCTTAAGGTGCTTGAGGTGCTTGATGAGATTGAAATGCATGAGGCGCATGATGTTCTTGTCATGCTTGAAATGCTAGGGTTGTACTTGAGGTGGGAACCCGGCCCAAGCTTGAGGGGCTTAAGGGCCAAGCTTGTGGTGGGAGCCAGGCCCAAGTTGAGTGGATTGAGGTGTGCAAAAGGTCAAAGACAATCCCTACCAGGAGGGGGCGAGCCCTACATGAGGGGGGTAAGAGAGAACACACAACACACACTTACACAAGGCATGCCTAGTACAAAGAAAGCAAAGGGGACACTTATCAAGTTCCTCATTATGTTGCCCTCATGGTGTGCGTCCTGAAGCCTTTTGGTTGGCCACCCAAGGGGTCCAATGATAATTTAGAAGATTTAATTAATTTTCTCTGCTTTGATCAAATCCTCTCTCTTGAAGGGAAAGGGTTACACTTGTCCCGAGGCTACCCTTGTTGCTTGTAATGCCTCCTGCTTGTGATTGGCTAGGCCTGGAGGGGTCCAATGAGCTTCAAGCATGACCTACAAGGGCGGGTCGACCAAAGCAAGCTAGGGGGTTGCTTAGGGGATATACTCTCCCACGCACACTCACACACACTCTCATTATTATGCATTGTGCAAAGTGCAAGAGCTCCCTCTCCTTCTCCAAGCAAGTATAGGTTGAGAGCCTACAACAACACTCTTGGCTATGGAGTGCAAATCCAACCAAGAGCCATGCTTCAATGCTTAAGCTTGCTATCTTCTCCATCTTCATTACTATGCTATTATGTATGCTAGCAAGAAGAGTTATGATAAGTGAGGAACTAGTTCTCTCTCCCATGAAATGTTTCTTTTTCCTCTTCCCTACCCTCACTCCCTGCTAGCTCTCTCCACCTTCGAAGGTGTTTGAGGTCTTGTGACTGAGGCTTGGGATACTTAAAGCTTTCTTCAAGTTTATGTTATGCTTGTGATGCATGAAGCTTTCCATCTTCATTGCATCACCTAGGTCACAAGGAACACAAAGATTGTATTGTAACAAGTCTCTCTCTTAATGGGAGAAATCATAATACAAATGCCTATTGGTGGGGGGACCGGCTCCACATAAATCCGGTCCTCAACTGTTGTCATGTTCTCTAAACTCTCTCTCTTACAAAATTATTGTTCATGCTAGGTTAACTAATTGCTATGATTATGTTGCTATCTTCAATTATGTTCACCCGCCGCTATGCTCACAAAGTAATTTCTCAAAAGTACTCTCATTAATTTCCGCTACTCTCAAGTTAATAGGCCAATTACATTACATGCCTTGCAATTGGTTGCTGACTAGTTGCAACTTTTTGCCCATGCAACTCCTCATGAGAATCCAAATATATTTGAAGTAGGTCCACAACAAGCTCCACCTAAACTACAGTACTTTTTTGTTTTTGTCTTTGTTCTTGTTTTGTGTGTGTGTGTGTGTGCACGCGCGCACGCACATGCATGCGTGCGTGCGCGCGTATGTGTTAGTGACAGTAGATAGTGGCATTAGAAAGTAGAGCTGAAAATAGCGAGCATTCACAAAGTCTACGATTGTTAAGTCCATTTGATTGCAAGTGTCAGAGGATCAAAGTTAAAATGACAATGACTTTGTATCTTTTTTTTTAGTGAATATTGCTACTAAAATAGTATGCCTGTTTTCTTTCTTTTCTTTTCTTTTTCCTTTTGTGTGTGTGTGTGTGTTGTTGTGTCTGGGGGGGGGGTGGGGGTGGGGGGGGGGGGGGGGGGGGTGGGGGGTGGGGTGGGTTCACCCACATCTCACACGGGGTCAGCTAGGGGGACCTAGGGTCCAAGTTTGGGGGCGTGAATCGACTTCAATCTCAACCGCCCGATCCCCTAGTAAACTATGCGTGAATTAGGGACAAAAACGATCACCTGAGTTCACCCCTAGTTTCCCTGTTTCATGCGACATGGAACAAACTTGAGACCTCCTTATTGCCACAGAAAATCCCTATTCTTATGCTAGCATGCACCGTTGCCCATGTCGACACAACAAACAATCACACCCTACTTTACCCTTAGTTCATTGGACAATCTGACAGTTGAGATTGAAGCCACGCCGTCCTCCAAATTTGGATCCCCTCTAGGCCATACCCTCGTGTCATTGTGGTGTATGTGTATATGTACGTGCGCGCGTGCAGGGGGGGGGGGGGGGGGCGATGGGGGATTAGAAAGTACTAACTAGAGCTGAAAACAACAAGCCTATGCAAAACTTATTGCATTTTTTTGTTTTTGTATCTATTTTTTGTACTCGATATTGCTACTAAGGCGATAAATGTAACAAGAGTCGTCATCAACGCCTAGACCGCAGCACTGCCTGCTATGAGAGAGAGAGAGAGAGAGAGAGAGAGAGAGAGAGAGAGAGAGAGAGAGAGAGAGAGAGAGAGAGAGAGAGAGAGAGAGAGAGAGATATTCAACTTGCTCTCTCGCGTCTGCTATCAACCAAGCCTTTTTTACGCGAGCGCTATTTTTATTTCAGAGCAGCTCTATTTTTATTACCAAGCATGGAAAAATATGAAAATAGCCTTAGAAAGCTTAAAAAGAAGCATTAAAAATGTGTACAAAATTTGACAGGCATGCCTATATGATCACGACCTGTAAGCAATCAGGCGGTCCTCAGCACAATCTCACACAGACATGGGCAAGAGGGAATCAATGGCCCATGTCTTTTTTGCGAAGGACGGGCATCGTGGGCCCTTCATCTTGCGGTGATCCCCGAATTTACCAACTTCCCCGAGTTTACTAAAGCTAACCTGAATTTACACAGCGACGGGTTTATCATAAAAGAAACCCTTCTCCCAATACTTTCAACGAACACGCATAGGTGAGGTGGTTAAGGTGATAGGCTTGCAAAGGTGGTGTCCGAGGTTCAAGTATGGGGGATGGGGGGGGGGGACGGGGTTTCCCGATCTTACAAGTTTTGGTGCAGCCGAATTTACCTGTTTTTCCGAATTTACACAAGTCGCATCAGACGGCTCATATAGCACTCGATCCCCGAAATGGGTGTGGACCATTGATCCCCTCGTGTCCATGCCCGTGTGAGATATTGAGGAGGGTAGGCAGTCACAAGAAGATTTATAAATTTTCTCATGTAGGAAAATGGAGTCTTTTCCGGTGTTTGTCATACAGTGAATACCATCATGAGCTTCTACTCGAGAGGCACCACATACCTAACTAGGTACAATTGGGGGCAACGGACCACCGCCCCCCCCCCAACAGGGCCGGTGGTCCCTTGCCCCCAATCGTACCTAGTTAGGTCTGCGGTGGCTCCCTGAGAGAACTTCATGATGTTGAGGTAAGTCACAATGTGGGAATTATTGTGAGAATTTGTCCAAAACTTCTCGTGGCTAGTGTCAACAAAGGTGACTGACATTTAGGAAGGCATTTACTTTTTGGCTCGTTAGTGGGACGGCAGCTTTGGCCCCTTGACGTTGAGTTCTCAATTTCTCATTTCTTTAGTTTCATCCAGATTGGTAATTTGGCAGTACTGAGATTATGAACTTTTGTACGTTGCGCTAAACAACTAGCGCATAGACAAGGCCGCCGCAGGGTATATAAACGCACGATCACGATCTGCTGAGAGGCCAGCATTGCTCTCTCTCTCTCTCTCTCTCTCTTTCTCTCTCTCTCTCTCTCTCTCTCTCTCGTGTGTGTGTGTGTGTGTCGCAAGGATGATCATGACAAAGGATGGCAGGCCGCTATTGCGACGTTTAATGCTCGCTGCTCTTATTTTGTCCGTATCCTACAAATTTCGGTCAAGCAATACCATTCTCGCCCATCAGCTGCACGACCAATATCGTCAATCCACTGATGAAATGGGCAATGATGAATTCGATCATCGGGAATTAGATAGCGTCGATAACGCGGTCAGTAGCGGTAATATATTTGAGCAAGAGTCGATGATGGCACCCAGCAAGCTTCCAAGATTGTGGCCATTGCCTTATGATTTCAGAAGCGGAAAGGTTGGGAGATCAGGAAGTGGCAACGCAAAATACATTACGCTATCTTTAGAGCATGCTGGAGACTTTCATTTTGAAGTCGAATGGGGTAGCAATGCTACATCTAGCAATGAAGGGAGCTCTCAGGATTCCGTTTTATTTGAGGCAGTTGAACGCTACCGTGCCCTCATCTTCAGTAGGCCGGTCTCTAGCGTAGCTGGCCTTCGATCATCGGCGGTGGTTGCTCCACTCATCTCATGTCTGCGTCTACATGTCCAGTCCGCCCTTGAAAATGTGAGTGTGCCTTATTATTACAAGTGTCTGATCATGATTAAAGATCTTAATTCATATGATTAATGTTAGCCAAGCGAGTTTATTATCCATTAAGAGTATGAAAAACCAGAAGCCTAGATTCTTGCAAAATAACTTTATAAGGCATTATTATGATATTTGTGTGCCTACTATTTTGAGGTGTTTTATGAAATGAAAGTAAATAGTTGATGAGTAGACATTTTCTTCCGGGCTTTATAATTAACCTATCAAGAGAATTTTGTTTGTGCAAACCTTCAACATGTAATTATAGCTTCGCTTTGGAGTGGACGAGTCATATACGCTGGCGATGCCCGATCCTGTGAATGCCTCTCAAGCTTTGATTCAGGTGCATGGACTACTTTGTACAGTGGGAATAATTAATGGTTCGCGCAGCTAATTACTGTCTGAGTCTGATATGCAGGCTAACACTGTCTTGGCCTCCTTATTGGTACTAATCTTTCTGTTGAATGCTGTTTTGTACATTCTATCAATCAGAGTTTTCTTTTGAGCGATTTGAGTTTTGGTTCTGGATAAAAATACGTATATTGTTGTGGCTTGCAGATACTTCCCGTCATTATCAGCCCCCGAGAGTGATCAAAGAAGTTATTGATGCCATGTCCTACGCTAAGCTTGTGAGTAGATATTGCTTGCTCAACTATAAAGTTGCTTGCTTTTAGGCAAGTTAAAAGTGATTGTCAGTTATTATTGCTCGCTCTCTCTCTCTCTCTCTCTCTCTCTCTCTCTCTCTCTCTCTTTCACAATTTGCAGAACGTGCTGCACTGGCATATAGTGGACACACAATCTTTTCCTCTGGAGATCCCTTCCTACCCCAAGCTTTGGGAAGGCTCCTTTTCCCCATGGGAACGCTATACTATGGACGACGCCCAGGACATTGTGGAGTGAGTACTGAGATCCACGTAATCTTCATTAGCATTAGGAATAATGGATAACTTCCTGAGGTTAATTCATGACGTTGGGGGATTTGATCTTCCACAGATATGCACGCAAACGAGGGGTAAACGTGATGCCGGAGCTGGATGTGCCGGGCCATGCTGCGTCCTGGTAACTAATTTATAATAACAGCTCGCCAGATAACTGTTTTGATCAACTAATGCACAATATTCTACTCGTCATTATACTTGGCTGGTAAGCACTGAGTGACGTATAATAGATATTATGCACGTGCACATGATGCATGCAGGGGGGTTGGATATCCGCAGCTTTGGCCTTCCGCGAACTGCACTCAGCCTTTAGACGTAACTCGAAACTTCACTTTCCGCCTTATAGATGGCATAATCTCTGGTGAGTCGAGATTGGTGAATGATTCAGCTTCGATCGTATTCTCGCCGGTTAACTTGCTAACGTCGAGGTCTGCAGACTTTGCTAAAGTGTTTCGATTCGACTTTGTGCACATGGGAGGAGATGAAGTGAATACGTGTAAGTTGTAACTGACCAGTGACCTACCCCTACACATCTCTCAGATTCTCTCTCTCTCTCTAGTATTGATTAATGGGCTTTAGTTCGACGTGGATGTGCATTGTGGATGCAGCGTGCTGGACGGAAACACCACGAATCGAGAAATGGTGAGAGCCAGTACTTTGACGCTTTTGGTGATGCTGATGAATGAATATTATGCATGCTGTCCGCTTTTGCCCTTGTTCCAGCTTTATATTGTACGGAATGGAATGTGGCGGGTGCGTTGGTGCAGGCTGAGAGAAAAGAATTACAGTGGCTTTGACGCGTACAAGCAGTTCGTGCTGCAAGCGGAGAGCGTGAGTGCGGCGCGGGGGTACACACCCGTGAACTGGGAGGAGCCTTTCAACCTTTTCGGTGCTCAGCTCAACAGGAAGACAGTGATACACAACTGGTCTGGTCTGATCAACAAGAATAATAGTATTGTACAGGGCAGCTGCTAATTGTAGTTTAACATATTAATCTGCCTTCTAATTCGGAGGATGTCGATGAGGTGCAGGCTGGGCAGAGGCGTGGCTGCCAAGGTGGTCAAGGCAGGGCTACGCTGCATAGTGAGCAACCAGGACGCCTGGTACCTGGACCACTTGGACGTGCCCTGGCAGACATTTTACAGCAACGAGCCGTGGGCCAACGTCACCGAGGCGAGCGAGCGGGCGCTGGTGCTGGGTGGCGAGGTGTGCATGTGGGGCGAGATGGTTGACGCCTCCGACATCCAGCAAACCATCTGGCCACGTGCCGCCGCTGCCGCAGGTAATGTACCTTTACTGTGCTTTTCTTCTTGTTCGCATCATCCGTTTTATTTGATTCCTTTATAACAGAGCGGCTGTGGAGCAACTTCGACGAGCAGCGCCTTGCAAAGGTGCAGCCCGACGCTATGCTGCCTCGCTTGCGCCATTTCCGTTGCCTGCTTAACGAGCGAGGCATTGCCTCTGCTCCTGTGGTGGGCCTTCAAGGCCGCGGGCGCGACCCTCCTTTTGGTCCCGGATCCTGCTACTCCCAATGACCCAAGTCTGGTAGAATATAGCCTTGATCATCAGCAGGTCTTGAGCTCAAGATTTATCTAATACAGCTTTAAGTTTCTTTGGGATTGTTCCTACCATTTCAAATTTCTTTTCTCTCTCTCTCTCTCTCCCTCCCTCCATTCACACAATATAGACCAAGTGCATCCCCCACACCTCCAAAGTGTCACCATGCTCCAATGTTACAGTGACAGTTTCAGTGAACACATAGCCATTTGTTTTCAATAGACCTACAAGTGCCTTTATAGAACATAATGATAAAGTTTTTGTCACAATAATGTCCAACAACAACAAATTTTTGTAGGGACAGAAGGATGGTACATTCCTTACCCGTGTACATTATAACATTCTCAAAACTTGTGTAGTTTCACTACGAAGTTGCAAAAACTTTTGGTTGTGAGAGTTCGTTAAATGCATCTTCAATGGCACACACAGTTTCTGTTGCGAGTGTTTGAGCAGCAGGGATACCATCTATTTCAATTTCCTTAGAGCTCACAAATCTGCAAGAAAACACACAAGGATACATTAAGTGCTAGTTGAAATTATTGTGTACATAAAAAAGGTGAAGTTGAGTGGAGTCTTGTGGTGTACCTTACTAGCTCTCCTACTTTGAAAAGAGCATCCCTGATTTTCTTGTCCCGACATATACACATATTCACCAGCAGAATGAACTACAATGTAAATCAGGGGAAGGGAAAGTGAGTGATAGTCATACACACAAACTATAAATATAATAGGGAGTATGAAGATTACCTGAAGCATCTTGTGCCAATCATGGGACTTCAACTCATACAATTGAAAGCTTCCACCTTTCTTCGCTTTTGTGAAAGCTCCCTTTAGCGACCTCATGTATCCTGTTGGTGTGCGAATAGAGGCAATGGTACCCTTCACCTTGTGTAATTCTTCTTTGACTAGCATCCATGGTGCTTTAGGAAGGACAATCGTTCCACTTGGGACACGACGTGGAGTAGCAGAGGCGGGGAGACGTTTTAAAAGCCTCAAATCCTCCCTCGCACCCAAAGAGTCCTTCTTGTCAATAATGTGGTCCCATATTGTGGCGGCTACATTCTTGAATATGTGCATGGGATCCAAGAGGTGTTGTATTTTTAAGTCCTTCCAATATGGAAGCCTTAAAAATATGAAATACCTTGATATACCTTTTGGTGCAGGAGGACACGGAGCCGGATTGTTGTTGTGGTGTTCTTCCCAAATGGTTGCCCAATCTGCCATCATGAGCTTTAGAGGGTCTTCCCATTTGTTGGAACATTGGGTTTGTTATGCCCTTGGTGTAAGAAACGATGGTCGTTTGGATAGGTTACCTTGCGCAAGGAATCGGGCCTCTCCGTCACCAACAATGGCCCGCAAGTAGGACGTGCATTGTGCTTTGATGTGGACAACCCTGCATACATATCATATGGTTAGAGAGATGAGTGAACTAAAGTGAACTAAAGGGAGAGAGGAAAAGTGGGAGAGAGAGAGAGATAGAGGAAAGGGGGTTACCAGAAATCTCTCCAAGCCCAAGATAGACATGCATAGTCCACATAAGGATTCCCTGCAGAATGGCCTCCCCCCCCCCTTTGCAAGTGAGACATCGACAATAGGAATGCCTCTCCACAAATCCTCCAACTCGTCGATGAGGGGCTCGAGGTAGACATTAATATTTGACACTTTGTACTTCCCTGGCACAAGCAAGGAAATAATTATATTGCCCTTCTTGGTTGTCTCCCATGGTGGAATATTGTAGTTGACGATCACCAAGGCCGAGTTCTCCATGAAGTAGACTTAGTGCCGAAGGGGTTGACACCATCACTTGCTAACCCAAGCCTCAAGTGTCGAGGCTCCAACCCAAACTCTGGCCATTGATTTCCAATGTGCCTCCATGCAAGTGAATCGGCAGGGACACGCATCATTCCATCATTTGAGTGATGATTCTTGTGCCACACGAGAAGTTCCACGATAGACCTACTTTTAAATATGTGTTGAATGGGAGGAATTAATGGAAAAAGTCTCAATACCTTGCAGGGTAGGTGCACCCCGCTCTCTCCTGTCTTGTATCATGCCTCCCCACACACGGGACACGAGGTAGCATGTGTATGCTCATTGCGGTATAGCATGCAATCGTTGACGCATGCATGTATGTGCTCATACTCCATTTCAAGTGCAGTGACATACGATCTACCTCGTCGAAGATCTAGAGGCATGTGGTGACCTTCTGGGAACATTTTGCCCATCAAACTATAACAAACATGCGTATTAGTATAATTGCACAAAGACGGGACCATAAAGCGAGTGGAGAGTATATAAAAGCCACATTCCATACTTACAAAAGTAGTGCATCTATATTTGCATTACTCCAACCGAATTTTTCTTGCAAGTTGAGGACTTCCAACGATGCTCGGAGCACCGAGTACCGTGCACCGTCGTAAATAGGTGTTCGGGTACTCGTCATCAATATATCCCATGTTTCGGCAGCCCATTTAGTGCAGGACTGACAATCCTCATCGGACACGTCATGCTCATGAGCTAGTAACTCATCACACATGTCGAGCATGTGATCATCCTCTGTCTCAAAGTGAGACGGAGACGCCGTTATAGGAGCTGCTAAAGTAGAGCCAACGAGAGGATCACCATGCGGTGCACCCAAATCGCCCAGTCGTTCTTGCCTCCGTCGTTCAACCTTGCACGCCAGTGCACCACCACCGAACACAGACCAATGGGGCACCTCCTCAAGCGACAGGTGAGTCACGCTCTCATCTCTCCGAGTGTTTTTTCGAGGCTGTCAAAGCCCTTCGTTCTCCATGTGCTCCAACACAATGTGCCTCAAGCGAAAGATTGCCCTTTTGCACTTGGTGCAAGGACAAGGGAGTTTTTCCTTGAGCCAACGATCGCGCTCAGGGCCTCCAAGGGGACCACGATCATCCAAGTCGATGTTCTGCACACGTGGCATGTTGTTTATTTAATTATGTATCCTAAAAAATAAATAATTAGAAAAGCCCTAAATTCCATTATAAACTAACATAAACAACATTTTCAAAAGGAATAAATGACAATGAGTGCTAACTTTATTTTTAACTAAAAGAGTACTTAAAAAATGCAATTAATAAACATTTAAAAGTACTTCAAAGCTGAGCCTGCGCATCGTGATCCACACAGAGAGAGAGAGAGAGAGAGAGAGAGAGAGAGAGAGAGAGAGAGAGAGAGAGAGAGAGAGAGAGAGAGAGAGAGAGAGAGAGAGTGTACTACATCTCAAGATTACTATTTTACACACTTTCATCATCAATAAAATCGAGGCTTGTTGCTTAAAATGCATGAACTAGATCTCAAATCTTTCTCCATCCACTTGTGGATCACGACGCACAATAGGCTATTATCCCATCTCACAGCTGAGCCCGCGCGTCATGATCCATAGAAAAAGAAAGGGAGGGAGAGAGAGAGAGAGAGAGAGAGAGAGAGAGAGAGAGAGAGAGAGAGAGAGAGAGAGAGAGAGAGAGAGAGAGAGAGAGGGGGGGGGGGAGAGAGAGAGAGAGAGAGAGAAAAAGAGATAGGAGGGAGAGAGAGAGAGAGAGAGAGAGAGAGAGAGAGAGAGAGAGAGAGAGATCCTTTGCCTTTTTCTCTTACACTAGAATGGCAAGAACCAAGGCAACAGCAAGGAAGACAGGGAAAGGATCGAGGCTTCCAAAGATTCTTCCATTTAAGTCTTGATCCTTTAAGTCTGTGAGTGTTGATAAAACCTTGAGTATTTATTTCGGGTATGGTTGATGACCTGAATACTGTTAATAACAAATAACCTTCACTGTTCATAGATGTGTAAAAAGATTACTTCATGTCTATGGAAGGCTTTGTGGAAATCATGAACTCTACAAGTCAACCTTTAAAGCTATCAAAGTGCCTAATCAAACAGATCCAAATTCCTGTGGTTGGAGATGAGCTTCTCCATGTAGAGTACATACTATAGACCTTTGAGTCCATTTATGTCAAAGGTATTTCCTTGCTATGGTTTGGACCAACTTGGTGCTAATATTAATTAAAGTATTGACCACAAGTTAACCTAATTTTGCAGAATGTTGTGGAAAGTTATACCTTGGAATATTTACAAAGGTACCGCGCTTCAATGATTCAACATGTATTATCTCTTTCAACCCCAAGAGTTTTAGATGCAGAAGATAGTTTTGTCGACGATCATATAATAACTTTAACAATGATCGGTGAAGAGAAAGTCATGCCAGTTTCCACCACTGGAAACAAAATCATAAAACTGACCCCATATTAGAGGAACAGACACCGGTATGCTTTGTAGTTGGAGTGGCTGAATCCAAAGTTGGGGTTGATCAATATGAAGTAGACCAAGCCCTTGAAAATGTAGATGTAAAATGCTCCTCAGAGCCGAGGAATGCAACAGAGTTTCTAGGCCCAAGTAGAGGAGGATAAGGGAGTGCCTATTATTGTCTCACAGGATGCAGCACATTATCAGAATGAGGGAGTACCAACCTCCTGTAATTGCTGATGTGAAGAGCTCTTCAGAGCCGAGAGAAGATACAGAGTGCCTTGACCATGTAGAGGAGGTGGCCAACATTGCAAATTAAGGCCAGAACAGACAATAAAACAGGTTAACCATTCAACCATGGAAACACAAGAGTCCTGTACTACACTACCACAAGAGGTGGATACCCTTGGCAATACAGAAGGGAACATTGACACTCAACAACAGAATGTCAACAATAGAAATGACCAGTATGGACTCTTGCTTCAAGTAGATATGGTTGTTCCGGTAATATCCATTGTACTTAAATAATATACTCTTTTTTATTTCTAACTACTTATATGTATGCACACAATGATTGCAAAGACTGATTATCTTGGATCTCAATGGATCATTGCTGCTACGACAGTCGTACATTGTACATACAGAGTTCTTCGATTTACGACACATTATCAGAATGAGGGAGTCAAATCTCCTGTAACTGCTGATGTGAAGAGCTCTTCAAAGTTGAGAGAAGATATAGAGTGCCTTGACCATGTAGAGGAGGAGGCCAACATTGCAAATCAAGCCCAGGAACAGACAACAAAATAGGTTAACCATTCAGCCATGGAAACACAAGAGTCCTATACTGCACAACCACAAGAGGTGGATACCCTTGGCAATACAGAAGGGAACATCGACACTCAACAATAGAATGTCAACATTAGAAATGACCAGTGTGGACTCTTGCTTCAAGTAGATATGGTTGTTCCGTAATATCCATTGTACTTAAATAATATACTCTTTTTTGTTTCTAACTACTTATATGTATTCACACAATGATTGCAGAGACTGATTATCTTGGATCTCAATGGATTGTTGCTGCTATGACACCCGTACATTGTACATACAGAGTTCTCCAATTTATGTAGTTTCCGCTTGGGAAATCTCAGAGAAGTAATTCGACCAGGCACACATAAATTTTTGAATTTTTTGATTCCACGGTTTAGGGTTGATATCTGGTCTTCAATGCAGGCCCAAAACCTAAATCCCCTTGTTACCATAGTTTGCAATTTGGTTGAAATTCAGAGATGGGATTTTTATTTTGTGTATAGTCAAAGAAATTGTAATACCATTGCGGGACATTTCCACCCAACTAAAGCTAATGTACCACTTTTCTACAAGCCCTTTGAACAGATCAATGTGCCTTATGATGCTCTCAATACTTTGTTGATTGATGACACACGACATAAGGGTTTACTTAATCCACCCGGCACTACTATTTCCCCACCTTCATTTGAAGGGCATATTCATGATTTTTACCTAGATGACATTTTGGTCCCATACATGCAAGCAGTGTACTTAAGCCCATTGAGCACATCGAAATTTGTACTTACAAATGTACTTAGTAATTCATTGTTTATCCCTTAAATTGATATTGTCTACCTGTCTATGTGTTTTGAATACTCACACACACACACACACACACACACACACACACACACACACACACACACACAGAGAGAGAGAGAGAGAGAGAGAGAGAGAGAGAGAGAGAGAGAGAGAGAGAGAGAGACTTGAGCAAACACTTGATATTAAGATTAAACTAGTCAGAAGAGTTACATTTCCTTGAAGCCATTCAGGCTAAATTACATGGGCACAATTTCAATACGGCCAAAAAGATCTCCACAAAAAAAATGCTTCTCCCTTCGTTGCATTACTCTTCATCCGCCCAACAAGAAAGAAAAGTTTACGGAGTCAATGTCAGTAGTCTCCTCCACTATGTCATGTCGAAGTTACAAAAGATTGCATTGCTGCCTTATTGTAGTTATTGTCATAAGATTTAGGTTTTAGGTCTTTGTCCACCACTTCCACCTTTATGACATCATTGTTTTCCAAACTTGCTGCCTCTTGATCCATAGGCACATAGCAACCTTCAACAATGTGAGAATGCTTGTACCAAAAGGAGATTATTAATGTCTGTGTTGCAAGCATATACTTGACAATGAAAGTGTCAAGAGCAATCTCGCAACATATGCCATCTGTTTCTTTCACATACCACCCTCGATCAAGAAGCTTATTACACAAGAGGGAATCAAATGACTTGTAGAGCAGCATAGTTTTAGCAACATGTACTTTGCAAATATGAAATAACTCAACAAAGAGACCAACAGGATAGAAATTTGTAAGTTTCACCAATTTAGTGGGTATAGAGTTTCAGAGAGACCTCTCAACATCCCTATAGAGCCTGCTCCTCAATGCCTCAGTCATTGTTGTGTCGGGAACGTGCCAATCCACGAATTTTAGCTGGTTGGTAGTGGAACCTTCACCAACACTCCTCTCTGATTCCTTTGATTGATTTGGTAGAAATGGTCATAGAAGAAAATACCCTCATCTGTCAGGATTTTTCTAGTTCTTCCAGCATATTGCAAGACTCCAATATGAGCATGGGTCACAGAGATGAGACCTATAATACACTCCAGTGGCTCCCATTCCTCATATGAGGAAGGATAAACATCTGTGAATGTAAGAGAATAGAAATAAATACAAGCATCTATATAACCTAATTATATACCTGTAATAAGAGAAGAAGAAAACAGATTCACATTTGAAATGCATGTAAGATAACGTTTATAGAGGAGGGCTAAATAATTAGCTTACAGTTGCACCCGGATTATGCACCATGGACACATCGCCGCCATTAGCAATCACATCAAAGAGTGAAAACATGTTGAACAAAGACTTCTTTCACAGTCTTCTTACCAACCTCAACTTTGAAATCCAGAAAACTTGCTTTCCATACAAAACGAAACATGTTTGTTTCTTTCGAGCTTTTTCTCCTTCTTGGCTGCATAAGAACCCAAGAACCTTTGCTTATCCTCTACTCTTGCCACCTATTATCTGTAGTGAGAGAGTCACATATGGCCCTAGACTTAATGCACATCAGGTGTTCTCACTCAAGAAGAGAATCTAGAAAGGTCATCGAGTGCATCTTCTAGAGAATGACGAGTTATAAGAGCGTTTCTTGAAAAGAGAACCGCCTGCCAAGATGTCTACTTGAGCATGGTTAGAGTAGAAGGAAATGTGTTAAGACAATCTATCCCCAGGGATGAAGAGATTCTCTCTATGGTATTAGTTGTCATATTGGACAAGACACAAGATCAATCACTTGCTGGATCTAATGCACATATTCAAGATTGTGGGTAATTTGCTACGAGACAATTACATCAGCAATAAAAATACATTTGATGCCATAATCAAACTTAGGGATGCTGGTCGTCTGGAGAAATACTGGCTGCAGACAACAAACTACGGATTGATAAAGCTGCCTAGAGCACCATGGATCTTGACAAGAAAACATGAATGCAAAGTGAAAGGGACTATTCAACTCGTGTGTACACCAATAGACGGAATGCACTTGCTCCGAACAACATTCGCAAAGGAAGGGAAGATTACTAGTTTAAAGTCACAAGACTTGGATAAAATGTGTCAGGTATGTTTTAAGTGAAATAGATCATAATAGGATGTGCATAGTATTACCCGTGTGTGGAATTTGATCCCAATGCTAAACTTGTTTTGCAGTTTATTTTTTTGATGGCCATTCAGGGTTGTTTGTCCCTTAGCATCCGCTTAACAATTTACAAACAGGAAATTGGTGCAATGGATCTTCCAAAAGAAGATTGATGTAGTTTCTATACCATTTGACAAACAAAACATTGTGAAGGTGTTTGCGACCCCCTTTCCTACTACCATGCTTATCATTCAAGTGTATCATCTTGTTCATGTAGTTGAGGAGGTGGAAATAGCAGGCCCAGTGCGTTCCAGGTGGATGCTATATGGAAGAGGGTTGGCTAGTTTCAAAGTCCCTTGTATACAATGGAAAGTGGCTCTTGGGAGGTGATCATGTAGGAGATACATTTTGGTGCACCATTGATGATGAGCACATATTTGCGATTGTGATGTGAAATCTCAATGTCAAAAAGAACATGAATAAGGATCTAGAGGCTAAGATCAATCAAATTTGCATGCTTCACAACCTAGTGATGCAAAATGAATTTTAGAGTACAAGGATGAAAAGCAAGGAAGACGGAGAAGACGACCAACACTGCGTTATCCTGCGGGTCTTGAGAGCCTACCAACATTCATGAGCTTAAAATGGTTGCACAATGCCTTGAAAAGTGCACAACATGGTTGCACAATGCCTTGAAAAATGCACAACAATGTGGCGTACATGTGACTGAGAAGGAGTGGAGTACTTGTGAGGATGGAGCCCCAAGGTATGATTAATCTTAGACCCATGGCATATATTCTTTATTGACGGACACTCATTATCTTTGTTAGTTGTAGTATAAGACATACATGGTAGCATGGTGTAACGGTTGGAATTTCAAGGTACAATGGATTGACAAAAAGCGTTGTACAAAATATTGTGGAGTGATGGAAAAATTTGAGCAATCAAGTCGACGACGATCCTCCGATGCAAATCTTGTGGTAGCAAAACTCACTTACTTTGGCATGCTACACAAAATTTTGAGGGTAGACTCTAGAGGATTTTTTGTGGACTTCCAATGGTTCAAGATAAACATGGAGGGACACAATGCTATTGTGCACAAAGGAGAGTCACGTTTCCTTGAGATGAACTCAACCAAAAAGTGGACCGACCTTCAAGACACTTTTGTATTACCCAAGCATCACTATAAGAGGAGTTGTCTATAACCGCTAGCATTGCCGCGGAAAACAAAGGAAAAAGGAGAGAGAAAACTTTGCAGGAGTGGCAATAACCGCGGCTATGGACACAATAGTGGCTTCTCAGCAATAAGCACGAAATAGGCACGGCAATATACCCGCTTATATTACTATGATAGTTGCTGCGTCTATTACCACGCTTATTGCCGCTACATGCCAATTCAAAAATAAAGGTGCTCATTTGGACCACCCAAAATTATTTTGGGTGGCCCAAATGAGCACCTTTGTTTTTGAGGTGCATAAAACAATGAAACATCAATTGTTTTCTGGAAGAGTATAAAAAATACCAAAGAATTGAAATTGAATTTAGTTTACCTTGACAATTTAATATGCAGAAGATCAACTATTTAAAAAAGTTACAATAAAAAGTAAATAGTTGTATATACATTGTGCCACATTGGGACTTTACAAAAGTTTGGACAAATTATTTTTCTATCTAATCCTCCCCTATCTTGTCATAGTTCAGAGGCATGTACATTTGATCACTTTGACTCTACATAAACCCAAACCAAATTAAACAATCAACAACTCAAAACAATTGATACAAAATTACGTGTTTAAACTTACCGCTTGTAGTGATCCAACCGCCGCGTCAAATTGCTCGCGAGGGATGTGGTTGGTTTCAAACAACCATCACCTGTTGCTCCCGATACTTGACAATATCTCTACTTGGTTGAGAGAGAGTGATATTTTCCTAAGTTAGCAATAACAATATCAAATCATCAACTACAATCTTTATAATCACCGATCGATGTTATAGTTTAATCAATCTTACATATTTGTCCTTCCAAGCTCTCTTGCCTCCTAAGCCATGGTGCGTGGGAGTGTTTTTGGTGCGAGCCTCGCGTTGTTGTGTGTATGATGAGTGCAGCTTGATCACTCTTTTCTTGAATTGCCCACTCCCACTCCGCGTCTGCCATGTTGCCACAGTGATAGGTCATGTCTGGATCTCTGACCTGGTTGGATACTACGCGTCGCACACTGGACTACTTGTTTTTCAAAAATGTCTTTATGTAGCCCTCCAACCACTGTTGTGAAACATGTTGATCGGGGGCATGTGGAAATATAGCTAACAGAGCATCTTTAATGTACCGTGCATGATAGGGCAGTTGGTCTCTAAACTTTATAAAACACTTCTTATACGTTTTAATGTATAAGAATTTGTAGATGGCATCGAAATGCCCTGCCCTATGTTGTGCCGAAGTCCACCTCCCTCCCATATTTAACCCTGTAGTAGCATCCATGCTGTCTAGCATGGGTGCGTCAATATCCTCGTCCTCTATGTCAGGGGCGGCACGCTATGAAAGTGGGAAGTCCGTTCCCCCACCACTACCAAAACAGGAAAAACTACAAGATCCACCAGCACTTCGTCTCTCACGGTGCTCACTACCTTAAGATGAGCGTTGACGCCCATCGCTAGAGGAAGTTCGTCGACAGTGTTGTGGCAAAGCAAGAGTGGAATGGAGTGGTGTAGGACCCTGTGATGCAATGCGAGTGGGACCCTGTGATGCCATGGAAGTGGGACCCTGTGATGGAAGGGGAGTAGGACGATAAGAAGGGGTTGTAGACCGAGGTGTCGTTGATGCGAGGCTTTGTAGGCAAGGAGTCCCTCCCTGACTCCCCATGGTGTAGTCTGCGAAGAAATACCGTAGGTCGCAAGCTGCTGCAGAGCGTAGCAACCAAACAAATTCTCTATCTCTTGGAGGTACTAGTCTCGAAAAGAGAGAGCCCGCTGTAGGTTTGGATCTACGACCGGCGTGGAGGAACCTGAGAAGGGTGGCTGTAGGATGGCCATGCCTGCAAATTAAAAAAAAAAACCTATGACACTCATGGTTTAAGATTAACTAGCCAAAAACATTCTTTATTTCTTTGCTTGTTCTCACCGACTCAAGACTCGTGTCTACTAGAGGCGATGTCCACCCCAGGTGGGAGCCCACCTGGGATGTGAACTAATCAAAAGAAGAGCCAACTGGCTACTCCCCACCAGTAGGTCTCTCTTCTGACGTCTACATTACCAAGAGCAATATAAGATTATTCTTTCTTCCCGACTCACTCATCTAAAAATACGTACACAAGTATATTAGTACACAAACATGTAGATACATATACATATTAGTAGGCCAAAGTAGAGGCTAGTAGTGCCAAAGGTCAAGTGCACCTCTTTAGATATCATCACAGTCTCAACCATGGTAAAACCAAAAGTACATTGTGGTAATCCATGCATGAATGGATCAATGAGCGCAACGCCACGATTAAAAAAGTACTATACCCAAGAGGAAGTGTATAACCTTCGGGTGCTATGCTCCCGTACTTAGTGTCTACATACATGCATAAACAAATATATATGTACACACAAATATATATACATTTACGTACTGTAGCCATCGTTTTGAGTAGGGATAAAGAGTTATGGTTGTAAATGTAGTCATCGTTTTATGTTGTGCGCAATGTGAGTGTGCTCTTGCTTTTGTAGAGTGCTATGAAGAAGAGCTTCTTTATTGTGCTTCTTGCGCAACATCTCTTCACAGCAGCTCCTTGTTCAAGGGATTACTTTGCTTCCATTCTGAGGTATGATATCGTTAAAAGCTTTCCAATCTAATGCCTATTTGGTGGGGAGAAAGAGATAGGAAGAGAGATAAAGAGAAAGATAGAGAAGTTAAGGAGAAGAGAGTAGAAAGTAATTTCCAACGATCTATCGATGTCACGTAAAGAAGGTCTATTTCATAGCACTCTACAGAAGCAGGAGCATACCCGCACTATGCACACCACAAAATGGTTGCTCCGCCTACAACCATTTCTCTTTATCTCCCTATTTCTTTATCTTTCTCTCTCTACCTATCTCTTTCTGTCGACGGATATCTCTATTTCTCTCTCCCCCTCTTTCTCCCCACGGATATCTCTATTTCTCTCTCTCCCTCTCTTTCCCTCTCCCTCCCTCTTTCCCTATCCCTCTCTCTCTCTCTCTCTCTCTCTCTCTCTCTCTCTCTCTCTCTCTCTCCCCCTCCCTCTTTCCCCTCTCTCTCTCTCTCTCCTCTTTTCTCTATCCCTATCTCTCTTTCTCTCTCTCCCCCTCTTTCCCCTCTTTCTCTCTCCCTCTTTCCCCTCTATCTCTCCCTCTCTCTCTCTCTCTCTCTCTCTCTATATATATATATATATATATATATATATATATATATATATATATATATATATATATATATATATATATTTCTCCCTCTCTCTCTCTCTCCCTCACCCTCTTTTCTCTCTATCCCTATCTCTCTCTCTCTCTCTCCCTCACCCTTTTTTCTCTCTATCCCTATCTCTCTCTCTCTCTCTCTCTCTCTCTCTCTCTCTCTCTCTCTCTCTCTCTCTCCCTCCCTCCCTCTTTCCTCTCTTTCTCCCTCCCTCTTTCCCCTCTTTCTCTCTCCCTCTTTCCCCTCTATCTCTCTATCTTTCTATTAGAAAATCTCTCTCTCTTTCTCTCTCTCCCTCTCTTTGTCTCTCTCTATTCCTCTCTCTCTCTCTCTCTCTCTCTCTATTTCTCTCCCTCTCTATCTATCTCTCTCTTTCTCTATTTCTCTTCCTCTCTCCCTCTTTCCTCTCTCTTTCTCTCTTTCTATTTCTCTCTCTCCCTCTTTCCCCTCTATTCTCTCTTTTCTCTCTATCCCTATCTCTCTTTCTCTCTCTCCCTCTTTCTCGCTCCCTCTTTCCCTTCTATTTCTCTCTTTCTCTTTCTCTCTATTTCTCTCTTTCTCTTTCCTCTCTATTTCTCTCTCGCCCTCGTTCCTCTATATCTCCCTCTCCCTCTCCCTCCCTCTCTCTCTCTCTCTCTCTCTCTCCCTTCCCTCTATCTCTCTCTTTCTCTCTTTCTCTCCCGCTCTTTCTATCTCTCTCTTTGTCTATTTCTCTCCCTCTCTATCTATCTCTCTCTTTGTCTATCGCTATCTATCTCCCTCTTTTTCTCCCTCTCTCCCTCCCTCCCTCTCTCTCTCTCTCTCTCTCTCTCTCTCTCTCTCTCTCTCTCTCTCTCTCTCTCTAGTAGACATCAGTTCACTCTTTTGACCATAACTCGCTCAGTTGAACTCCGATTTATGTGATCTATAGCCCCAATCGAAGAGCACGAAGCCCTCTATGCATTGATGTAAAGACAAAAATTTTCTGTGTAATGGAAGGATTTGCTGTAACAGCATCTCAGAACTGGAAAAACTATCAAAACTTTTTGTTTTTGTTGCGGACCTGAAGGCAATGTCAAACAAAACTCGCAAGGGTGAAAAATGCACACTCGCCATGGATAATGATGCAAAATCTCCAAGGAATTTGGATGCTAATCTAGCCACATTGTCTACAACAACGGAAGCATTATGGCTTACTTGATCTCATTACAAGAAACCCTCAACAAGCAAGGCGAAGAGTTGTGCACACTTGCAATGGAGAATGGCACTTTAAGAGTTCTCGTTGTGGAGAATGAACACCTCAAGAAGGTTCTTGAAATGCAAACAACATGCTTGATGCATCTTGAGAATGAAGTTCAAGCATGTAAACGCTCTCTTGTTGACATGAATGTATTCAAAGCGCGCTTGAGCAAAGTTGAGAGTGATCATGTATTGAAAGAAGAAACGATAGATACAGTACGACATGATGTATGTGAGATGAGAAATGCATCCAAATCATCGGTTGATGTATGTAAGGATAATGTGGTTTCTACATCTCCTATCACACAAGCCGTTGTCCAAGCAAAGAATGTAGAGAATGTGGACACTCAAGAATTGCAAGAATGACAAAAACGTTCAAAGAACATCGTCATTCATGGAATCAAGGAGGAAAGTATGGAAACACCCCAATCTCTTGCGGTTGCTATTGAAGAGTTTTTTGCTACACACTTTGGCATGTCAGGAATCATGGCTTATGTTGCACATCGAGCTGGAAAACAAGGAGTCCCTCGCTCGGGAGAAAGACCTATTGTATGTACCATGGCTGATGAGGTAAAGAGAAAGATCATCCTTGACAATAGTTGGATCTACCTCAAAGGAACGGGTTGTAATGTATATGAGGATCGCACTCTTATGCAAAAAAATGTACGCCGCAAGCATATGAGAAAAGACGAAAGAAGGTTAAGGTGTCATCTCAAGAAGAAAAGCCACTTGAAGAGGATGCAAGTCCACCCAGCAAATAGGGATACATGATCTATGAGAGAAACCCACGCTTGCAATGGGTATCCATGGAATGCAAAAATTGGCATTGATGAGCTTACCAATGACTCCAATGTGATACTTCTTGTCAAAACATGGGAGCATGATGCGCAACAAATTCTTGGATTTGACAAATACGATGTGCATTTTTTGATGTGGGCCAAAAATGTAAAGCAACAGAGAGGCCAAGGAGGCGTAGCATGTATGACCAAAAAGGGTTTGAAAGATGTTTCCATTGTCAAAGAAGATAAGTATAAACGCTACTTATGGCTGAAAATTAACCGACCAAATGGTCAAGTCATGTTTGTGGCTGGTTGCTACATTCCTCACTATGACTCCAACTTTTATGCTCGCTTGCATATGGATAGAGATCAGCCCTTTTTTGAACTAGAGGAAGACATTTCTGATTACAAGGATCAAGGTGAAGTCATGTTTTTGGAGACATGAATGCTCACACAAACACGTTACAATGCGACACACAACAAGTCGACATGCCGCTGTCTCAAGAAGAATGGATGACTCATACCTGTATAATCGAAGTTCTAATGATGCAAAATAACTTGATCACTATGGAAATTTACTTCTACATATGTGCAGTAGTATCGGAATGCTCATTACAAATGGTGTATCTCTATGGCAAGCCACCAACGACTTTACATGCAGAAAGCACAATGGTGATGGCATGATTGACTATATGTTGTTCTCGGAAGCCACTCTAGAATGCATACAAAGCTTTACACTTGGTGATTGGAATCCGGAATTGGATCATAGGATGTTATGTATTGACCTCAAGTGTGGTAAACGGCTCGAGCATGTAGCCTCCAATCATGATGTGAATCATTTGTACCTATGTGTAGACTTCAAATGAGCACTTATATATTCTGATATGGTGGACCAAATGTTAAGCATGATAGAGCATCAAGAGAAAACAAAATTAAAATGCAAGTAGAAAGTTTTCAAAGAAGTAATTTGATCTTGTGCAAAGGAATGCGTTTTCGGTGAAACACATGTCTTGCAAAAGGTCTAAGAAGGGTAGCACCAAGAAGGAATGGTTTGACATGGAATGTAGTCAAGCCCGAAAACACTTGCTAAGATTGGATACAAGCAAAGACAAGGAAGTTTACTTGGAATGTTCACACACATACAAAGCACTTGTTCAAAAGAAGAGGAGAAGGTAGGAAGTCAAAAAACAACTTCGTTTAGCGCAAGAGAAAGCACATGCATGTGGCAAGTTTTGGCAAAATCTAAAAGGCAAGCGCGTTGAGAGCTTTGGTGACTTGACTCTTGAGGATATGTATATGCATTGCAAGAACCTCTATGAGCAACCCAATGTTGATAAGATGGAGTGTTGTAGCTTCCTTCCATTTATGTCTCCCTTCTTTACCATTGAAGATGTATGCCGCGCGCTTGAGAAACTTGCTACGCGCAAGGCAGGGGACCTTCAAGTTGTCAAGGCTGAAATGATTAAATGGACAAGCAAGAAAACACGATATTGGATATGCAATATGTTTAACCTTGCACTTCATCATGGCATGCCTCATGATTGGAGTGCAAATTGGATCAAACCTTTACACAAAGGAGGAGATGTAAACAATGAACAACTATCGCACTATAATGGTTGGTTCTTTGATGGCAGAGTTATTTGGATGTATCATGGAGATGAAGATAAGTGAATGGGCTGAAAAGAATGGCAAACATGCACTTGGACAAGCAGGTTTTCAAAAGCATCATAGCACTATTGATCACCTTGTCAATACTCTTCGAGTTCTTATGGAAGCGTCTCGATTAAAAGGACAAAAGTTGTATTGTTGCTTTGTGGATTTCAAGAAATCTTTTGACATGGTACCACGAGGAAATCTTTGGAGACGTATGCAAAGCCTTCAAGTGCCGAGAGAATTTATGCATGCAGTCTTTCGCATGTACCAAAAAGTGATATTTCGATTACATATGGGAGATGGAATTTCAGAATTTTTTGCAAGCACCATTGGTGTCAAACAAGGATGCCCACTTTCCCCAACCCTCTTTGGGCTACTCATTGATGAATTGGAATTCATGGTTCTTGATTTTATGCAGTAAGAAGGCATAGAAGAGGTTAAGATCGGAAATGCAGTGATCATGCTTTTGCTTTATGCCGGTGATGTAGTGCTCTTAGCACATACCTTAGAAGATGCACAAAAGCTTATAAGTGTCTTGGAACAACAGGCTGATCATGAATGGATCCAAAACCAAGGTTATTCTTGTAAAGACCCTCAATGACAAATCCATGCATTGTATACAACAATGAGAAACTTGAAGTGGTAGATCACTTCAAGTACCTTGGCCTTGAGATTCCATCCAATCATAAATGGAAGGATTGTGCAATGCATCACTTGGAAGCCGGAAAGAAGGCTTATTATGCATTTGAGAACATGTGCAATGCTGGAGAGATCAAGTGTTGGGCTCTCAAAAAGTACCTCTTTGACACATTGGTGACACTGGTGCTTCTTTATGGAGTGAAGGTGTGGGGTGGAAGCATCGGGAAGTCTACTTGGAAAGAGTTTGAGAATGTCCAAAAGCGTTTTCTCACCAACTTTCTACAAGTCAAGACACAAACACCCTACATGCTCTTACTTCTTGAGTCTGGATCGCTTCCCATTGAGATCTTGGGCATGCAAAGGGTTGTGGAGTACAACTTAAGATACAACATAGCCCTTTGCATCGACTTCCTAGAATCGCATATGAAGCAAGTCAAATGGTCCAAAAGACATGCAAGAGCAAAATACTAAGTTTGGGGTGGATGCTTGACATCAAGAAATGGTTTGGAAGATGGGATGCATGTCACTTGGTCAAGGATGCATCGATCGACTCCCAAGTTAATGAGGCCTTCTTACAACGCCAATGTATCATGGCTTGGGAGAAATCCGGAGGTTCTCGCTTCAGCCATTACACCGCACACATTGTCCCAAACTACAAATCTCTCTTCTTCTCTGAACGACGTAACCGAACCCATCCCTACATCCTTGAGCCCATCCTGCTGAGTGCGATCCGCACCATTGTCTCCATTTGTCTTATCTCCCATTCTCTATGCTACGAAATAGGATGTTGGGGCACTGGCGAGGAGTCTCATCGACTTTGCAACTTATGCCCTCGTCAAGTGCGAGAGAGTGAGTACCACACACTACTTGAGTGCTCAGTTTTTTACCACATTAGGTCCCATTTTCCCCATATATTCAGCCATGAGCTCTCCCTACATATCTTCCTCTCCCAACCACGATGTGGACTCTCTATTGTGACGCTCATTTCAACCATTTTTGAGCATCGAGAGTCACTTATGACCTCCACTCACACCACGTGACATGTTCATTTGCTCCCATAGTTCATATTTGACCTCTGGGGACGATAATAGAACTATCTATCTATCTATCTATCTCTCTCTCTCTCTATCTATCTATCTCTATCTATCTATCTATCTATCCCTCTTTCTCTCATTCTCTCTTTATTTCTCTCTCTCTCTCTCTCTCTATTTGTCCCTCTCCATTTATCTCCCTCTCTTTAATTACCTCTCTCTTTATCTATTCCTCTCTCTCTCTCTCTCTCTCTCTTTATCTATCTCTCTCTCTTTCTCTTTCTCCCCCTCTCTATCTATTCCCTTCTCCTTTCCATCTATCTCTCTCTCTATTTATCCCTTTCCATTTATCTCTCTCCTTTTAAATTATATCTCTTTCACTTCTTCTCTCTCTCTCTCTCTCTCTCTCTCTCTCTCTCTCTCTCTCTCTCTCTCTCTCTCTATTTATGTCTAACAAACTTAACATTTCTATTTAACATTCTATCCAAACAAGCCAAGCAAAGCAACCATTTCCAAACAAACTGAGCAAAGAAACCATTTCCAAATGAACGAGGTATGTCATGAATTCTCTTTTTTTTATTTTTTTTTAGGGTTTATGCATGCATGTGTGTGTGTGTGTGTGAAAACAATAGGGAAAGAGGGGGGGGGGGGAGGTTTCTTTTCTGTTTACCCTTCCTTATAGCCTGATTGTTGGCTAGGTTGAGCTTCCAAAGATGATGGCGAAAAACCCCCTTCGACGAACTCCCCTTGACCCAAACGTGCGTGTGTGTTTGTGTGTGTTGATGTTGTGCTTGAGATGGAGTAGAGAGAGGGGGGGAAGCTTGGAGAAGGAGAGAGAGGGAAGGGAGAAAAGGGGGGGGGGGGGGGGGGGGGAGCTTGGAGAGGGAGCAGAGTATGCAGTAAAAACATGGCATACTCTGCCTTCTTGCCTATTTTATATTACTGCATCTATTACCGCGCCCATTATCTCATCCCGTCATTTCATATGGATACATGAACATCCGAGGTTGCAAAGAGGGGGGGGGGGGGTACAAACCACCCTCTCTACCCTTAGCTATCCATTATTCCATTTTTTAGCCTTTTGAGTTTTTTATGAAGATTTTTTATTTTTATGGATACTTTATTTTGTAGTACTTTTAAATGTTTATTAATTGCATTTTTTAAGTTCTCTTTTAGTTACAAATAAATTTAGCACTCATTGTCATTTATTCTCTTTGAACTTAACTTCATGTAAGTTTTTAAATGGAATTTAGGGATGTTCTAAATATTTACTTTTTAGGACACATGACTAAATAAACAACATTTTGCGTGTGTAGGACATAGACTGGGATGATCTTGGTCCTCTTGGAGGCTCTGAGTGGCGACCGTTGGCTCAAGAAAAAACTCCCTTGTCCTTGCACCAAGTGCAAAAGGTCAATCCCTCGCTTGAGACGCATTGTCTTTAAGCACGTGGAGAACGAAGGGCTTTGGCATCCTCAAAAAAGCGCTCGGAGAGATGAGAGCACGACTCACCCGTCACTTGAGGAGGTGCCCCATTGGTCTTTGTTTGGTGGTGGTGCATCAGTACACAAGGCAGAATGGCAGAGGTAAGAGCGACTGGGTGATTTGGGTGTCCCGCACAGTGATCCTCCCATTGGCTCTACTTTGGAATCTCCTATGGCGTCTCCGTCGCACTTTGAGGTAGAGGATGGGCACATGTTCGACATGTGTGATGAGCTACTAGCACATGAGCAAGTTGTGTGCGAGGAGGATTGTTAGCTCTGCACTAAATGGGCTGTCAAAATGGAGGATAGATTGATGACGAGTGCCCGAACACCTCTTTATGACGTTGCACGGTACTTGGTGCTCCGAGCATCGTTGGAAGTCCTCAAATTGCAAGTAGAATTCAGTTGCAAGAATGCAAGTGTCGATGCACCACTTCTGTAAGTATGGAATGTGGCTTTTATATACTCTCCACTCGCTTTATGGTGTCGTCTTCTAGCAATTATACTAATACGCATGCTTGTTGTAGTTTGATGGGAAATTTTTTGTCAAAAGATCACCACATGCCTCCAGATCGACGACAAGCTAGATCGTACGTCACTGCACTTGGAATTGAGTATGAGCGCATCCATGCGTGCATCAATGATTGCATGCTATACCGCAATAAGTACGCACATGCTACCTCATGTCCCGTGTGTAGGGAGGCACGATACAATATTATAGTGAGCGGGGTGCACCTACCCCGCAAGGTATTGATACAATTTCCATTAATTCCTTGCATACCAACATATGTTTAAAAGCAGGTCTATCGTGGAGCTTCTCGCGTGGCACGTGAATCACTAAAATGATGGAATGGTGCATGTCCCTACTCATTCACCTGCATGGAGGCACATCAAAACTCAATGGCCATAGTTTGGGTTGGAGCCTTGACACTTGAGGATTGGGTTAGAAAGTGATGGTGTCAACCCCTTCGGCACTAAGTCTACTTCATGGAGCACTTGGCCTGTGGTGATTGTCAATTACAATATTCCACCATGGGAGACAACCAAGAAGGAAAATATACTTCTTTTCTTGCTTGTGCCAGGGAAGTACAAAGTGTCAAATATTGACGTCTACCTCAAGCCCCCCATGGAGGAGTTGGAGGAGTTATGGAGAGGCATTCCTGTTGTTGATGTCTCGCTTGCAAAGGGGGGAGAGAGGCCATTGTGAGGGGAATCCTTATGTGGACTATCCACGACTATCCTGGGCTTGGAGAGATTTTTGGTAACTCCCTTTCCTCTATCTCTCTCTTTATCTTTCCCTCTTTCCCTTTAGTTCACTTTAGTTCACACATATCTCTAACAATATGATATGTATGGAGGGTTGTCCACATCGGGGCACAATGCATGTCCTACTTGCAGGCCATCGTTGGTGACGGAGAGGCCCAATTCCTTGTGCAAGGTTAATCTATCCAAACAGCCATCATTTCTTACCCCAAGGGCATAACAAGCACAAGGCTCCAACAAATAGGAAGACCCCTCTAAAGCTCATGATGGAAGAATGGGCAACCTTTGGGAAGAACACCACAATAACAATCCAGCTCAGTGTCCTCCACCAAAAGGTATGTCAAGGTATTCCATATTTTTAAGGCTTCCATATTGGAAGGACTTAAAAATACAATATTTATTGGATCCCATGCACATATTCAAGAATGTAGCCCAAACACTATGGGACCACACTATTGGCAAGAAGGACTCTTTGGGTGTGAGGAGGATTTGAGGCTTTTAAAACGTCTCCCCACCTCTGCTACTCCACGTCGTGCCCCAAATGGAAAGATTGAGCTTCCTAAAGCACCATGGATGCTAGCCAAAGAAGAATTAGACAAGGTGAAGGGTACCATTGCCTCTATTTGCACACCAATAGGATACAGGAGGTCACTAAAGGGATCTTTCACAAAAGCGAAGAAGGGTGGAAGTGTTCAATTGTATGGGTTGAAGTCCCATGATTGGCACAAGATGCTTCAAGTAATCTTCATACTCCCTATTCTATCTATAGTTTGTGTGTATGACTATCACTCACTATCCCTTCCCTTGATTTACATAGTAGTTCATTCTATCGGTGAGTATGTGTATATGTTGGGACAAGACACTATTTTCAAACTAGGAGAGCTAGTAAGGTACACCACAAGACTCCACTTGACCACCTTTTTTATGTACACAATAATTTTAACTAGCACTTACTGTATCCTTGTGTGTTTTCTTGCAGATATGTGAGCTCCAAGGAAATTGAAATAGATGCTATCCCTGCTGCTCAAACACTTGCAATAGAAACTGTGTGTGCCATTGAAAATGCATTTCCTTGATCGGTCCTTCTAAGTCAAATTCACCTCTTGGTTCACGTGGTGGAGGAGATGGATATATGTGGAGTAGTGCACGCACAATGGATGTTCTTCTTAGAGAGGTTTCTAAAGACTCTCAAAGGTTTTGTGCAGCTATGGTCTCAACCAGAGGCATGTATGGCCAAAGGGTGGATCATTCGAGAGGCATTTGTCTACATATCAGAGTATTTGGCACAAGTTTATCCTTCAATGCCTTGCATGTGGTCAGACGAGGAAGATGCAAGGATGACTTCACACTTGCCAAGTGGAAAGGGGAAACTACTTAACATGGATATGAATCTATACCGAGTGGTGAATAACTTTTGTATTGTCAATGCAAAGATTATGACCAAGTGGGTAGGCTTGTGGACAGTGGCAAAGGCAAGGTGTTTCCAAGAGAGGAAAGCATGGAAACAAGCACATGGAGGAAGGAGGGTGCCCCCAGTGCCTAGACACCTTCCATGTTTCCCAAACTTATCATTAGTGTAGATTGGATTCATGAGAGAATGATCGAGGTAAAAGCGCGTGGAGAAGACATCACCAGCAAAGAATGGGAGTATGCACGAGGCTGCGTACCAAAGGTAGAGTACTCAAACCATATTGTAAATTTTTTCTTGAAATTATCTTTAATACGTATTTGACAAATTAAGATATTTTTCTATTTTGTAGTGCCTTTCCTTTAACTCTATGTGGTCAAAGGCTCATCACTTTCATATGCCCCACATTGATGAGCGTAGAACCACCATGGATTGTGCCATCATGGGCAACTTTGACAGAGACGACGGTGATGGAGCCAGGTACTACAAAACTATTAAAAGGATACTAAAGGTTAATTGTAGAACCTTTCATACCTTCATCTTCAAGTGCAAGTGGTTTGCAAATGTGTCTAGACGACATGAGAATGGCCTCTACATGGTGGACTCTAGTGTGCATCACACAGGGAGGTATAACAATTTAGTTTTACCGTGCAATTGTGAGCAGGTGAGTGATGACATATACCTTTTTTATTCTTATTTGCTTGTAGCATTAATTATACCAATGTTACTCACTTTGAGCTTCTATTTTATAGGTCATCTATATCCCAACAATCCACCAACCAAAACTTTGGTTCGTAATTCCCGTAACACCTCGGGGTAGAACCATTTTTTCCACTAATGAAGTGGAGACCATCTTCGACCCTCTTCCACCTACGACTTTGAATGCGGTGGGAAAAGAGGAGAGGGAGGTTGATGAATCAAGTCCGGCGGCAGCAAGTCTTAGCGAAGATGATTGCCATGATGATGAAGATGATGAGATGGAGGATGACGAACTCGAAGATGATGAAGCCAATGCATCCACAAATGACAATTCCACTTCTCTCTTTATTGATTTAGGAGCCATGGGCTTAGAAATCGATAATGCCTCATGTAGAGATCTTTTGGAAGATGATTCATAAACATTTTGTAGTTATGAAGTTTTTTGGTCGTGTAATACAATGATCTCTCTCTCCCCCTGTTAGAAGCTGGACACACCCCATGGCAACTAACTACTCTGAAGATTATCATTTTTTGTAATTATTCATTTATTGAGGAAACCTGATTTTTCACCTTGTACATAATGGGACTTACAGAAGTTTCCAGATTGTATCCCAGTTTTGATAGTTAGATGGAGTAGATGGTTGATTTGGAACTTTAGGGTTTGAGAATTGTAAGGTATATATACCACTTTTTGACCTTAATGAAAGAACCTTTTGTCATTTTTAAAAACAAGTTTTGAAGTCTGTGAGTGAGCGTATTGTGTACGAGAGAGAGAGTGTGACCTTCATCTTGGCGCTATGTGTGCACCGGTGGTCAGATCGAGTGAGGAGAAGTGCAGCGTGTTGCCCCCGACAAGAGCTACGTGTTGATACCTACATTGTGCGCGTACAAGAGCTACGTGCCGATACCTACATTGCGCACATACGGTTCAGTTTTGCGAGCTCCTTCTACGAGCTTCATCTGGTGATTTGGTGAGCATACGTTGTCCAATTTTTAATTGCAGCATATCCACGCGTTCACATTGAGTAGAACTACACATTAGGCACTTTAGATTTTGGAAACAAAGACCTGCAAATTTCGGCCAGACATCCTACGTGATTTTGCACCGGGTGTTTTGGGGTGGGGTTTTGGTTCATAGACCTTAGGGAGAGCGACCTATTGGTATTATTAGGGTCTCCTTCAACTTCTATGGTGTTTCAAGATTGTTTGATGGGTGTTCGGCTCTAGAAAGCGTTGTAGGAAGTTTCCTCTTATGCACTCTTGAAGGCTGTGACGTAGACAATTGGTAGAGACCTGTGTAGGAATTAGTTAGGAGTCGTTCAAGTGTAGGTTGACACCTTATGCTTGCTTCGACATGCCTGTGGGTCGAGCTTCGGCCTTAGCTAACATTATATGTTAGGTGAGTTCTCGCTGTGCTGGCGTCCGTCGCGGCGTATCCGTCCAACATTGGTGCTGCTGCCGGGGACGAAAACCTTAGGTAGGTGACCAAGACTAGTCCTTGAGGATAGGGATTTTTGGCTTGCCAAGAGTCCCGTTTTGCATTTAGATAGGATCACAGGGTGGAGGACTCTCTAGGTCTTAGAGGGAGTCTAGGAAGCGTGTGTCTGGCCTAGATCCTTTGACTTAGGTAGAATTAGGTAGACTAAGATAGTTTTAGGTATTAGTTGAATTTTTGAGTAGGAGTTGGAGTGGTAGAAGCGGTGAGAGGAGAGCTTGAGAGTCCGGAGAGGCCAGAAAGCAACCAAAACACCATTATCACCATTTCACATGAGGAGTAGAGTAAGTAGGACATAATGATTCAGGATCTAGAGCACTTCATGTATGTATACTTGCTTGGTAAATTCATCACAAGTTTGTAAAAGATGGAAAAAAGACGCAAAAGTGTGTTTGAAAGCATAAGAGAAGTCCAAAAGTTACTGTGAGTGTTTCTGATAGAGCTTCAGAGCATCAGGAGCATTTCTGTCAGGAAAAAAACATTTAATTTCAAGCCAGGAGACATCCTACGCGTAGGATGTCTACAGGCTAATCTGGTGGGAATTTTGGGATTTTGAGTTGACCAGTGTGTTCAGAAGGTGGTTTTTACCCTAATTTCAACTGGAAAGTGGAAATTTGACCATATCTTGAGAGGATAAGGCCAGGTAGACTGAAATTGCCAGACATCCTACCCAAATTGTGCCAAAGCATTATTTTAAGACCAAAACCATAAGATGGCTGCATGAGTATGTCTTGCATGATATATTGAGTGACTGAGAGGAGTTTCACCTCATTTGGGTTCGAAAATTGGGTTCAAAGCGGACTTTAGCACTTTTGACTGAAAAAGGCAAGAACAGCTAAAATTGGGGACTTTTGAAATCCAAACCAAAATCTAAGCATACCACTGGGTTACTGACATCAAGGGGAAGCCGTGGATTAAGTTTGGGGTCAAACAGGCCAAAAAGACATCCTACGTGTAGGATCTCTTTTGTGTGATTTTGCACTCCAAAACAAATTTTAAGCATACCAAAGTGATCAGCAACTCAAGAGGAGCCTGTGTTTTGAATTTGAAGCCATTCTGATGAAAAAGGCATCCTATGCGTAGGATGTCTAAAGCAAGAAATTGAAGCCAGATACTGACTGTGAGCATAGCAAGGTGTTGTATAGACTAAGGCAAGCCTCCAGGTCAATTTTGGTCCAAATTGGAGTTGATTAGACTGATCAAGATCAGCAATAGGCTGTCGGAACAGATTTCTGACTCATTGACCAGCTTATAGGTTACCAAATCAAAAATTAAAAAACATGTATACTCAGCACATCAAGGGGAATCCATAGTGCAAAAATCCAGGAAAAACAAAGCAGGAGACATCCTACGTGTAGGATGTCTATTGGGGCTTATTGTAGAGAAAATTTGACTGGGCTTAGACAGTGAGATTTCATTTGGCTTAAGGGTTCC
The DNA here is from genome assembly GCF_014529385.1 of Adiantum capillus-veneris. NCBI lineage: Eukaryota > Viridiplantae > Streptophyta > Polypodiopsida > Polypodiales > Pteridaceae > Adiantum > Adiantum capillus-veneris. Next base: position 146,312,939 of record NC_140953.1, on the reverse strand, counting down.
AGAACTTCTTTCAGAAGTGAATTTGGACCTTGTTTGTCCATTTGATGGAGCAAAGACTGAATTCAAACTTTTTCGCGTAAATTGACCAACATCCGAGGGAAGTACAGTTCCAAATTTGCAAACCTAATCCAGAACATCAGCAGTATATAAAATACAGTAGTGGTTGATATTAACTCTCCGATTATACCAATCATTACTAAGATAACCTCAAGTAGATAAATGCTTTGATTCGATTGCCGAAATTAAACGCTTGTGTATAGGTATATTCAGAAAGAAAGCAAGAAGTTGTGCGGAAACTGATCCTTTGCCAGGTGAGTGGTTGGATTTGTGATAAATTGCATTGATACGTTTGATGAATTTAAGATCAAGAAGATACATTGTTAGAGACCAGAAGGTGGCAGGTGACCAAGGTAGCTTAGTGTCCATCGAGGAGAGTGTAACTCAGGCAAGGATAGATCCGCTAGCACCAATTATTGAGGAAGGTAGTGATACTGACACTTCGTCAGATAAATCTTTCTTCATGATGGGTACTCAACAGCCAGGAGGTTTCACCTATGACGAACCAATGCCAGGAGGAAGCACCTCCCTAAATCCTTTGAATGATTCCAAGCTCACTGTGATCTTCTTAGCGGGAACAAACTCGAGGGGAGCCCTAGTCTATTCTGACTATCAAGGATGCAAGTGCATTTGTATCGAAGAGAGGCCAGCTCAGAGATTGGAGATAATCCGAGTCTATGATGATGGAGATAGATTGTGAGACGAAAAGGGGAACCACTATCTAATAGTCACTAACTCTAAAGATTACAACAGATATGGAGATAATGTGGCGATAGGGAAAATGGTTTCAGAAGCTAGAGAACCGCCACCAAACATTGATCGGCCCGGAGATATTTTTATGTATGATAAGAAAACAACCAGGGTTCCAACTTATAATGAGAATGTGGGAATCTACAAGCATGAGAGTGAGGGCATAGTCGCTTATTTTCGCAGCAAAGAACCATACGTAAACGAATTAAGCAAAGACAAGATTCTTCACTTATTCTCTTATGAAACACCTATGGGAAAGGGTATAGTTTTTGTTCATAGATACGGGCAAGAATACCAACGTATTCTCCCAGAGGAGGTAGAAAGGGCAATAGGTCCAGGAGCATTGGCATATGCCCCTGAGGAAGTGCCAAGAGCCACCTACACCCCAAGCAAGTTAACGAATCCTTTTTCAGAAGATTATGACGCCACCTCACATTCCACCCGACCGCATGTATTCAACAGCCAAAACCAACTGGCAAACCAACCATCATTGCTGGCATGGCTTCGACAGAGTGCTACAATGGAACAAGACCAAAGTCGAGATGGTTATCAAGCCGCACTAGGACTAATGGATTTGCAAGAACCACCAGTCTATTCAAGGTATCAAGGAGAGAGTAAGCCAAAGACTCAAGGGTCAACCGAGCCTGGAGGGCCACCCTTAGAACGAGTTCAAAGAGATGAACCATCTCTGATGAGAACTGTTAGAAATTATGGCTTAGGAGCACCACTGGGAGAGGAACCAGCCTACTACCGAAGACCTGAGGAGGTATATCGATTAGGACGTGGAGATCCAATGATGAGGTTTGTAGACCATCGGAGAATTAGACCTTTGCAAGTGCAAAAATGGATAAGCAAGAAATACACAGGAAGCAGAGACCCAAGAGATCATATAGTAGCCTTTGTGCGTGTAATTAGAGCCGAAGAGGTGTTAGACTTCCCTACCCAATTTGCAGGGTTTGGACTAACCCTAGAGGATGACGCTGCTACTTGGTTTGACTCTATAGAGCGTAGAGACTTTGAGTCTATGGAGGAAGTGTTTGATGAATTTATCGAGGAATTCTCACAAAGGGAGATAGCTCATAATAACATCTCACAAATCCATAAATTCAAACAGAAAGATGGGGAATCTGTACGAAAAGCATCCCTAAGACTAAAAAGATATGTTAAGTTCTGTCCGGTGGAAGAACTGCCAACTCAGTCCAGACTTATGCTTATATTCATCCAAGGACTAAGGAATGTAGATCTTCAAAAACATATGAAGAGGAGAACGACGTTGAATGAGTTGACCAAGGAGGATCTTTACCTTGTGGACAATTGTGCGGTCTACAAAGAGGGAGTTCAAGGACCTTGACGACAATTCATCTTCACAACAAAGCGGAAGCAAGTCTTCTAAGACAACACCGAAAGGAGAAGTAGCTATAAACCAAGAGCAGCTTGTAGATGAAGTGCTAAAAAATATTAACTTGTACGCCAAACCCTAGGCTAAACAGCCCAAGTGGTGTGCTATTGAACAAAAATGGACAAACCATGGGACAAAAGAATGTTATTATAACAAGGGGTATGTGAGAGAGAGACCTTACGCTCCCCATGCTCAGGTAGCTTCTCCTCAAGTTCCACCGATGCCTAGATATCAAGCAGGCAACCTACCAGGACCTGTAGGTGTAGAAAGACCACAACCAGTGTTGGAGCAGCAACCACCCCTACCACGATTACGACCAGTTGGTATAAGATATACACCAACCATAACCGAATCAGAGGATAAGGCTTTGGTTCCTATGCATGCATATTATGAATATCCCAATGGATATGCGACAAACCCTGTCTATTATCCACCGAATGAACCCTCGACACCAAAACCATGGAGCATGATAGGAAGTACAGGACCACCAATAGCTGCACAGGCAGCAGGAGAAGGAAGATATATCTTGGATGAACGAACATTGTTGTTCATAGTCAACAGAGGCACGGGCGGACAGAGACAACCAACAAAGAGGAGCTCAAGGAGCACCTCAACAACCCAAGGGACCCTGCTACAAGTGCGGTGGAGACCATTGGCTAAGAGACTGTCCTCATGATGAAATCATTAGAGTCAACGCATATTGCACTGAGTGTGGAGTTACTCATTTGATTCCCGATTGCCCTAAAAACCCAAGCAAAGGAGCAAAAACCACCTTGAATATGCTAGAAACAGTACCTTCCAGTGGAGGGTCAGAAAATGAAACAATCATACCTATTCAGGCATTAACACAAGCCCAAGCTCATAGAATGACGAACGAACCCATACTTGAAGAGCCAAAAACCGATGCCCAGAGTGCAGAAATGAAAAATTAGAGAAGCACTTGGAAAGCTAGAAAAGCGCGCATGAAAGCCAGGAAAGAATGAGAGCAAACAGCTCTATCCGAGGAGTTGAAACATACAAAGGATAGATTAGAGCAGTTAGAGAATCTAGCTAGCTTAAGCTCACACACCATAGCAACCATAGCACCCAAGGAAATATCAGAGCCCAAAAGTGCAGGATCAGGAGGATCTGTACTGGTAGACAAGGTAAATGATCAGTTAGATGCACTTCTAAGAGCTTATGAAGCCAGACTCAAAAAGAACCAAACCCATGAGCAAAGGTGGATGACCTATCCATATGCGGAAATAGAAAAATAAAGGTTGGAAATGTGTAAAAAGATGATCGAAACAGTTAAATCATTGATGGAAGACCCACTGGGAAAACCTGCAAATTGGCATGAGGCACCAGCTCCAACCCCTATCCAACCAACTTTAGAGGAACATGTAGAAACAAAGGAGAAACTCACTCATGTCTATGAGTCCAGAGGAGAGCCTATCATAGTGCCAAATACAACAGATGAGGCAAGTGACGGGTTCCAGCCTAAAACATTGACAGAAATGGGTAAGGACTATAACGGTCTAGACGATCTGTGGAAGCAAATCCGTGAGGCCAATGAGGCTAATAGGATGAGTAACCACATGAATAGCACAAGAAAAGAGAAAAATGTAACCTTACCTCCTATTGAAGAACTTGAGGCAAGGTCACAAATGAACTTTGAGATAAATTCATAAGGGGGAGACCAGGGATCAATTAGTTCGGGGCACAGCCAACCAGACTCGCTGAAAACTTTACCCTCTTACCTAGGAGAGTATGAAGCCAAGTCTGAAGTGAGAGCAATCCCATCTCAAAGACTTTCTTCTAACAAAGTGATGGATTTGCAAGGATTGATTGAGTTATTGTCCACCCCGATGGCATGCACAATCACATTAGCCGAACTCCTAAGGTTACGACCAAACATGTGGACCACAGTAGGTAAATTCCTAGAAAAATTTGGAGTGAGAGACCCCACCTTGAGGCTATATGAAGGGATCAGAGAGTTGGACAGGCCTCAAATAAACACTACGCCAGTACCATTAAACAAGGTTGGAGAGTATTGCGAAGGAGAAGATGGAAACACCACGCTACCGGTAGAATTCCAAGGAGTAGTTTCCAAAGCTATTCTTGACAGTGGAGCGGGAGTTGCTATCGCCACCAAGAAAATCTGGAAAAAATGGGAAAAACCAGCTTTGAGAGATACCAGAATGAAATTGCAATTGGTAGACAGGTTCATGGAGAAGCCTCTAGGACTCTTAGAAAAAGTGATAGTCACTTCGTGCGGGATCGAGTATGAGCATACATTTGCGATAGTCGATTTCGACAAAAAGAACAATTATGAGATCATCTTGGGAATACCATTCATGCGACAATTGACGATGGTACAAGATTGGGGTTAAGACCACATATACCTCAGACATGGCGAGACAACAACTAAAATACACCTGAAAGACCATAGTTACAAAGATGTGAACCAAACACCTGTGGGAGAGTTTGATTCACCTACAGTAGCAGGATCAGAATTCCCAGCATGGTTAGGGCAACAAAAAGAGCTATGGATGTGCGGAGCTTCACATTGTGGAAGCTTAAGAAGAGAGGAATGCGTCTTAGAAAGAGCAATTGAGGACAAGGAGTATATTCCGGAACCTTTCCCTTAAGATGCCTTGGAACCTCTAGAATGGGAACACATACTAGCAACATTGGATGTCTGTACCATTACAGATAGTCCAACAACAAAATTTTGCGACAAGGATGGCTATGAGTGCTACCCCACTACATGGTAAGCATTATACCAGGAGAAGAGACGATAGAACCACCAGAACAAGAAGAGTTTTATAAATCCTCTAAACATCTGGAAGTAAATGATGCAGATAGTGTTCAGACACCTCAAGTGAGCATGGAAGAGAAACCAAGAATATCAAATTTTATGATTTTTCTAATCAGCACCCTAGACGCCAGGAACGCTATAGGCGTAAACGAGCAGGAAACAAAATAAGAGAAAACCTGATGCCCAGGACAAAAGGTAAAACTCACTATTTGATGCTTGTAAAAGCAGAGGATTGTGTAAAAGATCAAATATCAGGAAGATTCTCAAAAGATCGAAGGGAAGGAACGCGAGAGGAAATAAAACAGGAACAAAAAGCTAAAACAGAAACAAAATTACAAAAATCAAAAAAAGAAACCACAAAAGACCAAGAGTGGACCAAACTGGACCGTAAACAGAAATACCAAGAACTGAAACGGTCTTTATGTGAGATATGGACTACTGAAGAAGATAGTGATGGTAAAGGGGAGTCAGAAAAGGGAAACATGAATGTACCATCACATTATCGGAAAGTTACCATCTGAGTCAGGGAAAGAACCAACCAAGAATCTTATGATGGGCCAGAAAATGCAAAAAGAATAGACCTTGCGGAACCAGGTGAAAACCTTAGCCGGTCTATATAGCAAACGATTTAGATCCTGAAGAAGAAGAACGGCTAACACAACTTCTCAAGAAGTATAAAGATGTGTTTGCATGGTCCTATAAAGACCTCAAAGTAGTTGATCCATCGATATGCCAACATACAATTCCTTTGAAATCAAATGCAAAACCTAGCAAACAACGTCCTTATACTTATAATGACACATTTTCTAAACAAATCAAAGAAGAGATTGATAAGCTGATGGAAGCTGAATTCATCTACGAGATTGAATATACAGATTGGGTGTCACATATAGTGGTAGTTCTAAAAAAGAACGGAAAACTGCGAGTGTGTGTAAACCTCAGAAAGGTAAATGCAGCCACCATAAGGGATAATTATCCCTTGCCAATCACAGAACATGTACTTGAGCAGATGGCTGGAAAATGGGCTTATTCCTTTCTGGATGGGTTTTCAGGATATAACCAACTGGCAATAGCAAGGGAGGATCAACACAAAATAGCGTTTGCCACAGAATGGGGAATTTATGCGTATCGAGTTATACCGTTTGGCTTAACTAATGCTCCAGCCACCTTTCAAAGGTTAATGACGCACGCGTTCAAAGAATACCTAAGAATATTCTTAGAAAATTACATGGATGATCTTTGTGTACACTCTCTTCTACGAGAGGAACATATTGACCATTTGCAAAAGGTCTTTGAAAAATGCAGGACATATCGAATCTGCCTTAACCCGGAAAAGTGTATATTTATGGTTAAGCAATGCCTCATCTTAGGACACATTGTCTCAAGAAATGGCATAACCAATGACCTAGAAAAAGTCATAGTCATAGTAGACCTACCCAGGCCTACTAATGCTAAACAAGTGCAATCCTTCATGGGACACTGTGGATATTAACGAAGATTCATATACATGTATGCAGTCATTGCACAACCTCTGTATCGTTTGCTAGTCAATTTCGATTGGACCGAGGAGTGTGAAACTTCATTCCAAAAGATGAAGGAAAACCTTATATCAGCAACTGTACTTAAAGCACCAGATTGGGAAAAGATATTCCATGTTCACATTGATGCTTCTGCATATGCAATCAGGAGTATTCTGGCTCAACCAAGAGACGGAACAATGGATTTTCCAGTTTGTTATGCAAGCCGACAGTTAAACAATGCGGAAAAGAACTACACAACCAGTGAAAGAGAAGGGTTAGGAATGATTTATGCTGTAAAGAAATTTTGGCATTATGTGCTCGCAAATAAATTTGTGTTCTTCACAGATCATCAAGCTCTTTTGTATCTGGTAAATAAACCATGCAATACAGGGAGAATTGTACGCTGGTTTATTATATTGCTAGAGTTTGACTTCACAGTGGTGGTCAAAAAGGGTAAAACTCATCTACGAGCGGATCATATCTTTCAAGGATACACAACGGGGAAGCTCCTGAAGGAGTAGATGATGACATACCAGATGCTTATCTTTTCAACATTGAAATGATACCCAAATGGTCTCAAGAAATTGTTAGCATTCTTTCCTTTGGAAGTAGGTTTGATAATACGGAATACAGATCCAAACAACAAACAATTTGACAAAAAAAAACTTCCAGTTGATAGCAGGACGGCTGTATCATCTAGGCTCGGACCAAATCCTACGATTATGTATAGATCCGGAAGAATTCGAGTGCTACCTTGAAGAACCACATGTCCAGGATTGTGCATTTCATTGTTCAACAGTGGAAACATACCAGAGACTGAAACAGTTAGGGGTTTATTGGCCAACTATGTATGCGGACACACATTCTTATGTTACCAATTGTACTATATGTAGTGCCAAACGACCAATGGATCATGCGACATTGTTTCAGGTAACCATTGCACCTGCATGGAGTCAATATATCATTGATTTCTTAACCACCAGGACGTTTCCTGAGAACATAACAAGAGCACGGAAAAAAGCTATAGAGCTGGAAGCCCGTGACTTTCAGTTAATTGGGAACCAACTCTATAAGCAAGGAAAGGACAATCAACTTAGAATATGTGCAAGTGAAAGCGAATACCTGCTGATTCTAGAACATGCAGCGGAATAAGTGGAGGCCATTTTTGGGCGATAAGACGGCAAAAATAGTCTTAACCGCAGGTATATGGTGGCCTATATTGCACATGGATGCTGAAGAGTTTGTAAAGCATTGTGACGCATGTGAGCGCACCAAGGTGCCGATAAAGAGAGATGAGATGCCACTTCGGCCTATGATGGGAGCAAGAGCATTTACAAAATGGGGCACTGATTTTGTGGGACCTATCTCACCCCCTGCATATTGCACCCATACCCAATATATCATTGTGGCTACGGACTATCTCAGAAAATGGGTGGAAGCCAAGGCAACGCAAAAAGCAGATGCACGACCCACTGCACAATTTTTGTATGAGAATGTTTTTGTACGATACGGGTTACCAATAGAAATTGTCAGTGACCGTGGGACACATTTTCTTAATGAAGTCATTGAATATATGCTAGAGGAATTCATGGTCATACATAGGAAATCTGCTCCATACCATCCATAGGCAAATGGACAAGTTGAGGCCACAAATAAAACACTATGCACGGTTCTCACTAAAATAGTGTCAGAGCCACGAACAAATTGGGATCAACAGCTACACTCAACACTATGGGCATACAGGGTAGCTTACAAAACATCTATAGGAACAACACCATACAACATGGTGTTTGGCCTAAATGCCATACTACCCATAGAGTTTTTAATTCCAACTTTACAAGTAGCGAAACGATTAGAATTGACAGGGCATGAGCTCTCCTCAAGAATAGATGATCTTGAAAAGCTAGATGAACTCCGCTTGAGAGCTGTAGCTTCAATCTATGCTAAAAAGAGAAGACAAAAAGAGTTTTTTGACAAACATGTGCGCACTAAAGAGTTAAAAACAGGATCTATCACAAAGCGGACTGTCAAGCTTGCTACATTAGCAGGTGAAGAAATGCCGAACTGGATTAGTGGATGTCGACTAAAGAAATATCATCTACCACTCACACAGGATATGCTCCAATAAATTCATCAAGGAGAACAACGAATAAAGAAAAAACAGAGAGTACGAGAAGAAGCTCAAGCAGAAGCACAAGAACGCATTGCAAAAAGAAGACTTCTGCGACAACACCAACAAAGGGAAGCACCATTACAAATCAATGCCATTCGAATGACGAAGTTGGATGAAGACACAATGGAGCCAATAATTGCAGTCAAAGTGGCTAGCAATCAAGTTGAATCGACGGCATTCCTTGATTCTAGAGCTCAAGCAAATTTGATCTCTTACGGATTATACCAACAGTTCAAAACCACAGGACAACTTCATCCTACTCCTCAAGTGCTGGAAAGTAGTACATCACACCCGTTGAAAACATTGGGATGGACTATATTGCACGTACAAGTACATCAATATATTTACCCACACAAATTCTATGTGGTGGAGGATGAAAGCACACAACACCCAATGATGTTGGGACAACCTTGGCAAAAAGAGTACAATGTGCAGATAGATTGGAATGCAAATGCAGTCAAAATTCAGCATGCACAAGAACAATAGGTGATAGCCTTTGCTCCGCAATACCGGAATAATAAATTGCAAGCAAGGTAATCACTGGAAAAAGAGCCACGAATGCCACCAAAGAACAACATGATACCCAAGGCCAACAGACAGGTAAAAGCCAACCATGCTAACTACATACACACAAAGTCACCGACCACAGTGCAAAGATCTAGGTTACCAAAACAAGGGAAACAAGTATGGATGCGGAAGGATAGAAATGACATGGCAGACAAACAACAATGCAAAGAAAGAATTCAACCGAAGCAGATAGTTCAAACAAAAACCACAGGCATAAAACAAACATGGATCCCAAAGAAAATGCTCAACAATAACCCAAATGTTACTCGCATTTGGATACCAAAACAAAAGAAAAAGGAACTCCCTTCAGTACAAGCAACAACGGAAGGCAGACAACTGCATTTGAAAAAGAACAGCCGACTTATGTGGCTGCCAATACGCAACAAACTAGTGGCAACCAAGGAAGTACCAAAACATCTACAAAAACCGGAAAAAACAAGCTACCAATGGAAAGCAAAGGAAATACGGTCCACGGCCATTCCAGCCAAGCCAATCCTAACCATAAAAACAACTACGGCTATCTCAACAGAAGCGGCAAAGCGATTGCCTTTTGCAAAAAATACAATTAAACAGAGAGCAGTAGAGTTACAACTGTTACTTGCAAAGAAAATAGGAAACCTCGACGGTGAATGCCAATAAGCATCTTGCTTATTCCCTTCTCTTGCACAGCATTAATTTTTCCATGCATTGACCGAGTATGCATAAATTAGGGCCACATTAATCGGCCAAGCATTAGCACAAATTTTTCAACCTATGCACGACACATACTCCTAGGCGATACCTTATCGTCTGGGAGGACTCCGGCTAGGAGGGGGGGGAGGCATTCTCAAGTGCGGAAGCAATAGCAGAAAGAGCAAAAAAGGGCATGATTTTTGACTATTTTAAGGGTTGTTGTTTGATTGCGAAATTTTTTGGATGAACCCAAGTACATATGCCCTTATACAGCATGTATCTATAGGTATATGGGGCCAAACACCAAATCAAGCCCCCAGGTGTGTGTACATAAGTAGAAACAGCCATTTTTCAGACAAAATATTGGTAAAACGGAGAAATCCGGCCATAAAAATTTCATGTGAGTGTATATAATATTTTGTGGTGATGTTTCTGATTTATTATGATTTTTGGGGATTTTTTGGGTTTGATTTGATATTTTTCTTTTAATTTTGCTAATTTTCAGTAGAAAAACTTCAAAAATACAAAAAGCAGGTGAAAAACGATCGTAATGAAAAACAAAAAATATGGGGATGATCAGTGACTATAGAACAACCTATGGTACAGTGGGGGTTCAATTATAAAACTGGAGCGAAAAGCGTGTTTTGGCCAGGTTTTGACCGAAATGCCAAATTTCTGGTAAACAGAGCAAATGGAGTCCAAATCAAGAAATTTTTGAGCCTAAACTGCATTTCGCAAGAAGTTGGGAGCACATGTCAAATTCCATGAAAAGTGGTTCGGAGACCTCCATTATAAGAAATTTTCACCTCATTTTTAACTCATTCTCACTATTGACCTTTTGGAGAGAGCTTCTGCCACCTAGAGCGGACGGACCTTCCAGCAGCTTCTACAACACGCACGACTATCCGACGAGCTTCAGACATGAGAGGTAGGCTCACCACCTTGAGATGTTCGCGCATGTTTGTCGTTTTCTCGCGAAAACTAGCGTAGGCTTCACACACAAAGCGGACGGTAGAGACCTACAAGTAGAGGTGGCGACCTAACGGCTAACCCAAAAGCAATGAGACTTCATCGGCAGCATACCCTAGCATAGGAGACCAGTTTTGGATGTCCAAAGGCAGTAGAAAACCATCGGAAAAAACCCTAATTCCTAGAATCCCGCAAGAGACCACCAAATGAGAAATCGGCGAAAAGGCACCCAATTGCTACCAAATTTCATTGATAGGAGCATCTCGACATGCTCGACAAGTCTATGTGACCCACATGACCAAAAAGTGACCCGAAGTGGCACTAAACTTCTGAAACGGCATCAGACACACAAAGCGTCAAATTGCTCTCGCGACCAAACCGCATGCCCGTTTGCCACCAAACTTCACGAGCAGCTTTCCGAGACCATCAACAACCAAGTCCTATGGTGGTAGACCACCAAAAATCATCGAAGATATGTAAACGCAACCACGGGTGCTTCTAGAGCTACAAATTGCCAAATGAAGCTCCGGTGAAGCCAAAGTCGACAAAAACCATACGGCAAGGATCTCCAGGGGATCGGGAAGCTATGGAGACCAACATCAAGAAATTTCATCGCCAAAAAGCACTCCAAAAGTCAGAAAACAGCTCGGAGGCTCTGAAGTCCACAGAGGGAGTTAATTTCTATCCATTTGACTTTTTTGTTGAAATTAGGCTTAAAAGGGACTCAGGGGGACCAAGGGCAGGCACTAGGGACACAATCCATGAAAAAATCATCAGGAGACATCGTACGCGTAGGATGTCTCAAGGGAATTTTTGGGCACAGATCCCAACATTTTTCATCATACATATTTTCTGAATGACCTTTACATGCTATCCACCAAGTCTCATCACATTTGGACCAGAATTGACCTCATATGCATGAAAAAATGCGAAGTTAGGGCATAGAGGCAATAATGGGCCATAGACCTACCAAATCTTGTCCAAATCACATGAAACTTGCACAACACATTCACCAACCAATCTGTGTGGTCAGAAGCAAAAATTGGTGAAGTAGACATCCTACGCGTAGGATGTCTATTTGACTTTTTGGGCCTACAGAGGAAGTTTGTCCATTCCAGATCCAATCCCATCATCATCAAGAGCTCATATACCAATTTTGAAGCCATTCTAATCATTTTTGACCCCCAACACCTTCAAGATACACTTCTTGAGCCCAAAAACACTACACAGGCTCTTACAAGCATCAATCCTTGTCCAAATCCAAATCTGAGAGCATAGCCATGTTCCATAGGCCAAGGACTACCCACAGAACAAATCTCATGTCATTTTGATGAAATAGACATCCTACACGTAGGATGTCTCCAGCATAATTTAGGCCTTCTGTTCAAAGAGTGACATCATGGGGGCCAATACCATGGTGCAATGAGCCCATATACCAATTTTACCCATTTGGACATCAATTGCTACCTGTTATGGAATTTCTACCCAATTTGTGACCTGAAACCTGAATCAGCCAAAAAATCCACTTTTTGATGCCCAAATCCATATCCAGGCACATAGCCATGTTCCATAAGCCATGCACTACCAGCATGTCAAGTATCAACCAATTCTAATGAAAAAGACATCCTACGCGTAGGATGTCTAAATGGAAAATTTTGCCTAGATTTGGACTGTGAGAACATGCACAGTTTCACAAGTTCCTTTTGCTTTATTTTCAATTTTCAAGTCATTTGGATAGTTAAAACTAAGTTTCTCAGCTAATATGCAAAAAACACTAACTTCGAACTACGGAGTGCAACAGGATCTATGGCAGCCGCGAAGTCACCGACAAAGAAGAAAATAATGACCATTAAGGACTACCTAGAAGAAGTGGAGCCCTTCGTCATACCAGAAGGAACACTAAAGCCCACTAGTACATGGATCCAAGAAGATCTGTTAGAGTCAAACGACCTAAAGATCTACCAAGGAGTTTTCAAAGACACTGAAGGCAATGTGATCGAGCTACCAATGTTGCCGCGAGAACTCAATGAGTTCGTAAGAAGCAAGATGGCCAGATACTTGAAGAAGATCGATCTCCACAACTATTTTGAAGCAGTGCTAGCAGGGGTTGACATAAAGAGAGTCTGGGAGTTTGTAACAACAATAAAGGAAGATGGAATGGCTAGAGTAACCAATCTACAAGGCAGGCCCGAAACAGAAATAATCATCACCGAGCAAGCCCTAGCAGATGCACTAGACCTCTCCAACAAAGGGGATAGTGTAACTAAAAGAAGGGATGATGTAAAGGTATACAATGAGAAGAAAAGAAACTACACTTTTGAAGATATTACCAACCCAAGAGTGGCAGTCAAGAGTCAGTTGTACAACCAATACTTCCACATGTGTACGAAGAGGCCACAAAAGTACAGAATGCCACCAGGTGCAATTGCCACGACATTCACTTGGGCAATGATGAAAGGCACCCCAAAGATAATCAATTATGCAGCATATATACATGACAACCTAGTGAAGATGGGTAACAAGAAGCCAGCATATATTGTGCCAGGGGAACTAATCACTAAGGTGATTTATGGGGCATTACACGCAAAAGGAAGATGGCCTGACCCCCCGTCTCAGAACGACTGGCTGAGGCTAAAAGAAGACAAAGAAGACGAGCCACCAAGAGCACCAAGGGTTGCTACAAGATTGAAAAGACGGCTAGAGTCTGTTCAAGAGGAGCAGCCAGAGCAAAAGAAAGGAAAGAAAGAGTTTGCCCAAGTGCCGATGAAAGAGACAAAGTCACAAAAAGCGGCAAGATTAGAGCGGCTGATAGAAAGCTTCAGAGAAGAGAGAGCCCTTAAAGGTGATTTGAATGAACTCTAGAAGCCATCTCTAGAGGCAATGTTGAGATCATTCCAAAGAGTGCAAAGGGACAGATTCGAGGATTATATTAAAAATTTTGAGATTCTTGATGCCGCATCAAAAAATATCCCGTATGTACCTTTCACAGAGGAGGAAGTGGAGCAAATACGGCAAAAACTGCTAGATGAGCAAGAGAGCCAAGAGAGAGAAAGAAAAACAAAGGTAGACGAGATCTAAAGAAAAAGCCTACATCTCTACCGGCCAGCCCACAGCCCTCACCACCTCCTAGCAGCCCTCCACAAGAAGATAAAGAGACTGAAGACAAACCAGAAGAACGAGAAGAGGCCAAGCAAGAGCAGAGCCAGGAGACTGAACCAAAGGAGGAGGCTAAACCTTGAAGTGGGCAACAAGAGTCCAATGATTCATATAACACATTTTTTGACCTGCTAGCTACAGGATACACAAAAGAAGAGGCTGCCACAGTTGCATTTGACTTGGCAAGCACAGGGCCTAAAGAACAAATGCAAGGCATCAGGTTACTAGAACTAAAAGAAATGGCCATAGATACAGTGGACCTGCACCCGCCCCCAACGGTTGGGATGTGGTGATGACAAAGCTAACCGGGTTAAGAGTGCAGTCCATGGCTTCAGAAAGTGAGATAGCAGCTCTCAAGGCCACTAAAGTGAAGATAAAGATGGAAGTAGACTCTTTGCAAGGACAAAGTCAAAGGCAAAAAGAGAGAGAAGCGGAGCTAGAGGCCAGCCTAGCAAGGGCATTGCAAAGATGCCAGGCAATGGAGGAAGAAAATTAGGCAGCAGCACAAAGAATGAAAGGAGTTGAAGAGGAATGTCAGCAGCTCAGCAAATCACTGATAGATGCGAGAGGGAAAGGGATAACCTGACCTTGCAGCTGGCTGAGGAATCTAAAGAAGTTGAAGCTATGAGAAATGCCAAAGAAAAGGCGGAGATAGATCAACAATCCAGCCAGAATGAGGTCCTTGAGCTCAAGGACCAGCTCAAAGTGAAAGATCAAACCATCCAGAGGCTGCGAGCATCCCCTGCCAGAGTCAAAGCTACTAGCTCGACTCACATCACTACGAAAAGTCAACTTTAGGAAGAACAGATGCAAGAACTTTAGAAGGAGCTGAATCTGGAGAAAAAGCAAAGATTGATGATGGCAGAAGGGTCTATTGTCATGCAAACACGAATGGAAGAAGACCAAAAAGCCCTGCAGGAAGAATTAGAAAGTATCAAAAGAAAGCCCGAGGAGGTGGAGAAGATAAACGCTGAATTGAATGACCTCCTTGTAAATATGGGCGAAGAAACTGAAACAGAAAAATAAAAACTCCTAAAGCAGATTGAGGAGCTGAGAGGACAGCAGATCGGAGAATAGGAGGGCACAGGGCCAGCATCCAATGAAGGCATAGATTTAGAAAATGTGGCAGATCCAATGGACACACCTATGCAAGAGGAAATCCTAAAAAGATCCTCTCAAGAGCCACAGGATCTAGCACAGGAGGAGGAAGAGAAGCTGCGTAAGGCAATAGAGGTGGAAATAAGAGAGACAACAAAGGAAGCCTTGGAGTGGGAGCGGAGGGTTTTCAAGTCCATGACCATCCAAAAGATTGACACTAGCAGCCTCAGGCGCGAATGGCTTCAACCTTCTCTCCCATATCCATTGTTGAAATATGAAGCAGCCACCATCAATAAGAGGATTAGAGAAGAGCCGACCGTGCCACTCTACAATGCAGATATCTCCCAACCAGAAGGGGTCAGGCTTATAGTTGACCCTCAGCCCAAATGGAGGAAGGCTTGGCTCACAAAGTACCCACAATACCTAATCCACTTGGTAGAGGCACCAAAAAACATCAGAGACAACCTCAGCTTTTGTCCTCTACCAAGGATCAGGACGTGGAAGGCCCAGGAGATCTTACAAAGGAGCCCATCCACTTAGCTAAATTACCCTAAGTTGTCGGGCTTGAAGGCAAGTGAGAGAATAAGTGTCCAATACATGGTGAAAACCCTAACGGGCGCCATCAAATTTTTCACTGGCTCACCTGACCTTACGTGCATCATGATGAAGAAAATCTACAAAACCCTTTTAGCAGTATTTGAGACATTCAAGCCAGGCCAGGTGACAGACAGTATCTTCTTCTTCCAAGATACTTATAGATGTGCCTATGATCTGTCTCGTCAGCCTTCCAAGGAGGTGATACATGCGCTTTTTTAAAGGATAATGTTTCTACCATCCTATCACCTCCAGGCCTTTGAAGAAGCGTTCTACACCGGCTTCTTCACAATAAACACTGATATTTTCGGCCCAACAATGATGAATATGCATGCAAGATACGACTCATTGATCAAGATGCGCAAAACCATACGATGAAGAAGCAGATTAGCGGCAATGTCGGGGACGACATGAGCAAGGAGGGGGGGAGTGTTAGAAGCTGGACACACCCCACGACAACTAACTACTCGGAAGATTATCATTTTTTGTAATTATTCATTTATTGAGGAAACCTGATTTTTCACCTTGTAAATAATGGGACTTACAGAAGTTTCCAGATTGTATCCCAGTTTTGATAGTTAGATGGAGTAGATGGTTGATTTGGAACTTTAGGGTTTGAGAATTGTAAGGTATATATACCACTTTTTGACCTTAATGAAAGAACCTTTTGTCATTTTTAAAAACAAGTTTTGAAGTCTGTGAGTGGGCGTACTGAGTACGAGAGAGAGTGTGAGCTTCATCTTGACGCTACGTGTGCACCGCTGGTCGGAATCGAGTGCGGAGAAGTGCAGCGTGTTGCCCCCGACAAGAGCTACGTGCCGATACCTACATTGCGCGCGTACGGTCCGGTTTTGCGAGCTCCTTCTATGAGCTTCATCTGGTGATTTGGTGAGCATACGTTGTCCGATTTTGCATTGCAGCATATCCACGCGTCCACATTGAGTAGAACTACACATTAGGCACTTTAGATTTCGGAAACAAAGACCTGCAAATTTCGGCTAGACATCCTACATGATTTTGCATCGGGTGTTTTGGGTTAAGGTTTTGGTTCATAGACCTTAGGGAGAGCGACCTATTGGTATTAGTAGGGTCTCCTTCAAGTTCTATGGTGTTTCGAGATTGTTTGATGGGTGTTCGGCTCTAGAAAGCGTTGTAGGAAGTTTCCTCTTATGCACTCTTGAAGGCTGTGACTTAGACAATTGGTAGAGACCTGTGTATGAATTAGTTAGGAGTTGGTCGAGTGTAGGTTGAGACCTTATGCTTGCTTCCACGTGCCTGCGGGTCGAGCTTCGTCCTTAACTGACATTATATGTTAGGTGAGTTCTCAGTATGCTGACGTCCGTCGCAGCGTATCCGTCCAACACCCTCCTCTTTCTCTCTCTAGATTTGGGAATATGCTCAATTATGTTAATCAATTGATAGTGATTATTTTAGTTGTAACCAAGTGTAATCTTATTATCCCTTCCCTCTTCCTCCCCCCCCCCTTCTCTCTCTCTCTCTCTCTCTCTCTCTCTCTCTCTCTCTCTCTCTCTCTCTCTCTCTCTCTCTCTCTCTCTCTCTCTCTCTCTCTCTCTTTCTTTCTCTTCTTTTTTAAAGTTAATAATTTTATACATTATTCTTTAATTTTTTATTGAGAGGAGGGAAACACCAAAATTTGAGGGGGGGGGGGGGGAGGGAGGATGTTTATTTTAAGCCAGAATTTGAAAGTTTAGGTGCTAAATTTTATTGTCGGAAGTAAAAATGGTAATACATGCGGTAATAACAACGCTAATAAAACGCGGTAATAAACGCGGAAACTGTTGTGGTAATGTTCTAAAAACAAAAAAAAAACCCTCCCTCCTCTCTCTTCTTTCTCTACCTGGATTGCACCTTCTCTCTACCAAATGCGGTTAAACAGTGCGGTAAACACTTGGAGATTTTCATAGTGCATTGTGAACAAGTGAATTGGTAAATTTTGCCTCATCCAACTTTAGAGGACTTGTGTATCTTAACCACTCATGTAAGATACATTGCTCTTGTAAGTGATATTCCATCCTACGAAGTCGTAGAGAGACTAGTGGTATGTTATCGAGGTAGCCTCACGTAGTGCACGGGTGTACGAGGGCGCTACAATTGGCCAGTCACCTTGGCATCAGTAGAGGATACAAGAGAGGAAAACAAACAAGAATCCATGGATGTGGCACCAAATGAGCCCAAAATTGCTTTTGAAAGAGAGATGCATGCAGAGGACCTCCTATATGAAACATAGGACAGTCTCTTAGACGGAGAGCTCTATATAGACATAGGGAGTTATGTTGAGTTATGCGAGGATGAGAGAAAGACCTCTTAAAGTCATAGACATTTTATCTAAGATTTTTTTCTCCCTTTTGTCATAGAGATTTTATTTGAGAAACTTTTGCCCCTCTTGTCTCTGTACTAAACTTGTGAAACTTAAATTGTGAGTCATATTGTAACCGATTTGAATTTCCTTCCCATTTTATCATTAGCATGTTTTAACTTTCAATGTGTTTTTTCTAAAATGCAGGTATGTATCCAAATGATCTTGATGATTCCTTGAACCCCGAGCAGAGGAGGTGGTGCGATGTTCACCATGACATTGGCTCATATGCGCATTGTTCATTCATTCGGATTCTTTGTCTGCTTCCGAGTGATCAATGCGCTTTGAGAGCTTGATGTCGACTAGATGGACTACACATTCCTCTACGCACCAACCCTGGTGTAGTTAAAGTGTGTTGCCGTAGAAGAGGGCACAATTAGGTATGGATGGCCTTGCAGGTGCATGGTGAATGGCTGAAGCAAGTGGGAAGATCTTGGGCAGGCAAGTGGTAGCGGCTGCACATATGCTTGAAGAGGTTTCTTAGGCCAAAAGGGCTCCAAAAAGATCTAGATGGGATGCCCGGTGAAGGAATTTTTAAGTGCTAGATTCTTGCTTGGGTATGTAGATCTTGAAGTGGTCTAGACAATGATAGGAATGCGCTCATGCTAGCTAGGGTGGATGAAAGAGAAACATCGTGCACACGAGTAAGTGTGTGTTAACTAGATTATCACTCAAGCAAATTAGGTTCTAAGGTCAACTAACTTGGACTCATAAACACGATCTTAAGCCATCAAGATGTCACCATAAACAAGGGAGATGTAATGCAAAATAGACTTGTGTTTTGTCATTCATGAAATAATCTTTAAGTATCTCTATAGCCTTGCACCACTGCATGTGAGATAATTCCACTCTTCTCTCCTTGACTCCCACTTTAGGACAAAGCTCACACTTTACAATCTTCCCCTTGAGGTTCGGACTAGGAAAAAAAAACACAAACTGACATCTCTAGCATAGTCCAATCCAGAGCAAAAGAACATCTCGAATCCAAGAGACCATCCCCAATCCATGAGACAAACTATCTCTAATTTAAGGGACACTCAAACACCTCCCCTCAAATAAATGTATAAACTTGAGACCAAGCTAGTCCATGCTATCTCCAAAAAAATACAGCTAAAGGGGGAAGGCAAAAAAGCTAGAGAATGTCGTTGTAGCCCAAAAGGCTATTGTCGCCCTCTTCTTCATCTTCATCTTTGTCTTCTTCTACCAAATAAAATTTGGGCCTTGGATTTCTGCTGGCGCTACCTCTGTCCCTTTTGAAACACTTGGAAGAAAGTGACCCTTCTTCCCTCAAATGCTGCAAGTCTTTGATGCTAGACAGTCCTTTGTTATGTGGCGTTCCTTGCCACACTTGAAACAAGTTTTGTTGCTAGAGCTAATTGCAAAAGCTCCTCCCCCTGAAGAAGCATCCCTCCCTTGCTTCTTCTCCTCGGACGTCAAAGAGTTGATGACATCTTGAAAATATGGTGTCGGATCCTTCTCTTCAATAATGGTCATGATCTGGTCAAAGCTAGGTGGTAAAGCTACTAGAAGAACTCTGATTTTTTCCTCCTCTTGTACTGCACAGTTTACATAAGCTAGATGTGCGGTACTTCTTTGAGGCGATTGACCAAGCTAGCAGTATCTTTGTTATGTTCCATTTGCAATTTGTATAAATCTTTCTTTAAGCTCACTTTGCTGTTCTTTTTCCTAACTCCAAAGTTTTGTTTTAGTGCTTCCCATGCAGTTGATAAAGTATCAAAATCATCAATAAAGTGTACATAATTTTCATGTAGTGTAGTGATTATGATTCCTAATGCCTACTTGTCCTTGGCTTGATTTTGTGCACTCATAGCTTGCATTAGTAATTGTGCCAACTGCATACTCAAAGTGATACTATAAAGTTGGATAAAATTGAAATTGATGTTCACGAAGAGTTAACAGTAGATACAGTCACAGTTTCAATTACAACTGCAGCTTAAGAAGCAGATGTTGCAGGTGGACCACAACATTTTAAAGCTCCAATATTGTCTATTATTGATGAGCTACTCAATGTAGAGGATGCTGAGAATCCAATAAAAGCAACTAAAGATGAGGTGTCTGCAGGAATTACCGCTATTGAAGTTCACTCTGCAGTTCAGGATGAAGTTGCAGTTACAGTTCTAGTTATACAGGTTGATGATACAGAGGATCAACAGAACCCAGAAGATCTTTTGTTGAAGAGTGTTGAAGCAATGTGTGAAGATCTAGCTATTGATGCTACATTACTTGAAGCTACTCAAGATATGGAGGAACAGTCAGGAGATCCTGTTGAAACTGAAGATTCAGGTATTTAGGGGCAGTAGCCAGAAGAACTTTATTTTGATTTTCAAGCTTGTTTTGTCAAGGGATTTTGTGGGTTCTCACAATGTTTGAGAAACATTGCCCAACAAGTGTGCCAGGTGTTAGAGCCTGATTTGTCAGAACATTCAGGGCATTAACTTTCTGAATTGTAATTAAGATCTTGACTTTTAAACCTTAGGGACATCTTTACACAAGTACTTATATTTTGGGTAGTTATATGAATACTCGTAATGCCTCATGGCGAGAGGCAGTTTTTGGGATGTACTTGTCGATGAAATTTGCTATCTTCTGACTATGTGTTGCTATTTTGTTTGGATGTTTGATGATGATTATGAATACATAGTAATGGTAGTACCTTTTCCTCTCTATTATGGTGTTTCCTGTTAATTTACTTTGCAGTTTTGTGTGTCAGTGATCAGTTTATTGTACTTGCTTCTCTGTAAACTGCAGGTTTCTGCATTGAATACCTATTAGGGATGTATGAGATGCAGCGTTCTAAATTTCCAAAGGATGGTTCAGTTTGGGCCACATGCAGGTTGTAGCTTGTGCATAGTGATGTTTGTGGGCCCATGCAAACTCCATCCTTGGGCAATTACCTGTACTTAGTGACTTTCATTGATGATTACTCCAGGCATGCATGGGTATTTCCGCTTAAAGCGAAGTCCGAAGTTTTTATGTGCTTCAAACAATTTCTGGCTATGGCTGAAAATGTCTCGAAATGTACTATGGGCACCCTCCATTCCGATCGAGGGGGGGAGTATATGTCTCATGAATTTAATGAATTTCTGGCTAGTCATGGGATAAAACACCAATGACAGTGCCTTATACACCTCAGAAAAATGGTGTTGCTGAGAGGAAAAACAGGTCATTGACGGAAATGGCACGATGTATGGTCAAAAGTCAAGCTTTGCCGCATTCTTTTTGGCTTGAGTCCATCCTATGTGCCACTTATGTACTTAACAGGTGTCCTATGAAAGCTTTGCAGTCTATTACTCTATATGAAGCATGGCATGATAGAAAGCCTTCTATTGAGCACATGCGTGTTTTTTGCTGTTTGGCATATGCTTTGGTGCCATGAGTGCAGCGCAGAAAATTGGATGATAAGGCTGTCAAATGTATTTTTGTTGGTTATAGTGCTGAAAGCAAAGGTTACATGTTGTATCATCCGCAAAAAAAACATATTCTGGTTTCTTGGGATGTAGTGTTTGTGGAACATTCTGTTCAGTCCTTGCCATCATGTCCTAGAGACAGTAATGTAAGCTCACAGGAAATTTATGACACTTTGTTGCCTCTTTTCAGTGGTGGAAATACGAATGTAAGTTCCAATGAGGCAAATGTACAGCCTATGGGGGTTTCTAAAAATGTTTTAGATCAGCCTATTACTGATGCAGATGTACATGATGTACTTGATGAGGAAAGGGATGAAAATGAGCAGGCTAGAGGTATGCCAAAATGGCTGGTGCACACTTTGCGTGACAGTAAATTGGATGCACCTTTGTCTAGTCGTACTCGTTCAGGCTCTCACCATGCATCTTATGCATCAGATTGTTATGCTTTGGCTGTGTCTACCTTACATGATGTTGAGGAGCCTCTGTCTTTTGATGAAGCACAGAAAAAAGTGGATGGCTGCCATGCAATCAGAATATGATGCAATTATAGAAAATGACACATGGAATTTATGTGATTTTGCTCGACTTGTTGCAAAAGGTTATGCACAGCAAAAAGGCATAGATTATGAAGAGACTTTTTCTCCCACTTGTCGTATGACTACTGTACGTTTTCTATGTGCATTGGCAGCTCATTTTGGTTGGGATGTACATCAATCAGACATTGTTACTGCTTTCTTGAATGGTGACATATTTGAGGAAGTTTATGTAACACAGCCTCGCGGTTTTGTCATAAAAGGACAAGAGGACAAAGTGTGCAGATGTAAGAAGGCTTTGTATGGGTTGAAGCAATCTCCTCGTGCTTGGTATGAGAAAGCTGACACTCATTTGGTTAAACGAGGCTTTCGTAATAGTCCAACAAAAAGCACATTGTATGTAAAGTATGAGGGTGATGTACTTCTCATAGTGGTTCTTTATGTTGATGATTTGTTGATCACTGGACCAAATGAGAGACATATTGCTGAATTTAAGGCTGATTTGAATGCTACTTTCAAGATGAAAGATTTGGGGCTATTGCATCATTACTTGGGTACACAGTTTAATCAGTGTGATGGTGGTATTTCCTTGTGTCAAAAAAGTTACATAGAGACATTGCTATCTAAGTTTGGACTTGAGGATTTCAAACCTATTGCCACTCCCATGGAAACAGGTTTGAAGTTGAGTCTACATGATGCTGACGATCCTGCTGATGTCACTCTTTACCAAACTGTTGTTGGCTACCTCATTTATGTATGCAACACGAGGCCAGACATTCAGTTTGCAGTCTCATAGGTCAGCAGATTTATGCATAGCCTAGGGTCTAAGAATTGGCAGGCTGTCAAGAGGATTTTCCGCTACCTTAGTGGCACTTTACATCTTGGCTTGTTTTGTCCCAAGGGGGGATCACTGCGGCCAAACTTACATGCTTTTTTGGACTCAGATTGGGCTGGTTGTTTTGACACTCGAGTGTCCACAAGTGGTTTTTGTTTCATGCTTGGCAGTTCATGTATATCATGGTTGAGCAAGAAGCAACCTACTGTGGACACTTCAAGTTGTGAGGCTGAGTACAGGGCAGTCTTCATAGCTACGTTTGAGTGTGTATGGCTCAGACGCCCATTTTTGATTTGGGTGTTGGATAGGACACTAACAACACTATCTACACTGATAGTCAGAGCGCATTGGCAGTTGCGAGGAACCCAGTTTTTCATGCTCGCACAAAGCACATTGAGGTGCATTACCACTATGTCAGCGAGAGGCTCTCAGCAGGAGAGATCAGCTTGGCTTATGTGCCAACACAGGACAACCTTGCAGATCTTTTCACAAAGGCATTTTCTCATGAGAATCTTGAAGCTTTCCACAAAGCTTTGGGCTTACTCCGCTTTGTGGACTGATCCTGTCCTCAGGGCATGGCACTTCCCTTTACTCATGTGCCAGCTTTCATTCACCGCATCACTCCAGGGGGTATTTGTTACCATATACATGTGGTAGTGATGTGTGTGAACAAACTAGGACCGTCGGGGCATTTTTTCCGTCTTTAGGAGGTTTTTTCCCCGTGCATTGTATATATGCCCATCGCTCTAGGGCTATCTATTTTTTTCCATTGCACTCTATGTACCACACTCTCTATTGTGTGCCTTGAGCTTCCTTCGTCTTCTCCAAGCTGTGTGTGTTTCTCTGCAACCCTAAATCCATCACTCTAGGGCTATCTATTTTTTTCCATTGCACACTAAGTACCACACTCTCTATTGTGTGCCTTGAGCTTCCTTCGTCTTCTCCAAGCTGTGTGTGTTTCTCTGCAACCCTAATTCCAACACTTACCAACTCAAGTTGCCCAACCATTGGCTCAAGTAACTGTACAAATTTCTTCTAAATGACACTTTTTTTTTCTTCTAAGATTAGTTATTTTTTTATTGTGCACAAATTTAAATAGTATGCATGCTTAGAATCATGTTTGTGATGACGAGGTCTCTCAAACACCAAGTAGAATTTGTCACTCTACTTTGGGAGAAAAAAATGGAATAAAGAGCAGACATGCTTGCGGCAGCTATGTCTCCCAGGCACCAAAGGGATAAGCCATCTATCTTGGAAAGATGTCATAGAGTAAAAAGGGATCCTCTACCCGCTAAGTAAGATTGACTAATGACTAAGGCTTTATCTCTTCTATCTCATAGTTAAGGATGACTATGATTTCAAGAGAGAGGTAATGTCATAAACTCTAATATCTAACCAACCCAAATGGTTTTCTCATATTAAATTGATCATTTAATGTGGGAGAATAAATGGCAACAAGGGTTAAGATACACTATGAAAATCTCCAAGTGTTTATCGCGTTCTTTTACCGCGTTTTGTAGAGAGGTGTAAATTCAATGAGAGGAACAAGCTTAAGAGAGAGGAGGGCGGGGTTTTTTTTGTGTTTAAAGTATTACCGTGACTGTATCCACTGTTATTACCACTATTATTACCACATCCATTATCATCGTTCTATCCGCTGCCCAAATTTAGCACCTAAGCTTTCAAATTTTGGATTGACTCCCCCTTCCCCCCCCCCCCCCCCCCCCCCCCCCCTTCAAATTTTGGTGTTTCCATCCTCTCAATAAAAATTAAAGAGTATTGTATATAATTTTCAAATATAAAAATGAAGAGAAAAAGAGAGAGAGAGAGAGAGAGAAAGAGAAAGAGGGGGAGAAGGAGGCAAGGGATATAACGCCCGGTCCACAGGGGCGTTTAAGTTACGTGGCAAAAGCCTATTTGCTGCAGTAGATATCACCTTCCTCCGGGCCCGCCATTTTTCTTCCGGCCCCCCGCCACTCGGAAGAGTTGCTGCCCTCTCTCCACCTCTCTCTGTTTTTCGCTCTTCTTCCTCCAACACCGTTTAGATGAGGTGGTAGTAGACCTTCAGAAAGCCTTTCTTCCTCCAGCCTAAGATTACCTTTGTTTACAACTAAAATAATCATTGCCAATTGATTAACATAATTGAGCATATTCTCAAATCTAAAGAGAGAAAGAGAGAGGTGAATGGATTACACGATCAAAAAACTTCATAATTGTAAAATGTTTATGAATCATCTTCCAAAAGATCTCTACATGAAGCATCATCCAATTCTAAGCCCATGGCTCCTAAATCAATAAAGAGAGAAATGGAATTGTTGTTTGTGGATGCATTGCCAGCTTCATCATCTTCGAGTTCGTCATCCTCCATCTCATCATCTTCATCATCATGACAATCATCCTCGCTAAGACTTGCTGCCGCTGAACTTGATTCATCGACCTCCCTCTCCTCTGTTTCACCCTCATCCAAAGTCGGAGGTGGAAGAGGGTCAAAGATAGCCTCCACTTCATTGTTGGAAAAAATGGTTCTCCCCCGAGGTGTTACGAGAATTACAAACCAAAGTTTTGGTTGGTGGAGTGCTGAGATATAGATGACCTATAAAATAGAAGCTCAAACTGAGTAACATTGGTATAACTAACGATACAACAAGTAAGAATAAAAAAGGTACATGTCACTCACCTGCTCACAATTGCGCGGTAAAACTAAATTGTCATACCTCCCTCTATGATGCACACTAGAGTCCACCATGTAGAGGCCATTCTCATGTCGTCTAGACACATTTGCAAACCACTTGCACTCGAAGATGAAGCTATGAAAGGTTCTAAAATTAACCTTTAGTATCCTTTCAATAGTTCCGCAGTACCTGGCTTCATCACGGTCTGCGTCAAAGTTGCCCATGATGGAACAATCCATGGTGGTTCTACGCTCGTCAATGTGGCACGTACAAAAGTGACAACCCTTTGACCACATAGAGTTAAAGAAAATGCACTACAAAATAGAAAAATATATTAATTTATCAAATACATATTAAAGATAATTTCAACAAATAGTAAGACAATATGGTTTAGGTATATGAGTACTCTACCTTTGGTACGCAGCTTTGTGCATACTCCCATTCTTTGTTGGTGATGTCTTCTCCGCACGCTTTGCCTCGGTCATTCTCTCATGAATCCACTCTGCACTAATGAGATCTGGGAAACATGAAAGGTGTCTCGGCATTGGGGGTGTCCTCCTTCCTCCATGTGCTTGTTTGCATGCTTCCCTCTCTTGCAAACGCTTGGACTTTGCCACTGCCCACAAGTCCACCCACTTGGTCATAATCTTTGCATTGAGAATGCAAAAGTTATTGACCACTCGAATAGATTCATATCCATGTTAAGTAGTGTCCCCTTTCCACTTGTCGAGTGTGAAGTCATCCTTGAAACTTCCTCGTCTGACCACATGCGAGGCATTGAAGGATCAACTTGTGCCAAATACTCTGATATGTAAACAAATGCCTCTTGACCAATCCACCCTTTGGCCATACATGCCTTTGGTTGAGAGCGTAGCCGCACAAAATCTTTGAGAGTCTTTAAAACCCTCTCTAAGAAGAACATCCATCATGCGTGCACTACTCCACATATAGCTATCTCCTCCACCACATGAACCAAGAGGTGAATTTGAGTAAGAAGGACCGATCGAGGAAATGCATCCTCAATGGCAGACACACTTTCTCTTGCAAGTGTTTGAGCAGCAAGGATAGCATCTATTTCAATTTCCTTGGAGCTCACAAGTCTGCAAGAAAACACACAAGGATACACTAAGTACTAGTTGAAATTATTGTGTACATAAAAAAGGTGTAGTCGAGTGAAGTCTTGTGGTGTACCTTACTAGCTCTCCTAATTTGAAGATAGCATCCCTGACTTTCTTGTCCCGACATATACACATACTCACCGGCAGAATGAACTACAATGTGAATCAGAAAAGGAAAAGTGAGTGATAGTCATACACACAAACTATAGATAGAATAGGGGGTATGAAGAATACCTAAAGCATCTTGTGCCAATGGTGGGACTTCAAACCATACAATTGAAGTCTTCCACCCTTCTTCGCTTTTGTGAAAGCTCCCTTTAGTGACCTCATGTATCCTATTGGTGCGTGAATAGAGGCAATGGTACCCTTCACCTTGTCTAATTCTTCTTTTGCTAGCATCCATGGTGCTTTAGGAAGCACAATCTTTCCATTTGGGGCACGCCGTGGAGTGGCAGAGGTGGGGAGTTGTTTTAAAGCCTCAAATCCTCCCTCGCACCCAAAGAGTCCTTCTTGCCAATAATGTGGTCCCATAGTGTTTGGGCTACATTCTTCAATATGTGCATGGGATCCAAGAGGTGTTGTATTTTTAAGTCCTTCCAATATCAAAGCCTTAAAAATATGGAATACCTCAACATTCCTTTTGGTGGAGGACACGGAGCTGTATTGTTGTTGTGGTGCTCCTCCCAAATGGTTTCCCAATGCCATTGTGAGCTTTCGAGGAGCCTTCCCATTTGTTGGAGCCTTGTGCTTGATATGCCCTTGGGGTAAGAAATGATGGTTGTTTGGATAGATTACCTTGCGCAATGAATCTGGCCTCTCCGTCACCAATGATGGCTCGCAAGTAGGACATGCATTGTGGCGCGATGTGGACAACCCTACATACATATCATATGGTTAGAGAGTTAAGTGAATTAAAGTGAGCTAAAGGGAGCTAAAGGGAGAGAGAGAGAGACAGAGAGAGAGAGAGAGAGAGAGAGAGAGAGAGAGAGAGAGAGAGAGAGAGAGAGATAGAGGACAAGGGGTTACCAGAAATCTCTCCAAGCCCAGGATAGTCGTGCATAGGCCACATAAGGATTCCCCTCACTTGAGCCTCTCACCCCCCCTTTGCAAGTGAGACATCAACAACAGGAATGCCTCTCCATAACTCCTCCAACTACTCGATGAGGGGCTCGAGGTAAATGTCAATATTTGACACTTTGTACTTCCCTGGTACAAGCAAGGAAAGAAATATATTTCCCTTCTTGGTTGTCTCCCATGGTGGAATATTGTAGTTGACGATCACCACAGGCCAAGTGCTCCATGAAGTAGACTTAGTGCCGAAGGGGTTGACACCATCACTTACTAACCCAGCCTCAAGTGTCGAGGCTCCAACCCAAACTCTGGCCATTGAGTTTTGATGTGCCTCCATGCAGGTGAATCGGCCGGGATACGCATCATTCCATTATTTGAGCGATGGTTTGCGTGCCACGCGAGAAGCTCCATCATGGACCTGCTTTTAGACATGTGTTGGATGCGAGGAATTAATGAAAAATGTCTTAATACCTTGCGGGGTAGGTGTGCCTCGCTCACACCTGTCTTGTATCGTGCCTCCCCGCACATGGGACATGAGGTAGCATGTGCATGCTCATTGCGGTATGGCATGCAATCATTGAAGCATGCATGGATGCGCTCATACTCCATTCCAAGTGCAGTGACGTACGATAAAGCTTGTCAATGATGTGGAGGCATGTGGTGACCTTCTGGCAACATTTTGGCCATCAAACTACAATAAACATGCGTATTAGTATAATTCCTAGAAGGCGACACCATAAAGAGAGAGGGAGAGACTATATAAAATCCACATTCCATACTTACAGAAGTAGTGCATTGACAGTTGCATTACTCCAACCAAATTTTTCTTGGAAGTTGAGTACTTCCAACGATGCTCAGAGCACCAAGTACCGTGCACCATCGTAAAGAGGTGTTCGAGCACTCACCATCAATATATCCTCCATTTTGGTAGCCCATTTAGTGCAGGGCTGACAATCCTCCTCGCACACGTCCCGCTCATGAGCTAGTAACTCATCACACATGTCGAACATGTGCTCTTCCTCGCCTCAAAGTGGGACAAAGATGCCATAGGAGCTGCCGACGTAGAGCCAACGGAAGGATCACCTTGCGATGCACCCAAATTGCCCAGTCACTCTTGCCTCTGCCATTCGGCCTTCCACACCGGTGCACCACCACCGAACACGGACCAATGGGGCACCTCCTCAAGCGAAGGGTGAGTCGTGCTATCTTCTTTCCGAGCGCTTTTCCAAGGATTCCAAAGCCCTTCGTTCTCCATGTGCTCCAAAGCAATGCGTCTCAAGCGAGGGATTTCCCTTTTGCACTTGGCGCAAGGACAATGTAGTTTATCCTTGAGCCAAACGATATCACTCTAGGTCTCCAGGAGGACCATGATCATCCCAGTCGCTGTACTTCACACGCGAAAAGTTGTTTATTGGGGAAATTACCAAAATACCCCTCTAATTTGAGGAAATTCCCAAAATACCCCTCAAATTTCAAAAATTCCCAAAATGCCCCTGATATTTTGTCATAAATTCCCAAAATGCCCTTCAAATTTTCCAAAATTCCCAAAATACCCCTGGTTGTGAGACTAAATTTCTCAAAAAATAACTTTTTCTGTAGGTCTTCACAAGAAGAGTGATTGTCTATCGTACAAGATGCTAAAACTACAATTTGAGTTGGTTACGTAGGCTTTGGAGATGAATTGCTTCATTATTTTTAGACATAATTGCCTTTTTTGCGATCGTAACTGGTGACAAATTACATGCTGAGCACTAAAAAACGGATCTCAATTGTCAAAACGAATGAAGATTAGAAAATCTTGAACATTCCAACCAAAATAGATACAAGGGTATTTTGGGAATTTCCTCAAATTAGAGGGGTATTTTGGTAATTTCCCCTTGTTTATTTGTTCACATGTCCTAAAAAATAAACAATTAGAAAAGCAATTAATTCCATTCTAGAAAAAATACATATAGTTAAAGTCAAAGGGAATATATGACAATGAGTGTTAAAATTATTTTTTAACTAAAAGAGAATTTAAAAATTGAAATTAATAAGCATTTAAAAGTACTACAAAATAAAGTATCTATAAAAAATTAAAAATCTTCATCAAAAAACTCAAAAGGCTAGAAAATGAGATAATGTATAGCTAAGGGTAGAGGGGTTGGTTTGTATGTACCCGTTTGAAATGACTAGCCATGGTAATAGAGGCGGTAATAATCGCGATAATAGGTGCGGTAATATCCGCTGTAATAACTGGCACCTAAAAAAGGCAAGAAGGCAGAGTATGCTGCGTTTTTGCAGCATACCCTTCTTTCTTGCTCTCCGCCATCGCTCCCAAGCTTCCCCCCCCCCTCTCCCCTCCCCCACCCCCCCTCTCCCTTTCCTCTCTCTCCTTCAACAAGCCTCCCCCCTCCCCACCTCTCCCTTCCCTCTCTCCCTCCCCCTCTCTCCTTATCCAAGCTTCCCAAGTTTCGTCGAAGAGGGTTTCGGCGAAGGGGGTATGTTGCCATCGTCTTTGGAAGCTCAACCGTGCTACAGAGAAAGAGGTAAACACAAAGCACATCCCCTCTCCTTCCCTTTTTCTACTACTACTACTACACACACACACACACATACATAAATCCAAAAAAAAGAGAAAATAAAGAATCCATAACATACCTCGTTCATTAGGAAATGGTTGCTTTGCTAAGCACGTTTGAAAACAATTGTTTGGATAGAATGTTAGATAGATATGTTTGATAGAGAGAGAGAGAGAGAGAGAGAGAGAGAGAGAGAGAGAAATAGATAGAGCGGGAGAGAAATGTTAGATAGAGAGAGAGAAATAGATAAAGAGAGTGAGAGAGAAAGAGGGATAGACGTAGATAAATGGAGAGAGAGATAAAGAGCGAATGAGTGAAAGAGGGAGAGAATTAATGAGAGGGAGATAAATGGAGAGAGAGAGAGAGGGAAAGAGATGGATACGGATAGAGAGAGAGAGAGAAAGAAAGAGAAAGAGGGAAAGAGAGGGATAGGGATAGAGGGAGATATGTATATATATATATATATATATATTTAATTTTTTTTTATTTATTTTTTTTCTATCCCTACCCTCTCTTCCCCCCCCCCTCTCTCTCTCTCTCTCTCTCTCTCTATATATATATATATATATATATATATATATATATATATATATATATATATAGAGAGAGAGAGAGAGAGAGAGAGAGAGAGAGAGAGAGAGAGAGGGAAAGAGAGGAATAGAGAGAGAGAGAGAGAACGAGAGAGAGAGAGAGAGATAGAGGGAGAGAAAGAGAGAAAGAGGGAGGGATATAGAAAGAGGGAAAGGAAACAGAAAGAGAAAGAGAGAGAGATAGAGAAAGAGGGATAGGAAAGAGAGAGAGAGAGAGAGAGAGAGAGAGAGAGAGAGAGAGAGAGAGAGAGGGGGGGGGGGGGGGGGGGGGGGGGGGGATAGGGATGGATAGAAGAGAGAGAGGAGGAGAGAGAGAGAGAGAGAGGAGAGAGGGAGGGGAGAGAGGGGGAGGAGAGAGGGAGAGAGGATAGAGAGAGAGAGAGGGGGGGGGAGAGAGAGAGAGAGAGAGAGAGGGGGGGGGGGGGGGGGGGGGGGGGAGGGAGAGGGAGAGGGGAGGGGGGGAGGGGAGGGGAGAGGGGAGGGGGGGGAGAGAGGAGAGAGGGAGGGGGGGGGGGGGAGGGGAGGAGGAGAGGGAGGGAGAGAGAGAGAGAGAGAGAGAGAGAGAGAGAGAGAGAGAGAGAGAGAGAAAGAGAACGAGTAAATAGAGAGAGAGAGAGAGAGGAGAGAGAGAGAGAGAGAGAGAGAGAGAGAGAGAGAGAGAGAGAGAGAGGGGGGGGGGGGGGGAGAGAGGAATAGAGAGAGAGAGAGAGAGAGAGAGAGAGAGAGAGAGAGAGAGAGAGAGAGAGAGAGAGAGAGAGAGGGAGAGAAAGAGAGAAATAGTAAATAGAGGAGGGGGAGAGAGAGAGAGAGAGAGAGAGAGAGAGAGAGAGAGGAATAGAGAGAGAGAGAGAGGGAGAGAAAGATTGAGAGAGGGAAAGAGGGAGAGAGAGAGAGAGAGAGAGAAAGAGAGAGGGAGAGAAAGATTGAGAGAGGGAAAGAGGGGGGGGGAGGAGAGAGAGAGAGAGAGAGAGAGAGAGAGAGAGAGAGAGTAAATAGAGAGAGGGAAAGAGAGGAATAGAGAGAGAGAAAGAGAAAGAGGGAGAGATAGAGAGAAAGAGGGAGGGATATAGAAAGAGGGAAAAGAAAGAGAGAGAGAGAGAGAGAGAGAGAGAGAGAGAGAGAGAGAGAGAGAGAGAGAGAGAGAGATAGATAGATAGATAGATTTTATTATCGTCCTCGGAGGTCAAATATGACCTATGGGACCAAAGTTACATGTGATGTAGTATGTGTATGGCTGATGAGTGACTCTCGATGCTCCAAAATTGTAGTGATGAGAGTCGCAATGGAGAGCCCACACTTTGGCTGGGAGAGGAAAGTGTGTAGGTCTAAGTTATGGCTGAAAATGTGAGAGAAGCAAGTTCGGATGTGATCAAAAGCTGAGCACTCTAGTAGTGTGTGGTACTCAGACTCTCGAACTTGCAGTGAGCATAATGTGCACAATCGATTTGACTCTTCTCCATTGCCCCAACGCCCTATCTCGCATCGAAGGAAATGGGAGCTAAGCCGAATTGTTGCGATAGTGCGTATCGCGGACAAGGGAATAGGCTCAAGCATGTAAGTGTGAGTACGGTTTCCTCTCTCAGCGAAGAACATGGTTTTGTAGTTGGGGGCAATATAGGTGGTGTAATGTATGAAGCGTGACCCACCGGATTTCTTTCAAGCCGTAATATATTGGCGTTGTAGAAAAGCTTCATTCACTTGAGAGTCAATTGAAGCATCATGTAGCAAGTGTAATGCATCCCATCTCCCAAACCACTTCTTTATGTCTTGCATCCATCCCGTGCTCAAGATCTTGCTTTTATGCGTCTTTTGAACTTTTTTGCTTGCTTCCCATGCAATTGTAGGAAGTCGATGTGAGGGGTTTTGACGCATCTTTATCATGTACTCCACAACCCTTTCCATGCCCATAACCTCAATTGGAAGAGATCCCGACTCAAGAAGTAGGAGCATATATGGTATTTGTGTCTTAACTTGCAGAAAGTTTGTAAGAAAACGCTTTTGGACATTCTCAAACTCTTTCCAAGTAGACTTTGAGATGCTCCCGCCCCACACTTCAACTCCATAAAGAAGAACCGGTGTCACCAATGCATCAAAAAGATACTTCTTGAGAACCCAACACTTGATGTTTCCCGCATTACACATGTTCTCAAATGCATAATATGCTCTCTTTCCCGCTTCCAAATGACGCATAGCACATTCATGCCACTTGTGATTGGATGGAACCTCAAGGCCAAGGTACTTAAAGCTCTCAACAACTTCAAGTGTCTCGTTGTTGTTCACAATGCATGGCTTCTCCTTATGGTTGGTTTTCACAAGCATAACCTTTGTTTTGGATTCATTTACAATCAGCCCACTATGCAAGCAAAAGTTCTCAAGGACAACCATAAGCTTTTGTGCATCTTCTAAAGTGTGTGCTAGAAGCACTACATCATCCGCATACAACAAAAGCATGATTACCGCATTGCAAATAGTGACCTCTTCAATGCCTTCTTCTTGCATAAATTCAAGTACCATTTGTTCCAATTGATCGATGCATAGACCAAAGAGAGTTGGTGACAATGGACATCCTTGTTTAACCCCAATAGTGCTTACAAAAATTTCTGAAATTTCTCTTCCCATGTGCAATTGACAAATCACCTTCTCATAGATTCGAGAAACCGCAAGCATAAACTCACTTGGCACTTGGAGTTCTTCCATCCTTCTCCACAAATTGTTACGTGGAATCATATCAAAGGCTTTCTTAAAGTCCACAAAACAACAATACAATCGCTCGCCTTTCAACCGACTTTCCTCCATGAGAACATGAAGAGTGACAAGATGATCAATGGTGCTATGGCATCGACGAAAACCCGCTTGTCCCTTTGCATGCTTGTCATTCTCTTCAGCCCAATCACTCAATTTCATCTCCATTATGCACCCAAACAACTTTGCCATAAGAGACCCAATCATTATAGTCCGGTAGTTGCTTACATTCTTTACATCCCCTCCTTTATGCAAAGGCTTAACCCAATTAGTACTCCAATCATAAGGCATACCATGTTGAAGTGCAAGGTTGAACATATCACACATCCACTCATGGGTAAAATCTCCCGTCCATTTGATCATCTCCGGCTTGATACCTTGAAGATCTCCCGCTTTGCGAGTGGCCAACTTTTCAAGCCCACCGCATACATCCTCAATAGTAAAAAAAGACGGCATACATGGGAGTGAACCATAAAATGGAATTTTTTTAGTATTTGCTTGCTCATATAATTGCCTACAATGTGTGTACATATCCACTAGACTCAAGTTACCAAAATTCTCAACCCGCTTGCCTCTCAAGTTTCTCCAAAATCTTCCACATGCATGTGCCTTTTCTTGGACTTGAAATTCTTGTTGCTTTACTTCCCATCTTCTTCTCTTCTTTTGAATCAATGCCTTGTATGTATGCAAATGACTTTGATAGTTGTCTTTATCCATAGTTGCATCAAGCTTTATCAAGGACTTTCGAGCATCTTGACATTCTTTATCAAACCACCTTTTGCGTGATCTATCTTTGTTGATACCATGGAGATGCTTTATGGAAAAGCATTCTTCCGCACAAGAACAAATAGCTTTCTTGAAAGCTTCCCATTTAGTTTCCAATGGTGCATCACATTGAAGCTTTGTCATCCATAATTTTTGCTCAACCATTTCAATGTACATTGGTGCCCATTTGAAATCCATACATAGTGGTAACTTCTCTTTCCTTTGGCTGAGATTATCATGCTTAGTTGCTTCTCCACATGAAAGGTCAATACATAAGGTGCGATGGTCGGATTCCGGGGTCCATTGACCAAACATAAAACTCTTTATGCGATACATGATGGCTTCAGAGAGTAGCATATAGTCAATCACATTATCCCCATTATGTCTCCTACATGTAAATCCATTGGTTCCACTCCACAAAGATACACCATTGGCAATGAGCATACCCGTGCTATTACACATGTGTAAAAGTAACTTTCCATAGTGATCCGGCTCTTTCTCATCCATTGAAGTACGATCATATGAGTGAACTTCCTCCAACTCCCTTGAAATGTATGGCATATCAAATTGTTGAGTATCATGTTGCAATGTTTTTGTGCGAGCATTCATATCCCCAAATACAATAACATCACCTTCACCTTTGAAATAAGCAATGTCCTCTTCCAAATCAGAAAATGGTTGATCTCTATCCATGCAAGCATAAAAGGGAGAATCATGATGAGGAATGTAGCAACCGGCTACAAAAATGGGTGCTCTTTTTGGTGTCATAATTTTCAGCCATACATAACGTTTGTACTTGTCATCTTTCACAATTGATACAAAATCTTCCAATCCTTTCTTAACCATACATGCCAACCCTCCTTGTCCTCTTCGTTGCTTGAGATTCTTTGACCACATCAATGAATGTACATTGTAATCCTCCAAGCCGTTAATCCTTTGTGTATCATGCTCCCAAGTTTCAACAAGAAGTACAACATCGGCTTTGCTTGTTAGTTCATCAATGCCAACCCCCGCATTCCATGGGTATCCATTACAATTCGAAAAGCATATTTTCAATTGTAACTCGGTCTCATAGGTCACGCATCCCTATTTGCTTGAGAGACTTGCCTCCTCCTTGGGCACATTTTCTTCATGAGAGATCTCCGAGAGAGAGAGGGAGAGAGATAGGGATAGAGATAGATATATAGGGAAAGAGAGAGAGATAGATAGATAGATAGATAGATAGATTTTATTATCGTCCTTGGAGGTCAAATATGACCTATGGGACCAAAGTTACATGTGATGTAGTATGTGTATGGCTGATGAGTGAAGAGAGAGAGAGAGAGAGAGAGAGAGAGAGAGGGGGGGGGGGGGGGGGAGAGATGGAGAGAAAACGATAGAGAGAGAGAGAGAGGGAGAAAAGGAAAGAGGGACAGAAAGAGAGAGAAGGAAAGAGGGAGAGATAGAGAGAAGGAGAGAGGAGAGAGAGAAAGACGGAGAGAAAGAGAGAGGGAAAGAGAGAGAGAGAGAGAGAGAGAGAGAGAGAGAGAGGGTGGGAGAGAGAGAGAGGGAGAGAAAGCGATAGATAGATAGATAGATAGATAGATAGAGAGAGAGAGAGAGAGAGAGAGAGAGAGAGAGAGAGAGAGAGAAAGAGAGAGAGATAGAGGGAGAAAAGGAAAGAGGGACAGAAAGAGAGAGAAGGAAAGAGGGAGAGATAGAGAGAAGGAGAGAGGAGAGAGAGAGAGAGAGAGAGAGAGAGAAAGAGTAAATAGAGAGAGAGAGAGAGAGAGAGGGGAAGAGAGGAATAGAGAGAGAAAGAGGGAGAGAAAGAGAGAGAGAGAGAGAGAGAGAGAGAGAGAGAGAGAGGGAGGGAGGGAAGAGAAAGAGAAAGAGTAAATAGAGAGAGAGAGAGAGAGAGAGAGAGAGAGAGAGAGAGAGAGAAAGAGGGAGAGAAAGATTGAGAGAGAGAGAGAGAGAGAGAGAGAGAGAGGGAGAGAAAGAGAGAGATATAGAGGGACAGAAAGAGAGTGAGGGAAAGAGGGAGAGAAAGAGAGAGAGAGAGAGAGAGAGAGAGAGAGAGAGAGAGAGAGAGAGAGAGGGAGAGGGAGAGGGAGAGTAAATAGAGAGAGGGAAGGAGAGGAATACAAAGAGATAGGGAAAGAGGGAAATATAGGGAGAGAGGGAAAGAGGGAGAGAGGAAAATTGGGCCCCAAAGGGATACCTGAGAAAACAGCACCAAGATTACCTTCAAGGCGAGGACGCTTTGTTGAACGAAGTGCTTGCTTACATGGAGACACAGGCATGACATTGGGATGGAGCTTCCGATTTGTAGTTCAATTGCAAGACCAAGAAGGGGAGAGCGAGAGGGATAGAGAGAGAGAGACAGAGAGAGAGAGACTCAATGAGAGAAATAGAATTACTTATTGCATTACATTAGAATTGTGTGTACATATATATTTGTTTATGCATGTACGTAGGCACTAAGTACGGGAGCATAGCACCCGAAGGTTAGACGCTTCCTCTTGGATATAGTCCTTTTTTAATTATGGAGTTGTGGTCATTGAGCCACTCATGCATGGATTATCGCAATGTACCTTTGGTTCTACCACGGTTGAGACTGTGATTATATCTAAAGAGATGCAGTTGACCTTTGGCACTACTAGCCTCTACTTAGGTCTACTAGTATGTATATGTATCTATGTGTTTGTGTGCTAATATATATATCCTCTGGGAGAGAATTGTAATGTTAGGATCAATTGATCACTTAGATGTTGAATCTAGGTGCATCCAACACAAAACGATGGTTACATTTACAAGCATAACATAAATATGTGTGTACATATATATTTGTTTATGCATGTATGTAGGCGCTAAGTACGGGAGCATAGCACCTGAAGGTTAGACACTTCCTCTTGGGTATAGTCCTTTTTTAATTGCAGTGTTGCGGTCATTGATCCACTCATGCATGGATTACCGCAATGTACCTTTGGTTTTACCATGGTTGAGACTGCAATGATATCTAAAGAGGTGCAGTTGACCTTTGGCACTACTAGCCTCTACTTAGGTCTACTAGTATGTATATGTATCTACGTATTTGTCTGCTAATATACTTGTGTACGTATTTATAGATGAGTGAGTAGGGTGGAAAGCTTAATGTTATATTTCTCTTTGTAATATAGATGTCAGACAAGAAACCAACCGGTGAGGAGCAGCCAGCTGGCTCTTCTTTTGGTTGGTTCAAATCTCAGGTGGGCTCCCACCCGGGGTCGACATCACCTCCAGTGCATCCGATTCTTGAGTCGGTGAGAACAAGCAAAGAAATAAAGAATGTTTCTTGTTATTTGCAGGCATGGCCATCCTACACCTACCCTTCTCAAGTTCCTCCACCTGTCATAGATCCTGACTTACAGCGGGCTATCTCTTTACGAGAGCAGTACCTCCATTCGACGGAGGATTAGTTTGGCCACTACACTACGCAGCAGCTTGCAACCTATGGCATTCTTCGAAGACTACACCATGGGAGAGTCAGGGAGCGACTCCTTACCTACAAAGCCTCACACAGACGGCACCTCCCTCTACTCTCCCTTCCTATCGTTCTACTCCTATTCCATCGTAGGGTCCTACTCCCCTTGCATTGCAGGGTCCTACTCCCATGGCATCACAGGGTCCTATGCCACTCCATTCCACTCCTGTTTCACAAGAACATCGTCGACGGACTTCCTCTGGCAGCGCGCGTTGACGCTCGTCTCAGGGCAGCGAGCACCATGAGAGACAAAGCGGGAGCATATCTTGTGGTTTTGCATGTTTTGGTAGTGGCAGGAGAACGGATTCCCCACTTTCAGAGCGTGCCGTCCGTGACCCAAAGGACGAGGATACTAACGCACCCATACCAGACACGCATGGGTGCTACTACAGGGTTAAATATGGCGGGGAGGTGGATTTCGGCATAGCACAGCATAGAGCATTTCGAGGCCATCTACAAATTCTTATACATTCAATGTAAAAGAACTGTTTTATAAAGTTTAGAGACCAACTGCCTGATAATGCACGGTACATTGAGGACTCTCTGTTCGCTAGATTTCCAAACGCCCCCGATCAACGTTTTTCACAACAATGGTTGGAGGGCTACATAAAGACATTTCTAAAAAACAAGCAGTCCAGTGTGCGGCGCAGCAGCCAACCAGGTCAGAGATTCAGACAGTTACCGCGGTGGCAACATGGTAGACGCGGAGTGGGAGTGGAAACTTCTAGAGAAGAGCGATCAAGCTGTGACGGGCTCGCACAAGACAAACTCCCACGCACTAAGGCTCAGGAGGCAAGGGAGCTTGGAAGGATAAATATGTAAGATTCATTGATTTATAACATCGATCAGTGATTATAGAGATTGTAATTGATGATTTGGTATTGTTATTTTTAGCTTAGGAAAATATCACACTCTCTCAACCAACCAGAGAGATGGTCAAGTATCGGGAGCGACATATAGAATTTGATACTTGGTGATGGTTGTTCTAAAAAAACCATATCTCTCGTGAGCAGTTCGACGTGGCGGTCAGACCACTACAAGTGGTAAGTTTAAACAAGTAATTTTGTATCAATTGTTTTGAGCTGATGATAATTGTTTAATTTGATTTGGGTTTATGTAGAGTCAAAGTGATCCAATATATGTTCCTCTGTACAACGACAAGATAGAGGAGGGTTGGATAGAAAAATGTTTGTCAAAACTTTCGTAAAGTCCCAATGTGGCACAATGTATATACAACTATTTACTTTTTATTGTAACTTTCTTAAATAGTTGATCTTCTATATTTTTAATTGTCAAGGTAAACTAAATTCAATTTCAGTTCTTTGGTTTTTTTTTATACTCTTCCAAAAAACAATTGATTTCTCATTGTTTTATGCAGGTCAAAAATAAAGGTGCTCATTTGGGTGGCAAGGTGCCATAAAATAAAGGAAGCTTTATTTTTCTCTCCTGAAGAGCATGAAGCTTTTTGCACGGACCATAAGTATTTCAAGTGTGGGGAGCAAGGACATGGCTATCGTTCTTGCCCCAAGAAGAATGCTCGCAATGAGAGTCCTAGGGCTTCCACCATTGAAGCTCCAAAAGAGGATGTTTATTGCAAAGGATCATCACTTTCCTATGCTTGGGGAAAGGTAAGAGAGCATGATGCCTTCATCTTGTTTGACCTTGGCTCTACTCACAACTTCATATCAATGGAGTTGTCCACCAAGTTGGACATTCAAGCTTTCACAACTTTCAAGGGACAACAAGCCTCCGTTACTCCCTTGATTGGGAAGTTGAGTCTTCATGTCCAAAGCTATGTAGACAAAGAAGACTTTTTCATCTCTCCTCTCCAACATGAGGATGCTCCTAGGGGCGCCATTGTTTGATCGCATGGCTACCAATATGAAGTTCCCTTAAAGGAAAATCTACTTCACCTACATGGGAAAGAACATGTATATAGATGCTAGTGAGCATGGTTGCACCATTCCACTTGTAAATTCTTCTACTTTTGATAGATCAATGAAGAGCTCGGTTTCTGCGTACATGATTTTTGTCAAAGAGTCTCTAAAAGATCCTAACGTTTCATCAATTATGAATGGTAGGAATCAAGAAGAGTTAGACGTTTCTAATTTTCTAAAAGTATTCCAAGATGTGTTCATCGATGATATCCCTATGGACTTACCTCCAAAACGAGGAGATGATGATCATCACATTGAGCTCCTTCCAGGAAGCTCACTGCCTAACAAGCCTCCTTATCGAGTGTCGCAAGCTCAACAAGAGGAGATCATTAGGCAAGTATAGGAATTGGTAGACAAAGGGATGGTGAGGCCTAGTTCCTCTCTCTTTTCTTCTCTAGTCCTTTTAGTGCAAAAGAAAGATGGTACATACCGTATGTGTGTGGACTATCGAGCACTAAAACATATCACTATCAAAAACAGATTTCCCATGCCTCGTGTATAAGATCTATTTGATAAGCTACAAGGTTCTACCTACTTTAGTAGGATTGACCTTAAAAGTGACTATCATCAAATAAAGATAGTGGATGAAGATATCCTAAACACCGCGTTTTGCACAACGTTTGGTCTTTATGAATATATAGTCATAAGGCATAGGCTTGACTAATGCACCAGTTATGTTCAATTGTCTAATGGAGAAAATTTTTAAACCTTACCGCAAATTCACTAGAGTGTTATTTGATGATATCATCATCTACTCCAAGACTTTGGAGGAACATAAGAAACATGTCCAACTGATTTTTCAAGCATTGAGGGAGAACAAGCTTTTTCTCAACCAAAAGAAAAACAATTTTTTTCTTTAGGAAATTCAATACTTAGGTCATATTATCTCTCAAGATGGTATCCGTATGGATCCATCAGATTACAGGTAATAAAAGCATGTCCTAATCCAAAGAATCTACATGAGCTAAGAAGCTTTATTGGTATGTGCGCATGCTATAGAAGCTTCATAGCAAAATTCTCCCAAATAGTAGGACCTCTACATGACTTAACTAAGAAGAACTTTAAGTATGTATGGACTAGTAAAGAGCAAAAAGTTTTTGACAAGCTCAAGGAAATTCTTACCCCTCAACCAGTCCTCATGATT
Organism: Adiantum capillus-veneris; assembly: GCF_014529385.1. Classification (NCBI taxonomy): domain Eukaryota; kingdom Viridiplantae; phylum Streptophyta; class Polypodiopsida; order Polypodiales; family Pteridaceae; genus Adiantum; species Adiantum capillus-veneris. Next base: position 146,271,906 of record NC_140953.1, on the reverse strand, counting down.
CCCAATCTCTCAAAACCATTTGAACTCCAATGTGATGCTTGTGGTGATTGCCTTGGAGCATTTTTGCTTCAAGAAGGGCATGCCATAGCATATGAGAGATGAAGGCTCAATACTGATAAACGATTCTTGGGCATTTATGAGAAAGAGCTTTTAGCTGGTCTACAAGCTCTAGACACATGGAATCACTACTTATTGGGGACTCCATTCATTCTACAAACCGATCACCAAAGTCTCAAGTATTTCATGATGCATAGCAAGCTCTGCAACAAACAAATGAAATGGGCAAATTTTCTTTCGCAATTTAGTTTTCACATTGCTCATATTGGTGGTAAGCACAATCAAGTGGCCGACGCACTTTCACAATGACCAAAAGTGAATGCGGTCTCTATAGCTACTCACAATGATTTATCGTTTATGATAGATGATTATGCTACTGACCCTGATTCTAGAGACATAATATCATTGCTTGATTTGGGGAAGAAAGAGGAACCATTCACCTTGCAGGATGGTTATCTTCTCCACGGCAATAGGCTATGTGTTACCCATTCCCTTCGTGAGAAAGTTATGTATGAATCCCATGCTCATCCCTATGCGAGGCATAGAGGTATTCAACCTACTCTCCAAGGAGTAGAGGCGTACTTCTATTGGCCTACCATGAAAGTGGACATACAAGAGTATGTTTCAAAATGTGTAGTATACCAAAAGACCAAGTACGACAGAGGGAAGCAACTTGGATTACTCCAGCCATTGCATATCCCAAATTCACCATGGGAGAGTATATCCATGGATTTTATCTTTTGATTACCCAAGTCTATCCATGGGAATATGGAAATATGGACAATAGTCAACAGTTTTAGCAAGCAGCACACTTGATTCCTGTCAAAAAGACTATTAATGCACATCAAATGGCAACTCTCTTCATATCTTAGATTTTCAAACACCATGGATTACCCACATCCATTGTGTCAGATAGAGATCCTAGAATGACCAACAATTTCTGGAAAGGTCTCTTTGAAAATCTAGGAACAATATTGAATTTCTCTTTGGCCTATCACCCACAAACAGATGGCCAAAGTGAGATAGCCAATCTTACGATACTTGATCTACTCAAGAGTTATGTTATCAAAGTAGCTCAACACTCAACAATGGGAAAATTACTTACCTCTTGTAGAGTATGCCTACAATAATACTACACATACTTCTACGGGAAAAGCACATTTTGAGATCATTGAGAGAAGACCTAAAAGTCCCTTGCTACTCAAAGTACATTGGAAGATCTTCGCCGTCGATGAGTATAGCCGTGACCTATAAGAATCTTTCCAAAAGATTAAGGAGGGTTATATCCATCTCTCAACAAAGGCAAAAAGCTGTTGCTGATAAGCACAGAAGGGCCTTAACGTTCAAAGGAAATGATTGGGTCTTACTTAAGTTTCCTAAGGCTCGATTAAGGCAAACAACATGCAAAAGTCCTATGGGCCATCAAAAGTATTATGCTAAGCTAGCAAAAAGATACTATGGTCCTTTCCAAATCTTGAAGCCCATCAATGAGACAACTTACCAACTCAAGTTGCCCAACCATTGGCTCAAACACAATGCCCTACAAAGGAGAGCCACCAAGTGAACCAATTATCGAAGACCCTCCCGAATTTGAAGACCAAGAAGAGGTGCTACAACTCGTAGATATCCTTTAGCATGAAGACAAGGTAGTACGACATGGTAAGATTATCCAACATCATCTTATTAAGTTCAAAAATTATCCTTTTGAAGATGCTAGATGGATGCAAGGAATACAGCTGAAGGATAGTATGAACCTTGTCAATGCTTACAATGCTACATTAGAGTAAGTAAATGTACAAATTTCTTTTAAATGACCCATGTTTTTGTCTTATAAGATTAGTTCTTTTCTTAATTGTGCACAAATTTAAATAGTATGCATGCTTATAATCATGTTTGTGATGACGAGGTCTCTCAAACACCAAGTAGAATTTGTCACTCTACTTTGGGAGAATAAAATGGAATAAAGAGAAGACGTGCTTGCGGGAGCTATGTCTCCCAAGCACCAAATGGATTAGTCATCCATCTTGGAAAGATGTCATAGGGTAAAAAAGGGATCTTCTACCCGCTAAGTAAGATTGACTAATGACTAAGGCTTTATCTCTTCTACCTCATAGTTAAGGACGAATATGATTTCAAGAGAGAGGTAATGTCATAAACTCTAATATCTAACCAACCCAAATGATTTTCTCATATTAAATTGATCATTTAATGTGGGAGAATAAATGGGAACAAGGGTAATGATACACTATGAAAATCTCCAAGTGTTTCCCGCGCTATTTTATCGCGTTTTGTAGAGAGAAGGTGTAAATTCAATAAGAGAATCATCATGACAATCATCCTCGCTAAGACTTGCTGCCGCCGAGCTTGATTCATCGACCTCCCTCTCCTCTGTTTCCACCTCATCCAAAGTCGGAGGTGGAAGAGGGTCGAAAATAGTCTCCACTTCACTAGTGGAAAAAATGGTTCTCCCTCGAGTTGTTACAGGAATTATGAACCAAAGTTTTGGTTGGTGGAGTGCTGGGATATAGATGACCTATAAAATAGAAGCTCAAAGTGAGTAACATTGGTATAACTAACGATACAACAAGTAAATAAGAATTAAAAAGGTACATGTCACTCACTTGCTCACAATTGTGCGGTAAAACTAAATTGTCATACCTCCCTGTGTGACGCACACTAGAGTCCACCATGTAGAGGCCATTCTCATGTCGTCTAGACACATTGCACGCGAAGATGAAGCTATGAAAGGTTCTAAAATTAACCTTTAGTATCCTTTCAATAGTTCCGCAGTACCTGGCTTCATCACCGTCTGTGTCAAAGTTACCATGATGGCGCAATCCATGGTGGTTCTACGCTCGTCAATGTAGCGTGTACAAAAGTGACGACCCTTTGACCATATAGAGTTAAAGAAAAGGCACTACAAAATAGAAAAATATATTAATTTATCAAATACATATTAAAGATAATTTCAACAAATAGTAAGACAATATGGTTTAGGTATATGAGTACTCTACCTTTGGTGCGCAGCCTCGTGCATACTCCCATTCTTTGTTGGTGATGTCTTCTCCGAGCACTTTTGTCTCGGTCATTCTCTCATGAATCCACTCTGCACTAATGAGATCTGGGAAACAAGAAAGGTATCTAGGCACTGCGGGTGTCCTGCTTCCTCCATGTGCTTGTTTTCATGCTTCCCTCTCTTGCAAACGCCTGGACTTTGCCACTGTCCACAAGTCCACCCACTTGGTCATAATCTTTGCATTGAGAATGAAAAAGTTATCGACCACTCGGGATAGATTCATATCCATGTTAAGTAGTTTCCTCTTTCCACTTGTCCAGTGTGAAGTCATCCTTGAATCTTCCTCGTCTGACCACATGCGAGGCATTGAAGGATCAACTTGTGCCAAATACTTTGATATGTAAACAAATGCCTCTTGACCAATCCACCCTTCGGCCATACATGCCTCTGGTTGAAAGCGTAGCCACACAAAATCTTTGAGAGTCTTTAAAAACCTCTCTAAGAAGAGCATCCATCATGCATGCACTACTCCACATATAGCTATCTCCTCCACCACGTGAACCAAGAGGTGAATTTGAGTAAGAAGGACCGATCGAGGAAATGCATCCTCAATGGCACACACACTTTCTGTTGCAAGTGTTTGAGCAGCAGAGATAGCATATATTTTGATCTCCTTGGAGCTCACAAATCTGCAAGAAAACACACAAGGATACACTAAGTGCTAGTTGAGATTATTGTGTACATAAAAAAGGTGTAGTGGAGTGGAGTCTTGTGGTGTACCTTACTAGCTCTCCTAATTTGAAAATAGCATTCCTCACTTTCTTGTCCCAACATATACACACACTCACCGGCAGAATGAACTACAATGTGAATCAGGAAAAGGAAAAGTGAGTGATAGTCATACACACAAACTATAGATAGAATAGGGAGTATGAAGAATACCTAAAGCATCTTGTGCCAATCGTGGGACTTCAACCCATACAATTGAACGCTTCCACCCTTCTTCGCTTTTGTGAAATCTCCCTTTAGTGACCTCATGTATCCTCTTGTTGTGCGAATAGAGGCAATGGTACCCTTCACCTTGTCTAATTCTTCTTTTGCTAGCATCCATGGTGCTTTATGAAGCACAGTCTTTCCATTTGGGGCACGCCGTGGAGTGGCAGAGGAAGGGAGACGTTTTAAAAGCCTCAAATCCTCCCTCGCACCCAAAGAGTCCTTCTTGCCAATAATGTGGTCCCATAGTGTTTGGGCTACATTCTTGAATATGTGCATGGGATCCAAGAGGTGTTGTATTTTTAAGTCCTTCCAATATGGAAGCCTTACAAATATGGAATACCTCAACATACCTTTTGGTGGAGGACACGGAGCCCAATTTTTGTCATGGTGTTCCTCCCAAATGGTTGCCCAATCTACCATTGTGAGCTTTAGAGGAGCCTTCCCATTTTCATGAGCCTTGTGCTTGATATGCCCTTGGGGTAAGAAACGATGGTTGTTTGGATAGATTACCTTGCGCAAGGAGTCTGGCCTCTCTGTCACCGACGATGCCCCATAAGTAGGACATGCATTGTGGCCCAATGTGGACAACCCTGCATACATATCATATGGTTAGAGAGATGAGTGAACTAGAGTGAGCTAAAGGGAGCTAAAGGGAGAGAGAGAAAGAGAGAGAGAGACATAGAGGATAGGGGATTACCAAAAATCTCTCCAAGCCCACGATAGTCATGCATAGTCCACATAAGGATTCCCCTCACTTGAGCCTCTCTCCCCCCCTTTGCAAGTGAGACATCCACAACAGGAATGCCTCTCCATAACTCCTCCAACTCCTCAATGAGGGGCTCGAGGTAAATTTCCATATTTGACACTTTGTACTTCCCTGGCACAAGCAAGGAAAGAAATAAATCGCTCTTCTTGGTTGTCTTCCATGGTGGAATATTGTAGTTGACGATCACCACAGGCCAAGCGCTCCATGAAGTAGACTTAGTGCCGAAGGGGTTGACACCATCACTTGCTAACCCAAGCCTCAAGTGTCAAGGCTCCAACCCAGACTCTGGCCATTGAGTTTCGATGTGCCTCCATGCAGGTGAATCGGCAGGGACACGCATCATTCCATCATTTGAGCGATGGTTTCCGTGCCACACGAGAAGCTCCACGATGGACCTTCTTTTAAACATGTGTTGGATGCAAGGAATTAATGTAAATTGTCTTAATACCTTGTGGGGTAGGTGTGCCCTGCTCACACTTTTCTTGTATCGTGCCTCCCTGCACACGGGACATGTGGTAGCATGTGCTTGCTCATTGCGGTATAGCATGCAATCGTTGACGCACGCATGGATGCGCTCATAGTCCATTCCAAGTGCTATGACATACGATCTAGCTCGTCGATGATCTGGAGGCATTGGTGATCATCCGGAAACATTTTTCCCATCAAACTACAACAAACATACGTATTAGTATAATTCCTAGAAGACAACACCATAAAGAGAGAGGGAGAGAGTATATAAAAGCCACATTCCATACTTACAGAAGTAGTGCATTAACACTTGCATTACTCCAACCGAATTTTGCTTGCAAGTTGAGTACTTCCAACGATGCTCAGAGCACCGAGTACCGTGCACTATCGTAAAGGTCATCAACTTTGATTCATCCAAGCATCAACCGATGTGTTGCTTTATCATTTTATCAATCCTTTGTTTCATTGTACATTGAGGAGAGTATTTGTCAAAAATAAACCTTTTTTTTTGGGTGAAGCTAGCTTAGATTGTTGTGCCCTTGTCTTTCCCTTGTTTCTAGCTACGTAGTCTTCACAATTTGTTTTTAGGAGATACTGTGGGTGTCGTGAAAGAATGTCGAGAAGCTTGTCGAGGAGTAGGTACTTTGCCGAATCCATAAACACCATGTGGTCTTGGGTTCTTTATGGCTTATGTACCGCTTATGCCCCTTAAGACACAACGATGAAGATGGGAGCGCGCTCCATGCACGATAGACTAAGGGTGGGAGTGGCTAGGTAGGAGTAGGGACACGAAGATTCTTTGATAACTTGCTTTGACTGCTCTTGAAGGACCGGTATGCTTTTGGAAAGGCACACGCCTGAAGCTCTGATATCAATGTAACATGAAGGCACCGTGTGCCAACGGAAAAGAACGTACGAGACAACTCGAAACACTTCAAAGCAGCTGAAGCCAAGTTTTTTGGCAAGATTTTTGATCTCTTATTTTACAAGTGTGTGCATGAGTAGACTATATTAACCAGTTAATGTCTTGAAAACCAAATAACAAACTATGCATCATACAAGTGTATCTAATTACTTGGTTTTTACAACCGCCATAGTTTTTAGAAGTATCAGTGTTCATCACTGTGCACTTATTTTCTAAAATTAAGCTCCAACAAGTTGGATCCCTATTTGAGTTCTACATGGTTGCCTCCTCCATGATCATCACATCGTAACAGTAACTTGCATATAGAGACTATCGATCATGCATTGGGCTCGTTTGAGATCAAGATATTGTCTTGAACACAATTGCACGTGATTTGCAAGTACTGCAAGATTCTACATTGATTGCCCCCATGATCCGAGGAGTTGTAGCAAGGTCATCCCAAATGAAATTCAACACATATTCAACACGCAAGCATCGAATCCAACACCTCTTGCTCAGGATTGCAATGCTCTACCACTACGCTGGCATGCGTGCTTTGAAGTGGATACATTTACGGTAGTACATATGTAGAGAATCATCGGTGACCCACGAAAAGGTGAGGCAACCAACCATGTTGGCCACTTCCACCTACATGGTGGCTAGCGAGCCAATTTTTTACACATAGCCCGTGTAGCCAAGTGACCCTCCAACGTGCTCATGCTCGAGTGAGTATCCGGTGCACTTATTAGCCTTACCATGCCAAAGTCAAGACACTCTAGCCTCAAGATTTTTGTGAAGCAACACATTGCTAAACTTTACATCCCTGTAAATTATATGGGGTGGCCACTCTTGATGTAGAATGCTTGGCCCTCAAGCTGTCCCATGGGCAATTTACTTCTAGTGTTGCGATGCTAGTCTTTGTTTCACCCTCTCATCTCCATGCCCCCGATCATGTAAGCTTCTGCCTTCCATGCACTCAAAAACTAACAACCTCTCTTTTCCCACCTTGCAACAAACGTAACAAGGGCACCAAGATTAATCTATGCTAAGTCTTTCCTAGAGGCATCTCTTTCTCCTGGATAGATGAATGCAGTAGTTTCTTGATATCAGTTGTAGCCCCATCTTTTAACTCAACTTTGTACACCTTGCCAAATCCCCCTATCCCAATTAGTCTCTCTTGGCTAAAATTGTTTGTCATCTCTATGAGTTCTACAAAAGTAAGCTCTCTAAGAGGCCTCTCAAAGGTAGCCACATTTATGTCGAATTCTCCTCCCCTCCTTGTTATTTTCATAGCATGATCTTAGATGAAGAATGTTGAGCACACCTCAAATATCTAATTGTCCCTTCTTAGCTCTCACCATGAAAATTGTTGAGTACATAACTAGTATCTAGTTGTCCCTTCTTATTCCTCTACATGACATCCCACACTATCAACATACACATGAGTGTAGTAGCTATGAAAATTCCCATAGCAATGCTATTGGCCCATGGAAACATAGTAAATTTAGTAAGATTGATTCATAATCCACCTGCAGCAACGTTGATGTATCTTCCAGATGTCTTGTTATCTTTTGACACATTGGTGCACGTTGGTAGTGGTTCACCACGTAGACGTGGTTTGTGTTCAAAACCTACTGAAGAAGCAATGTTGAGCTGCCCAATTGAAGGGATTGGGCCACCAAAGGCCTCCTTAAATCTTGTTATAGAAGAGGTCTGAAACTCCTATGGTTTTGAGACGCATAGAACTTGGGAGGGATGGCACCCAGGAGCAAGTTAGCCCTAGGATCAACATCATTAGGACAGTGAGATAACTAATATCTTTGGACATGTTTCCCACCATTCTGTTGTAATAGAGGTTCAATACCTATATGCTTTTGAGAGTTGGATCATCGTTTAAGAGGTCTCTTGCATAGAGCTAGAGGAGCTACATGAATTCATTAATGGAGTGGGGGTGAGAGCTTCTACATTTACGGCTGCAAACTCCAATAAAGTCCCCAATATCGGTCTACAACCACTGCCATGAATTTTCATGAATGTAAACACTTCACCATGGAGGAAATCTTCAAGCCCATTCACATGGCATCTAGTCCCTCGAGGGATAGGCTTGCTCAGGATTTGTTGTTGAGATCGACCCATAGAAATTTGGTGGCATTTGGAATCTCAGTAGGTTACATAGGGCCTTGCCCATTTCTAGCATTGTTAGTTGCTGCATGCTCTCTATAAAAGTGGGGATGCCCCTTATGAGCTAGTTGTTGGAGAGTATGAGCCATTGCATTTGAGTGTTAGAGCTTAGTAGGTAACATACCAGAAAGTAAGTTGTTATTTAGAATGAGAACTCTCAGTTTGGACAACCGCCGTATCTCATTTGAAATATGCCCCATGAACTCTACCACATTGACAAGGTCTCCAGGTTTGAGAGGCACCCGACTCACGAGGTATCTCACCATGTAGATGATGGAAGTTAAGGTTCAACACATTGAGCTTGCTATAATTAGGGAGGACTGCTGGAATTTCTCCTACAAACCCATCGTTGGAGAGCATCAATTTCTTCAAGGTAGAGGACGTAGAGCATAATTGTTGGAGCCCGGTCCAGAACCTTCAAAGTGCTCAAAATTTGCAATCACCATTGCAGTGAGTGGGCCTATGAAGGAATTGAAGGTGAGAAGCAAGCTCTCCAAGAAAAAAATGGATGACAATTTCTATTGGAAAGTTCCCTAGAGCTTGTTGCAGGCCAAGTTGAAGTTCTTGAGGGAGTTTCATGAGTTGTATATGAAGAAGGCATGGTAGCTGAGAACATATTAGAGGCATTCAACTGTTTGGCTGTGGGAATAAAAGTGCAGGAGATTAAGGTGGTTAGTGGTGATCTAGCTACAAAGGTTGTAGATATTGCGGAGATGCATTTAGCAGATGAGGACTTTAGAGGTGAAGGGGATGCACAAAGCTCTTAAGAGGTCAATTTAGATGCTAGGGGTAGCAAAAGGAGAACTCTAATATGAAGTAGAGGATGCTCTACTCTTGGCATTTAGCGGATGAGGATGCTAGAGTTGAAGGGGATGCACAAAGCTCTTAAGAGGTCAATTTAGATGCTTGGGATAGTAGAAGGAGAACTATGACATGAAATAGAGGTTGCCCTTCTCTTGTCTTAACAATCCATGCTTAGCTGTTAACGATTGGGACCTGCATAACTAATAGTCTTGTCACTGTTGGTTGCATTCTCATATAGTTTATGGACATAATTCTTAATCAAATGTGTCCTTAAGTCAAAGGCGTTGTAAGGAACAATTGGGGACTTGTGTGGTGGATTTGATAGTTAAGGGAATGCATGCTTTTCAACAATTGGTAGGGGTTTGGGGTTCCCACAATCTGCATGGGTCTCGGCTGCACCTAGCCTGAAAATGACTGAAGAGACTTCATTGAGCAAGTTGTCTCTTGCTGAGTGCGAAAAAAGGTCCTTGTTGGCAATCATTATGGTCATCTTCTTGTAGCTGGTCTTGTCAATAGGAAGAGGTGTTGGATTGACCACACCTTGAGGTTGAGCCATTAGGGGTAGCAAAGTGTCAAGGTGCAGGGAAGGTGAGGTATGGTTGCTCTTGTTATTGATGATGAGGGTAACCTGAACTAATAGAAAAATTTGTAGAAAAAAGTCTTTATATCCAAAAGCTTTTTCATGTGCAAGGCACTTCCGACACTTTCTACAACATCAATGGTTGGTAAAAGTTGTTGTTTTGAATATCTAGCTAGAAGTGTATGTGAAAAGTTGGCAAAAAATATAGATAATACTAAGTTCTTTCAGGTATGATGATGTTTGATCAACTCGATGAGAAAAATGCAGCTCTCGCAGAAGCTAGCTTCCTCCGACAATGGCTAGAAATGACCATGGGCAAGCACTTTGAGCAAAAGGAGCTGGGGCACACAACATAGAAAGTCTAAGCTGTTTCAAGCACTTTGAGCAGAAATGTCAATCATCCTATTGGAAAAAGGAAAGGCAAGCATAAGAGCTAGAAACAATTTCAATAAAGTTCTCTGATGGATGTAGTTTGCACAAAATCACACGTGAAACAAGGCTCTCCTTCACCATTGATTGTTTTCCCATGCATGGTGTGCAATGAAGAGAGGAGAGGAGTGTAGCATGGTGCTTGGCATTACCCTAGAACCATGCCTTTTTCAATGGTGCGAAGGATTCAACATTGTGCCTCAGGCACCTTGGGTGATAAGCCTTTTTGCAGTGCTTGCACAAAAACATGCATGGTTTGCAATGAGGAGAGGAGAGGAGAGTAGCATAGTGTTTGGAATTACCCTATATCCATGCCTTTTTCAATGGTGTGAAGGATTCAACGTTGTGCCTCACGCACCCTAGGTGATAAGCCTTTTTGCAATGCTTGCACAAAAACAAGATTCAAAAATCAATGATTATGTTGGCATCAAAGTTTGTAAATGCTAGCTTGAAGAGGGCTTATTGACGCCCCTCTGGTATACAAGGCACATCTAAAAACTTCCTACAGGTTTCACAAGGAAAAAAAGGCTCCATTTCCTGTTGGAAATAGGGCTGCAGGGAAATGCACGCAGCTTGGAGAAGACAAAGGAAGCACAAGGCAACAACAGAGAGTGTACTGCTTAGTGTACAATGGAAAGATAAGATATTCCTAGAGTGATGGGCGTACATACAATGCATAGGGGAAAAACCTCCTATTGAGGGAGAAAATACCTCAACGGTCCTAAGTATATAGTAAGAAAATCTCCCTGGGAGTGATGTGGTGAACGAGAGTTGGCACGTACATTATACGGAAGTTCCATGTTTGAGTACATGATAAGTCCACAAAGGGGAGTAAGCCCAAAGCTTTTCAAAAAGCTTCAAACTTCTCATGAGACAATGCCTTTGTGAAAAGATCTGCAAGGTTGTCCTGTGTTGGAACATAAGCCAAGCTAATATCTCCTGCTGAGAGCCTTTCCCTGACATAGTGGTAATGCACTTCAATGTGCTCTATGTGAGCATGAAAAAATGGGTTCCTCGCAACTACCAATGCGCTTTGAGTATCAATGTAGATAGTGTTGGCATTGTCATGTCTAACACCCAAATCAGTCATAACGTGTCTGAGACATACACACTCAACCATAGTTGTGAAGACTGCCTTGTACTCAAGACTCACAACTAAAAGTGGTCACAATAGGTTGCTTCTTGCTCAACCATGATATACATGAAATGCCAGCATGAAACAAAAATCACTCGTGTACACTCACGTGTGAAAACAACCATCCCAATCTCCGTAAAAAAGGCATTTAATTTTGGCGGCAATGATCCCCCTTGGGATAAAACAAGCCAAGATGTAAAGTGCCACTCAAGTATCAAAAAATCCTCTTGACAGTCTGCCAATGCTTAGACGTTGGGCTATGCATAAATCTGATAACCTATGAGATTGCAAACTGAATATCCGGCCCCGTGTTGCATACATAAATAAGGCAGCCAACAATAGTTTGTTAAAGAGTGACATCGACAGTGTGAGTGCGCGAATGCAGTGCGTGTGCGGAGAGTGAGAAGGGGAGAGTGAGAAGGGTAAATTGGATGTGGGTGGAGCTCCCAAATCTCACTGTATGAGCACAATGTGAGAATGAGTGAGAGCTCCTTATTCTTTGTATGTATAAAGAATAAGAAGATAAATGTGGGCGGCCCGACACTGGCCAACGAACACGAGCAAAGCACGGTGAGGCACACCACCTTTACCTACCATTCTCCCACTAAAGGTTGTGTGCCAATAAGTGGCAAGAAGACTAGCCTACAACTAGTATATACAAGAGGTGAGAGAAGACGGCTCTCAACCTATGCCCACTGGCTCACTCTGTAACCGCTCTAGTGTAGATGCAATATGCATACCACTAGGGCTAGAGCTAAAATGACACTCCTGATGCAGGTATCAAGTGACGACCTGCATGGCTCCACAATGCACAATGCGAGTGTCAATCATCACATGATTGACAAGTCCCACCGCAAATACACCAACTGCATAAGCAAGATCAGGTCTCGAGACCAAAAGGTCAGACATGAGAGAGCTGAAAGCCGACGAAATATGCACTATGTATGCCAACCTATCCCTGTCAGCAATGTCAGTGCCATATGAATCCTCATCAGGAACCACCTGACTATGCATTAGCATGTCAGCATCATTTGGCAAAGGCATAACTATTGAGAATGAATGCAAAATTAAAAAATCAGCACCACTGCAATCCCACACAGCTGTCTCAAGGACATTGTCACCCTCAAACGTATCAGATGCATCATAGAACAATGCATCGGTCTCTGGCTCAACTGATGTCACCTCAACTGATGACCGACAGAGCTGTGCATCCCAAAGATACCAATGCCAGTGTGAACATCACCACAAGACAAATGCACAACCTACTCTCCATGCAGCACATCCTCAAAAGAGACACGCCTCGTCTCTCGCTCCAAACATGGCTGCAAATACATAGAGACTACATCACCTTGTGTGTCAGAAATATGCAAAGGGTATACTAGACCACTCCTAACACCTCTAGCTATCACTAGTGATCCCCTATGCATATGAAATGATTGCTCTCTAAGCAATACACAATATCCACTACTCTCAACTGACGCATTGAAATGAGACTCTCTTAGTCCTAGTACATAACGTACACCTCGTAGCGTAAGCAATGCACCGCTAGGTAAAGACATGCATACATCTCCACCACCCTCTATGTCATATGCTGAACCATCAACAAACTGCACACAACCAAGTCTCCCACTAAATAAAGAGCAAAACAAATCACGATGTGGCGTCACGTGAAAGACTGCATGCTCATGTAGTAGAAAACGAGTAGACAATGTGCTATCCCAAGACACAAAGTAGTCTGAAGGCAAGCTAGACTCAAAAGTGGCATGTCCGTCACATGCATACTCTCTAGCATATGTCCTCATAGTAGCACCACGCATCTGCCTCTTCTGCTGCCTTATATGTCTGAAGCAATGGTGACTAATATGCCCATCATGGCCGCAATGCAAACATGTCAGTCGCGATTGTGATCAAGAACCGCCTCTAACCTGAAGCATCTCCATATCCATGTCAAATATATGGCAAACAAAGTGAGACGTAACTCGACCACTACACAACGCTCAAAAGCACAAGTCACATCAAAATTGATGCTCACATATGCGTAAAACAACTCCACAATCTGCAAACTTTGCAAGCATAAACTGGGACAGACTGCTCAACCAAGCGTAAAGCGCATAACCATATACGCAAGTAAAGAGCAAACTGGTTCAAAACACATCCCACAAGAGAAAGTACCAACAAATATCTGCAAAAACCTGTGACTAGCCTGTATTATAGCCAGACAAGCATACGCAAATCCTCACTCCTGCGAGAGTGGGTACAAGAACACCAAACTGTGTCCAAATTGACAAAACCTGTCAAAGTGAGAGTAAACACTTGATCACTATCAAAGTGGGAATATATCGACCACTATACCATCAGAGAGAAAACTGCAAATACGCAAATCATGGCAAGAAATCTTGGGAAAAATCCAATAGAGTTTCCCTTGGAAATTGAGAAAAAACTCAAAAAATCTCACCAAATACGCATGACGATAGACACTGTCTCGGTAGAAAAATCCACAAATGGTCTACATGTAATGCCAAAAGCCTAGCCAACCGGCTCACTCCTGATCGAGTAGCTCTATGAATGTGTACCTGTCGAAAAAACACTGCAAACCTGCTACCTACGAGCTATGACTAGCTCAAATTGTATCCGCATAATGCATACATAGCATGAAACTGCACAAGATTGTGCTAAAAAAGCTCTATGAAATGCCCCACACAGTCAAACAATGCGCATGAAACCACGATGTGTAACGATCCAAAAGTTACATCCCAAAGTATCACTTGTATACGCAAAAACAAGGTGATTTCTCTCTCAAATAGCACCACAGTGTGCCATACATAGCCAAAGATACAAACCGCATCACTCTCTACACTGTAGGAATCAAACTGCAAAACCTCGATATGTCGAGATTGTTGACAAGCTGCAACAAAAAATTCAGCACTCAGAATTTCAAATATTTTTATATGACCAGCACGTGTGTAATGTGCCAAAACCCCGGGATAGACTCCTGGATCACATGAATCTGAGTCCGGGTGTATGCCAAAAACATCTGTTTTCGGCCCAAAAATGCAACATAAACTTGTTGTTGTTGCACCTTTGTAATTTAGAGTAGAATTTCAAAAAATGGACATCACATCGCGTCCAAAATGTGTCAAAACCCCAACCTAGACTCCTATATCATATCCATCCGACTCCTTGTGAAGCAGATATGCAAAAAACATCGTTTCGAGAGCCAAAAATAGCAAAAACGAGCTACAACACTTCTTGTTCTTGCTCTTTTTTTTTGCAAAATTCAGCAATGGCTTGCTACACAAGCTGAATATACATGCATAAGTTGAGATCTGACATTGTCGAGCTATATCCACCTCCGTCGAGCTCAAGCCGCCATAGCCGATCTCCATCGCTTTCGTCTCGTCGGGAAGCCGTCGCACGCACGTTGCCAAAGCTCTGATACCAATTGTGAGTGAGCTAATGCGGTGTGTGTGCGGAGAGTGAGAAGGGGAGAGAGAGAGAGAGTACACAGGATGTGGGTGGAGTTCCCAAATCTCATTGTATGAGCACAATGTGAGAATGAGTGAGAGCTCCTTATTCTTTGTATGTATAAAGAATAAGGATATAAATGTGGACAACCGGCGGACACGGGCAAAGCACGATGATGCACGCTGCCTTTACCTAACACGCCGAATCACGAGCATCATGAAGACTCAGTTTCAAACCTTATTCCATGGGGGTGGCAATAGGTTTGCAATCCTCAAGTCCAAACTTACATAGCAATATTTCTATGTAGCTTGTATGACAAAAGGCAATACCACCATCACACTGATTAAACTATATACCCAAATAATGATGCAGCAACCACAAATCTTTCTTCTTGAAAGTACAAGTTAAATCAGCCTTAAATTCAACAATATGTCTCTCATTCATTTGGTCTAGTGATTAGCAAATCATCCACATAGAGAATGACAATGAGAAGTACATCACCCTCGAGCTTTACATACAATGTGCTTTCTGTTGGACTATAACAAAATCCTCGTTTGACCAAATGAATATCATCTTTCTCATACCAAGCACGAGGAGATTGCATCAACCCACACAAAGCTTTCTTACATCTACACACTTTATTCTCCTATCCTTTCTTGATAAAACCGCGAGGTTGTGTTACATAAACTTCCTCAAATATGTCACCATTCAAGAAAGCAGTAACAATGTCTTACTAATGTACATCCCAACCCAAATGAGTTGCCAATGCACATAGAAAACATAGAGTATTCATACGACAAGTGGGAGCAAGTCTCTTCATAATATATGCCTTTTTGTTGTGCATAACCCTTTGCAACAAGTCGAGCCTTATAGCGATCAATCTCACCATCTGGCTTGCATTTCTACCTTTAAACCCACTTTGTACCAATGGACTTTTTGCCAGGAGGAAAATCACATAAATTCCATGTGTCATTTGGTATAAGTGCATCATATTTTGATTGCATGGCAGCCAACCAATTTTTTGAATTTTGCTTCATAAAAAGATACGTGTAAGAAATGCCAAATACAATAAGGATATGGTAGCAAGGAGAGCAGAGAGAGATGCGAAGTAAAGTAGAATAGTGGCAAATAAAAAACATTATATTAACAAACTATTACAAAGTGATGGCATCGTTCATCCATGTGCTTTCAAGGTAGAGCTTAGATGGCAATTTAGACAACTAGAGCAAGTACGATACAAAGGACTAACAATGCGTCAACAAGGATGTGTTGTGTGCGTCAAGTGTGCGCACCATTCTACCAAATAACTAATGAGAAGATCTCTTTATATAGACATAAGGGAGCCTCTAAACACCCATGTGTAGCCGCCCTTAGATAGCCAAGTCCAAGTAGAACTTGGCCATATGTCCATGTGTGTGTCCGCCTTTGTGCAACCAAGTCTAAGTAGGACTCTCCCATGCGCCCATGTGTAGCCGCTTTTGGGCAAACAAGTCCCCCTAGAACTCGTCCACCGGCCAAGGAAATCTGGCCACCGGTTGCCGACCACTGGCCAAAGACCACGAACAATCAACCACCAGACTGGCATTTTTCAATTGTCTTTCAACCATCGTTCAGCCAAGATATTTGATGAATAAAAAGTTGGCCCTAAATTTATTCCGTACCATCCATTATCACAAATAGAGATCTCATCAACGTGCAAAGCTGGAATCCATCAAATATATGTGCACCATTGGCTTCTCCTCATATGGGAGCCTTACAAACTATGCAGCATATATTGTGGTGGCAAAATTGAGAGAGGTGGGCATTGAAAGTATACCAGCACCCCCCTCGATGAACACCCAAAGATGCTCTATGTTGGTCGTGTGCCAACTCCAAGTTGATGAAGATGTCGAAGTAGCTCGTCTCTCCCTAGAGCTTTGGTGAAGATATCTGCACAATTATCTTCAGTAGGACAATACTCTAGCTCCACAATTTCATTCTCAACTTAGCTCTTCAACATAATGATAATGAACCTCAATATGCTTTGTGTGTGCATGGAAGACGGGGTTCTTGGCAATCGCCATGCAACTCTTGTTGTCGCATTGAAGTGTTGTTGTTGAATCAAGAGAAACATCTAAATCCATGACTCGCCTTAGACAAGCTACTTCACAAGGTCCAAAACAAGAAACTTTATACTCTGCTTCCATTGAAGAAAATGCGACAGTTGGATGCTTCTCGCTGATCTAAGAAAACACTCCAGAACCAAGTGAGAACCAAAATCCATAAATTGACTTTTTAGAGTCACAATCTCCTGCCCAATCAGAGTCACAATACCCACTAAGAGTATTTATGCCAGTGCCATAGGAAATGCCATGGCCCAAAGTAACTTTGATGTACTTAAGAACTTGCATACGTGCCTTCTAGTGAGATTCTCTTGGTTGGTTGGAAAACGTGCTTAAAACACCTACTACAAAAGAAGTATTTGGCCTTGTGTTCCACAAGAAAATTAAGCTTCCCATAAGTTTTCTGTACTTTTTAATGTCAATTAAGTAAGGGAGAAGAATCTTTCATGGAGAGTTTTGCATTTACCTCCATTGGAGTGCTCATAGGTTTGCAATCCATCATGCCAAAAGCTTTTAGGATCTCTGTTGCATACTTTTGTTGAGAGATGAAGATACCTTTTGAGGATTGCCAAACCTCAATCCCATGCAACAAACCCAAGCATGTCATTCAAAATTCAAATCTCAAACTCTCACGAGTTTGGTGGATGAGTTCTTTGTGGTCACCTGTGATTATCAGATTATCAACATACAAGATAATAATGACTTGTTTTCCATTCTCTCTAAGGACATATAAATTCGCTTCAGAACACTTCTTCTAAGCCAAGTTTTTTTAAAAACTTATCAATTCTGACATACCATGCTCTTGGAGACTGTTTCAGGCCATATAAAGCCTTTTTCGATCTCCAAACCTTCTATTTTGAATGAGATTTCTCAAAACCTAGTGGTTGCTCAATATACACCACCTCCTTGAAAAGTCTATTAAAAAATGTAGACACAACATCCATTTGGTGAACAACCCATAAATAGATAGCAACAAGAGCAAGCACAAGACGAATAGTTGTTTTTTGAGCTGTGGAAGCGAAGGTGTCACTGACATCAAATCCTTCAACTTGAGAGAATCCTTGTGCTTCTAGCTTGGTTTTGTACTTTTGCAAAGAGCCATCAGCTTTATGCTTGAGTTTGTACACCCGTTTTGTGCCAATGACTTTCTTCTTTGGAGGCCGATCCACTACCTCCCAAGTGTCATTCTTTGTAATCTCGTATTTAGACTGCATCTCTTTTTTCTACTTTGGATCATCCATGGCCTCATCGACGGAGACTGGCTCCTTCATAGAGCCCACAATTTCTATCATGAGAGACACATTCACAATGTGTTTGGAGGTTCTCCTTTGCTTCTCTATTCTCTTTGACCGTCACAAACCCCCCTCCTCTTCATGAGGATTGTGAACTTGTGGGTTTTGAGTGTCAAAAAGGTTTTTTTGAACCCACTTTGGTAGTGGGTTTTCCTATGATGCTGCAATAGGTTGGTTAGATTTATTTGAGTTGTCATCATGAGACAACTCCTCCTCTTGATTTTTTACCTGACTTTGATGTGGTACATGGTGAGTTATTTCTTCATTTGATGAGAAAGTGGACGAACCTGGTTTCTCCACCGCATGTGGCCCTTCTTCAAATACCACATCTTGACAGATTATTTTCTTTGCCTTTGGATCATAGAGTCTATAAGCTTAGACTCTTCATTGTATTCAAGAACTACGCACTTCTTGCTTTTGGCTTCTAGCTTTGTTCTTTGTGAATCAGGAATATATGCATAACAAAAACACCAAATGTTTTGAAATGCAAGACCGAAGGTTTCTTACCACAATAGGCTTCTTGAGGTATTTTCCCTTTCAAATCCTTTGTGTAGCTTCGATTGACTGTACAATACTGTACTTACTGCTTCCACCCAAAAGGAATATGGCATACCCTTGGCTTTGAGCATACACATTGCCATTTCTACCATCATTCGATTGCGACGCTCCACAACTCCATTCTATTGTGATTTGTAAGCTATAATAAGGTGGCATTTTATGCCATGCTCGTTGGAGTAGTTGTTGAACTCATTTGAGATGAATTCTCCTCCTCGATCTGTGCGAAGCTTCTTCACCTTCTTTCCTTTTTCATTTTCTGCAAGCTTTTGCCACATTTTAAACTTTTCAAAAGCTTCAAACTTCTCACAAATGAAATACACTTACATCTTTCTACTAAAGTCATCGACTAACAGCAAAAAGTAGAAAGATCCACCCAAGGTGGATGTAGACATTTTACCATAGAGATTTGTGTGTACCAACTCTAGAGGAGACTAAGCTCGATTACTACTCTCTTGTGGAAATGCCTTTCTATGTTGCTTGCCCATCATGCAAGCTTCAAACTTCTTTCATATTTTTGCATCTAATTGAGTTGTAGCTCTTTTGTAGTGACAGTAAGTGGAGAAAGTTCATAGAGGTTGTTGCACCTTACATGCTTTCCCACTATGCTGCCTTTAGAATCCAAGGATTTTGCTCCACTTTTTTTGAAACGGACTTCAAGATCATGATCAGTGATCGCAGGAATGGACAACAAGTTCTTCTTGATTTGAGGCACGTACAACACATTAGAGAGCTCTTTAGTTTCACCTGTAGCTGCTAAAAAAGAAATTGTCCCAGATCCTTCACAACAATTACAGTTATGGGTTCCTATAGAGGCTTCCAAGAAATATACCAGTCTTTCTTACTAGTCATATGTCGGGATGCACCACTATCTAGAATCCAACAACCATCAACAAGCGGAGTTTGTGCTGATGAGCATACCTCTTCTCTATGACGGCCCATAGTTCAAGGTCTATCTCAGCATTGTTGGCATCTTTCCTTTCAAGAAGCTTTCATAGTGCCGTTCTTCTCGTCTGCTTTCTTCTTTCGCAAGTCTTTAACAGCATGACCCTTCTTGTCATAGTAAAAATCGATACCTGAAAATTTTCTATTATTGGGCTTCTTCGTAGAAGCATTTGACATAGTCCCCTTGCTTTTTGCATTGGTTGTGAAGGCAGTATTGCCTCCACCATCCCTGGTCTTGATTTGCAGCTTCTCTTCAAGCAACATTGCACTCAGTTCTTTAAACATAAGAGGGGCTGGACAAACTTGAGTGTTGAATGCCGTAACAAGACCACCATATCTCATTGGAAGTATGTGAATGCATTACCGGGCTAATCTTCCAAAGAAATAGCCACACCAACAGCAGCTAATTGATCTTGGAGGTCCTTAATCCGCTTGATAAAGGCCTCCACGCAAGCTGATTTTCCAGATTTTGAATTCTAGTGTGATTGTGCGCCTCATATTGGCGAGCCAATATGTTCCAAGCTTCATGTACTTTAGTGGTATGATGAACCAAAGTGAGGACATAATCACTTACATACATGACAATGGCGCATAATGCATCTGCATTCCTTGTTTTCTTGGCACGTAGAAGAGTAGCATCTGGGGGAATAACAACGCTTGGATTTGTTGAATCATTTGTTGTAGTGAGGCTCTGGGTCTGCACCATTTGGCCCCAACACCGTATCCAACCATTCATATGAATCCAGAATTGCGGAAATTTTGAATTTCCACATTGTATAGTTGGTGCAGTCAAAATTTCCTTCGGTAAATGCTGGTGGACAAATGCGAAGCGGAGTAGCATTGGCAACAGTACTTGAAGGCACCGACATAATTATTTTTGCAAAGTAATATAAGTACTTCTTGTACTTTTTTAGCTAGGAGCACCTGGTGCTCTGATAGCATGTAAGAAATGTGGAAAACAATAAGGATCTAGTAGCAAGGAGAGTAGAGAGAGATGTGAAGCAAAGTAGATTAGTGAAAAATCAAAAACTTTAGATTAGCACACTATTACAAAGTGATGGCATCATCCACCAATGCGCTCTCAAGGTAGAGCTTAGATGGAGATTTAGACAACTAGAGTAAGTAGGAATGCAAGGGACTAACAATCGTTCAACAAGGATGTGTTGTGTGCGTCAAGTGTGCGCACTATTCTACCAAATTACTCATGAGAAGGCCTCCTTATATAGATCTAAGGGAGCCTCTAAACGCCCATGTGTAGTCGCCCTTAGATAGCCAAGTCCAAGTAGAACTCGGTCATGTGTCCATGTATGTGGCCGCCTTTGTATAACCAAGTCCAAATAGGACTCTCCCATGCGCCCATGTGTAGCCGCTTTTGGGTAGACAAGTCCTCTTAGAACTTGGCCACGGCCAAGGAAATCCGACCACTGACCAAAGAACACCGACGGAAGACCATGAACAATCGGCCACCGGATGTCCATTTTTCGATTGTCTTTCAATCGTCATTCAACCAAGATATTTTGGTGAAAGGAATATTTTGAGGAACAAAAAGTTGGCCCTAAATTTGCTTCGTACCATCCACGATTACAAATAGAGATCTCGTCAGCGTGCAAAGCTGGAATCCACCAAATATATGTGCACCATTGGCTTCTCCTCATATGGGGGCCTTACAAACTATGTAGCATATACTGTGGTGGCAAAACTGAGAGAGGTGGGAATTGCAAGTTTACCAACATGAGGTTCCCCAACATCACATAAGCTAGACACATCCAAAGCATACCAATCTGATACATAAGATATATGGGTACGACTAGACAAAGATGCATCCACTTTATTGTCATGCAAAGAATGCACTTACTATTTTGGTATACCTCTAACAACAGTAATAGGCTGATCTGTAACACTTTTAGGAACCCCCATAGGTTGTACGTTTGGCTCATTTGAATTTACATTCAAGCTTCCACCACTAAAAAGAGCCAACAAACTGTCATAAATGTCTTGTGAGCGTACATTACTGTCTCTAGTACGTGACAACAAGGGTTGAACAGAATATTCCATAAACACAATATCCCGTGAAACCAAGATACACTTTGTTTGCGGATAGTACAACCTGTAACCATTGCTTTCGGAAATATAACCAACAAAAATACATTTAACAACCATTTTTTTGCATTGCATTTGTGGCACCAAAGCAGAAGCCACACAGCCAAAGATACGGATGTGCTCAACAGAAGGCTTTCTATCATGCCATGCTTCATATGGAGTCATACATTGCAAAGCTTTTGTAGGACACATGTTAAGTACATAAGTGGCACACATGATGGTCTCAAGCCAAAACGAATGCAGCAAATCTTGACTCTTGACCATACATCGTGCCATTTTCGTAAGTGACCTATTTTTCCTCTTAGTAACACCATTTTTTTGAGCGTATAATGCACTATACGTTGGTGTTTTATGCCACAACTAGCCAAAAATGCATTAAATTCACGAGACATCCTCGATGTGAATGAAGGGTGTCCATAATACATTTCAAGATATTTTGAGCCATAGACAAAAATTGTTTGAAGCACATAAACACTTCGGACTTTGCTTTAAGTAGACACATCCATGCATGCCTGGTGTAATCAGCAATGAAAGTCACGAAGTAAAGGTAATTGCCCAAGGATGGAGTTTGCATGGGTTGACAAACATCACTATGCACAAGCTGCAACCTGCATGTGGCCCTAACTTAACCATTATTTGGAAACTTCAAACATTGCATCTTACCCAAACTATAGCAAGGAAGCAACCATACCATATTTCTGCAAATGCAATAAACTGGGAAAATTCAGATACCCAGAATGTGCATGCCAAAGTTTTGCATTTGAAACAGCCTTTGAATCCACAATAGTGTTTGTAAAATTTTTCCCACACTTGTGATACAAAGCAAGCTTATACAAGCCACAACATAAAATGCCAGATGCAAAAATTTCATCACCAAAATTTAGATCATGTATTGTACATCTGTCATCCACAAATTTGACTACAAGACCAAGTCTAACAAGTGCAAATACAGACGAAAGATTCTTCTTGATCCCAAATATGTACAATGCATCTCAGCATCGCATGTATCCACAGAACAAAGATGTACATCAATGCCCTGCTCAATGTTCCAAATATCCTTTGACACAAGGACATGTTGCATCATATAATCCCACATAGGGTAATTGTCCCCATCCAATCTCTCCTCTGCAGCAAACATCTTGAACACATCTGTATTGTTGTCAGCCATGGTGAATGCCTGCACCTGATGTGTAAACTGCCTTAAAAGAGTAGAAACAAAGTGGGAACACATGCTATATATCAAAAATCGAAGAGGACTGTAAGTAACCTGTTATGCAAAAAATGGCACTGACAAAAAATTGCACAAAATGACAAAATAGCCTGCACAATATAGTATGTAGTGGAAATGGAGGCCGAAATGAGCCCAAATGAAAAATGTGAGTAGATCAAGCTCTACGAGATTACTCAAAGTATATGTTGACCTCCCGATGCTCACCAAAGATCATTGGGATGTGAGAAAGTGAGCAAGCATGTGGTGGCGATGCTGGCAACAGTGTTCAGGAGGACACAACCTGCTCTGATACCAATTGTTGGAAATAGGGTTGGAGGGAAACGCACATAGATTGAAGAAGACAAAAGAAGCTCAAGGCACCCAATAGAGAGCGTATTGCTTACTGTGAAATGGAAAGATTAGATATCCCTAGAACGATATACGTATATACAATGCACGAGAGAAAAAACCTCCTAGTGAGCGAAAAAATGCCCCGGTGGTCCTCAAGAGAGCGTTCTTTCGAGAGAGCCTAGTGGGTTGGGTGGTAACGAAACAATGTTTGAAACCCAATTGAACAAAGACCTAGGGTTTATGCAGTTGCTTCAGGAGGATGGTTGGGGGGGGCTAATTGAGTGAGGGTCAATCAATTGAGAACATAGGATTGAGCAAGCCGACCATCCCTCTCCAACCGAGTGTTGTTCTGGGTGTTTCCTTCATAAGGCCAAGCCCCCCACCTGCATCATTTTCCTCATTGATTCCCTAAGGCTTAAGGCCTCCTCGCATGGGGGCTTCTATGACAATGCCCACATTGAATGTTAGGCCTTCTCTTCTACCCACTGCCCCATCTATTGTTCCATTGCGTCCTCTTGTGACCTCATTTAATGAGTCATCCAAGGGGGCTAAATGCCCTTGTGTGACGATACCAATGTGGGACGAGACCACAACATTGACCTTGCTTGAACACTTCAAAGAGAGATGGTCTCATGTGAACAAAGGCAATTTGAGACCGAAAGACTGGGAGGAAGTTACACTGCAAATAAACAATGAGGTCACTGGCACCTTTACAGCAGAGCAGGTCAGGAACTACATAGACACTCTTAGAAAAAAATTATAAAAAAGAAAAGTACAAAACAACAACCACTGGGGGGGGATAAGGTCCACATGGGAATACTTTGAGGTGGTCAACACTTTGTGGTCATCCACTCCACGATGTGTGGGGATTCCAGGAGCCTTTGATAGTGCTTGCTCATAAAGCATTCATGCAAGGAGTCAGGGAATTCAAGAGGGAGATGGTTGCAATGATGGAGAGGATGAGGGGGAGGGAGAGATTGGGGGGGAGGCAGGGGGCAAGGATGGAGGCGATGGTGAGACTATTGTAGAGGAGACTGCAAGTGTGGTTGGCATAGTGGATACAGGGGATGCAACATGGATCCTCATGTCCAAGACCTTCCAAGAGTTAAAGCGCAAAAAGTGAAAGAGCCCAAACACACATTTCTAGGATCTACTACCAAAGTGCTCGGGGAGGGGATCAAAGGGATGGCCCAAACAATGAAAAACTGCGAGAAGGAGCGGGCTGCCCAAGAGGAAAGATTGTTGAAGCTGAGGATGGACGAGGAGGCTCGACGAATGGAGATGTACATAAAATTTCAACTGGACCTCGTTAAGATTGTCACCAAATCCAAGGTACTTTACTAATCAATTTAAAATTGTGTAGAGGGAGGGAGGAATTAAATGGAATCAGACTTCTACTTGGTATTATTCTTTAATGCGTTATTTTGTTTTTTGGAAATGTAGGATGGATGTTGTTGATGTAGGATGGATGTAGGATGGATGATGTTGATGCAACTGAACTGCTTCTTGTCTTGTTGCTAAATCTGCATCTTGTTTACCCTAGTAAGGAAGACCCATGGCAGGATCATAGGAGGCATAGAATGCGGTCTATGTATGTTTGTTTGATTGGTTGTGTAGTTTGTTGCATTGCATCCATGTTTGGTTTGATAGAGGAGGGTTTGATTGGGATGGAGCCACGGATGTGGTGGTGCTTCCCTAGGCAGGTGACATTTTGAAATTTCATCCACTCGGCTATTTGGACATCAGGGCAAGTAGATTGTCAAGCTATTTTTAGGATGTATTATAGGATGTCTTACAAAGCATTTCATGAGCTGAAAGAATTGATCCTGCCCCATCCCCCGTGTCATGATGTGTATGGATGGTCTAGGGTGCCCATCCAAGCTCACTCAAGCACTTGGTTGTGTGCTATGGAGACTTGCACATGGCCATTCCGCAATAACATTATGTCAATTATTTGGACTAGGAGATTTTACCTTTAGGAAGTACACCACCCTTATCATTAGAGCACTCAAAACTCAGGAGATGCTTGTCCGGACCCACTTAAAGACGCCTTCGGGAAGGCGATTAGCAAAGATCATAGAAGATTTTCAAGATATTACGAACCTATCAAACATGTGTGGTACAGTTGATGGCACTTACATAAAGCTTGCATGCAAGCCTCAGGGTGACTTTTTTCTTGCACAGTATGTTAGTCGCCATGGATTCCACAACATTCTTCTTCAGGGCATCGTTGACTCCAAAAAATATTTTGGAATGTGGTTTGTAGTGCACCAGGAGGCACACACGACTCCATAGTCTTCAAGGGGTCTACAATATATGCTCAAATGAAGCGGAATGAGGTTTTGAATACGCCTCTTTTGGAAGTGAGCAGCTTGAGAGTGAGGCCGTATATTGTGGGGGATTCAGCATATAAGCCAACGAGTTTTCTTTTCAAAGCTTATAAATCCAAATGTGGGCAAGACCTGCCACAAAAGAATGTTTTTGATAGACACATTGCAAAGGGTAGGGTTAAGGTTGAGAATGTCTTTGGTAAATTGAAAAATCGATGGCGCATCCTCTACGACCTCAATGTCAATCTTCCCTTTGCTCCCTTGGTTATTAGTGCTTGCTGCATATTACACAATTATGTGCAATTGAAGAGTGAACCGGAGCCTTTGGAGTAAACTGACCCACAGCCCAATAATGGGGAGGAGGTCTTGAGGTGGCGCGCGATGACGCGTCAGCATGTAGTTGGCCTAAGGATGCGCACGTCACTATATACAGATTTCAATAGGCAAATCGTGCAAAATTGAGAGTGCGGATCTTAATGTGTGCATTGATTGGACAAATCAAAGTAACTTGTTTCTGTGTGTTTTGTGCAGGAATAGTTGGATCTGACGGTAGGCTTTTTTATTTTTGCATTGTTGCATGTTTCTACATGTGTGCATATTGTATCATTTGCTTGTTTCATATGCTTTGTTTGCTTTTGAATTGTTGCACGTTTCTACATGTGTGCATACTGTATCATTTTCTTGTTTCATATGCTTGCTTTGCGTGTTTTATGGCCTCATGTGTATCTTTGTTTGTTTGTGTGTGCCATTTGATTGACTTATGCTTGCATGCCAATTTTTTTTATAAAAAGCATTCTATCCTTGGAAGGCTTGGGCAACCTTTCAGGAGAACGTGTGCATGACCTATGGAGGGACTGGATCCGAATCCTAGGTGACTTTGACGGAGTGGATCTCCCCCCGTAGCACACATCTATGCAACTTTTAAAAAAAGTAACTCATGTAAATAATTTTCTTTTTTTGTGGCAGAATTGTAGAAAATGAAGTCTACAAGAAGCACTTACAAGCAGGATAACAGATTTCATCTTTTCAGCTTGAACTGGTGAAGTGGATGCTACTAATCGACATCACAGGCTTTCCGATCAATCTAGAAATGGAGAACATCGCGTCATTCAAGTTTCTGAAGATAACTCAGTATATGGAAATTAAAAGGTATGAATGTGTTTGTGATACAGAAAAAGACCAACGTTGAGGTTTGAATTGTGGGATTGCAGGTGGGATGTTGCCTACGCCATTCTAGTTTCGAGCAATCTCATACTGGTGCTATTCTCTACTTTATCATGTAAATACATTGCCCCTGCCTACAGCTAGTTTTGGAATGCATGATGCTTATCTCAATGGGGTTAATGTGCCTGATATTCTGGTCCTAAAACCCCGCTTCTCGTGAAGTTATGGTTTCAATGGTTTATAAATCAAGTTGCTTCTTCTCTCATGTTCTCAAGGTTCTTCACCAAAATCATCCATAAACGTGGTACTTTTTTATTTCATTTTGGTGTCTACTACAACTCTCTGATTATCCATTATCCACAGTGATTCATGACAACTTAGGCTGCTGCTAGTTAGATTTTCTTTCATCTTTTAATTAAGCACCAAAAGTTCAGGTGCGGGGGTGGGGAGGGTGGCATGCAAGTTTGACCATCCATTGTTTATAGGGGGTTTATCCTTTAAATTATTTCTCTTACTGTACGTTACTTTGCAAATTACTCTCGTGGCATGTTGGAGCTATCGTAGTTGAAAGAGCACGCAATCATTTTTTGTGATACCTAAGGTGCTTGCACACACCCTTCTATTTCTTTTTTTCCGTTGAGCCATGACATCTACTTTATATAGAAGGGATTATGACTACAGAGACATGCTGTTTGCAAATAATAATAGGGGCAGAAAGTTAAAAGTCTACTGACCTGTAGCAAATTGGCGTGTATATGAAATCCACATTACTGATATTGAGCAATGGCCTGCTAAGTTATTATGAATTCTACATGTACCATGGCTGTACTCTATCCTGGCAGATCAATCTCTGAAAGATTCTTGCATCTGTGTCCGTGTACAGATTTTTGGGACTGAAAGATCTGTGGCAGGGGGCCTTGCTACTGGCAAGCGAGGGTCATTGGTTCATATAGGAGTTCGTATGGCTGCATTTCGGAATCAAGGTGGTTTTAAACACTATCATTTGTCATGGAGATGCCTGCAAAATGTTCAAGGATCTTGTTACTTATGGAGTTGCAGCTTGGGTTGCGGCAGCTTTTAGGGCACTTGTTATTGGAGTTTTGTTTGCTATAGAAGAGGTGGCATCATGGTATTTTCCTTAAGGTTGAACTCATAAAATGCTGTCTGCAAGCCAAAATGGACTTGATTGGTTGCTTTTTGCAAGTGGAAAAGCTATCTATTATGGAGCGTGTTCTTTGCAACAGCAATGGTTGCTATTGTGTTTGGAATAGCTAGTAATTTTTGTAGTGGCCGTAGTTGTGGTTTGTACGGGATCAGCAGTGGCTTGATCATGTATTGAAGATTTTGTTTCTGTAATCATGTTGGGCCTGATTGGAGGAGTTATGGGTAGTGCATTGACATATACCTGACGGCAAGATTGTTCTGGTATACTCTGGCTGGCATAATAGGTACGTAATGTGGTGAAATGGAGTAGTTTAGTGTGGCATGTGAAGTAACATTTATTATGTTGGTGCTCTGCAAATACGGAGCAACAACGAAAATATTTCATGGTGTTGTTATTTCTCTCATCACATTGACTTGTGCTATTGGCATTCCTTGGATGAGCTCTTGCACTGCTAGCCCTTCTGATATTGGTGACAGATGCCCAACTACAGGAAGTCATAGAAATTTCAAACATTTGCATGTTGTGCGTCGTAGGCTAGGTTTGTGACATTTGTGCCTTGTGCCAAAAGTTCCAAATGTAAGTATTTAGCTTTCTTATCATTCTTGTCAGAGTCATGCTTTAAGTGCCATGGGAGTGGTGTTGTCCAGAAAATGGCAAAAACACAGGCTCTTGGCTCCTCTTTTTGAACGCATGTACACTAATTTATTTGAGGTGTACCCCTTGAGTGAACTCTATGGCCATAACAGAAAAAAATCTTGTCCACTCCAATCTTAGATCATGGTTTTATAGATCGTCACCACATGTTGTATACAATAAACTTCCTTTTTATAACTCTTGCTTCCTACTTTTGATTCCACAATGGGGAGCAATCTCTCATTAAATTAAACATATATTACTCTGAAGCTTTGAATTACAAAACTTATGAAAGGCTTTGAAAATGGATGGCAATATTAAATAAATTAAAGAACCCTTAAATAGAAATTTTGGTACTGCATAGAAATTTTTGATGAATTTAGACTTTTTAGCTATATGTCTGAATCATGCAAGGCCTTTGCATAGGATTTGAGAAAAGGCTAAAATTTAGAAGCTTTAATCTTTGTAAGCAATTAGCATGAAAGCCCTTGGACATGAGCACAAACTTTATGGAAGTTGTTGAGCCACACCAAGAAATCTTACATAATACACTTGGAAATTTATATTTGCAGGTTCATATAAATGTTACAATGGTTGGATGCAATTGTTTTGACCCATCTTTATGTCCTCTACTGTTGGCTTTCTCGGCACCTCCTCCTTGTCTTGTGGTGCTGAAATAGCCAGTAGGAGCATGATAGTGAGTTTCTTCCTTTGTTTTTCTCACTTGAGCTTCGGATAGTGTCCCCCACCCCCCCCCCCCCCCCCCTTTTTCACTACAACACGTCGCGCGAATACCGGCACGCGTACCGACGAAAATGAACTTGTTTTTAAACTGAGCTGCCTCATAATATTCGTCAGTATAAGCATCGGAACGGTTACGCCGGTATAGGCATCGATATATTAACTGTCTGTATACACATCTTAAAAGACGTCGGTATATAGGTTGAAATGTGCGTTGAAAATAAAAACCGTTTACCGATATTTATTTAGATGTTTGTTCAGAAGCGTATTCCGACGCTTGTACTGACGCGTATTACACACATGGTACTGATGGCAGTACCGACGCTAGTACCAACATCAAAACCTGCAAATTTTTTTGGGCAGAGAGGGCTGGTTGCTGCTGCTACATGTACTTCAGCAACACAAACCAACCCTCTCTGCCCAAAGGAGGAATGCAAAAGCAACCGCACTCCACCTTTTCGATTTTAGGACAGAGAGAAGTACTAAATGCTGCTGCATGTATTGAAGCAGCATAAACCAGCACTGTCTGCCCAAAAGAGAAGTGTAAAAGCAATTGCACTCCACTTATGTGTAGAGAAGATTGGTTGTTGCTGCTACATGTATTGAAGCAGCATAAACCAACTCTCTTTGCTCAAAAGAGGAGTGCAAAATCTACGGAACTCCACCACTGCGTTTTTCGCTAAAGAGCGAATTCAAAAATTGATAATCAAGTACCAATTCAACATTACAAAACCATATAAGAAAAACCATAAACATAAGAACTTCTCTGTCAAAACCATAAGCATTTATACCATAATCTTATTACAAATGCGCAATGAAAAAGATATTCCATAACCAAATATTTGTCAATCCTAAATCATGACCATACCAAAACCTCATTGCACCAACAAGCCAAAACCATAACCAACAAGCTTACCATAACTTGATTTACATGACCATAACCATATCAGCTGCTAATCGATCATGAACATATAATAAGAAGTAACAACATCTAACTATAATTGTAAATGCCAGAGTATATACAATCATGAATAACATAAAAACTACCAAAAAACAACTATGAAGTCTATGCCCCTCAAGGCAAGGCCTCCCAGTCGACGGACTCTCCCTCCTCCTGAAGCTGGGCCAAGAGAGTCACAAGCCCATGCTTGTACCCATACTTCCCCTCTCGATGTGTAGGAAAACTCTTCATAGCAAGTTCCTGCAAAACCAAACACTTAACCATAAATAAATATGAAAATAATACATACACATCCATTTATTTAAAGCGTTTTTATGATACTTACAAAATCGTGTCAAAGAGTGTCGCAACCTCCACTCCCAAGGTGTGATGATCCAGCCAACTCCAAAAGTGCTATGGCTGCATCTCTCTGCTGCTGAAATTTCTCAGGATGGTCCGTCGTCTCCCGTGCAATCGCTGCCCACTCCTTTCCAACCATGCCGGCTTTGGCTCATTTTCCTATACTTGTCTATGGCCTCTGACTGACAGTGTCATGGTGGCAATCACCACGCTCAAGATCCAGTCATTCGAAACTGGATCGTACCCCTCTGCCGGTCGGTACTCTCCTGATCCTGAGCATCCCAATGCTCCATCACAGAGTGGCCAAACTGCACTGTACAGAGCTGTCGTATCCTCTATCGCATGGCTTTTCCGATTGTATCCATGACAACAGCTCCATCACTGGTGATATACACCTTGCTAGGATCATGCTCATATGATCCCCAAGGTGTACATGGTGTGCCCGTTGATGAAATATCTACTGAAGAGAGATGTGGACGCACTCTCGGTGGTGTGGAAGCATCGGTAGCGCCGCTACCACAACAACCACCGCTAGAAGAAGAGACACCCGAATGACGCCTAGTCCGTCTCAAAGAAGAACGGCCTGTCGGTGTAACTGTACACTCAACAGAGGTGTAGTGCCGATCCGACCCCGGGGAGGTCACCTATTAAAAATGTAACCTATCACGTGAGTTCAACAGAAGGGTATTTAAAGTTCTTGAAACTTATAGAAATATACATACAAAAGGGCATTATTTTTTCAAATTTGAAAAAAACTTACAGATTTTAAAAGACAAGGGTACATTATATTCTTAACAAAATTCACAGATAAGGGGTTTTACAAACATGTCTTGAACGCACGTGATATGGTAGTTTTACACATAGTGAACCCCCCGGGGATCCGACTCGGGGGCACACTAGTCAAAGGTGTAGGAGGCACACTAGTCCTAGGTGTAGGACCAATTGTACTAGGTTTGGAGGGACCTGCACCCCAAAGAGCCTATGCTTGAGCAATCTTCTCAGGTGTAAGCTGCGACAAGAAGCTACCCATCTGCTCGGGTGACATGCTGGCCGGAGTGACTGGAAAACTAAAGTTTGGAGAGTATGTATAATCGTCATCAGCCATGGCTACAAAACTTAAATTGATAAAACAATAGAAATATGTCAATTCACTATACAACAACTTAAGCAATACAAATAACATAAAAACAAAACTGTAACACAAATCACATATCTAATAATTGATGTTGTAAGTGTTCAATACAAATTACATCCTAATAAAAATCACTGGCCATTCTCTCATCTTCTATGATAGCTGATGCTCCAAAAATATATATGTCAATCTGTACTTACGCATCTTCCTCATCAAACTCCACTTCGTTATCGCTCTCCGCATTTAGCTCCGCATTTAAGAGGTCATCTCGATGTTCTGGTTCTGGCATTTGCTGATCACTGACCTCTATTTCAAAATCCTCATCCGTCTGCCATGCACCTTGGTCATGAACCTGTTCAACCTCTATTTCCAATCCTTCACACACTTGTTTGCTCCGTGGAGCAACTTGAACGACAAACAACCAACATGGTTTAGACAAGTTTTCTTCATCCTTCTCATTCCATAGTGGATCTATTGTGAACACAACTTGTTCACAATGTTGCGGAAGTACAAATGTATCCCAAGCATCTATCCACACCCTCTTGGAGTTCACTTGAACTATTCCACTTTTATCTTTGCGTACAGTTGCATTAGGCCCACTAGTAACAACTCTGAACCACTTGACATCAAAAATAAAAGTATCAAACTTTTTGAAGCTAATCTTCAAGATGTCTTGGATGTAGCCAAAGTATTCAAGATGACCAATCTGTGTGTTTTCATCTCTGGCACTAGTCCGACTTTATTGGACAAAGCTTGCCCTAACCCCACTATCGAAGGTCACCCTTCGTTCGTCTATCCTTGCACTCTAAAGTGTCTCCCATGGGACCATAAAGCTCCGTATTTGTGATACTACAAGCACATAAATTACACAGTTTCAATATTACTAAAGCAACGTAGGCCACATGGATTTATAAAAAGAAGTTGTAAAAATATTTACATGCCAGTCACAAGTCTGGCAACTTCTGAAGATGATCAGGATAAAGCAGGTTACTAGTGGCACGACTACGCTTGAATTGCAGACGTTCTGTCATACATCGTTGCTTTTCCTCTTCGTACTTTTCTAACCACTTTTGCATTGCCTCTGAGTTGAGTAGACAGAATCTCATAATCTTTTCTCACATTCTAAGATCCATCTTTCTGATGACGCCTTGCCCTTGCAGCACGTCCCCTGTAACCTTGGCGTTGGTCTCACTAGTCCACAATCGGGGCATCTCTGGATCAATTGAACCCAAGAACTCACTGATGAAAACTAGAGACTCTTGCACAAGCCATCCTTCAGCCATGCTACTCTCAGGACGAGCTCTTTAACGAATGAACCCTTTTAAAGTCTTCACGAATCTCTCCAAGAAGAACATCCATCTGCTATTGACTATTCTAGCAATTGCAACTTCATCGACCACATGCACAAGTAAATGCATTTGGTCCGGTAAGAATGTTAGTTGGAAATACTTCTCCACCATACACACTGCTTCAATTGCATTTAAGAGACCTGCATCTATGTTGTCTTTTCTTATCTCTTATGATGAGATCTAAAGCACTAGCTCACTAATTTTATAAATTGTACATCTAATGTCATATGTCAGACAATCTTTTATGGCAATTGGTAAGATAAACTATAAAATTTGTGCCAATCATGCGACTTAAGACCACTAAGATTGTCATCTAGTAAAAGCCGTTTTCAAACATCGCATGCACCTTATAGGAGTCTGGAAAGAAGATATGGTCTTCTTCACTTGTTGCTCCTCTGCACGACTCAAAACCCATGGACCTTTTGCAATAGCAAACGCTCCATTGGGTATAAGTCGAGGCCACATCTCTGGCATTTGACCCACAGCATGTAGGTCATCTCTTTGAGCTTTGCTCTCCCTTTTTCTAGTAATGATCTTCCATATGATCTCTCCCACATTCTTAAAAATGTGCATTGGGTCGAGTAGATGATTGATAAGCAAATCACTCCACTACAATAGTTCATGAAAAATAGACAGTCTCTTCATGCCGGGTGGGTTAAAATCTCCACTTTGTAGCCACATGTTCTTCCAATCACTCGCCTTCAGTGGATGCATGTCGTGTTTACATATGTTTGGCCCACGTAGCTCATGTCCTTCAGGCAAAAATCAACCATGCTCTTTGTAGACTGTCTTACCTAGGTAATCAGAGCGATGAAATCCAAGTTGAGGACCACATTTTGGACGTGCATGATTGCCAGAGCAGCTCAAGCCTGGAGACAATAAAGAAAGAATTTAGCAGGGCACAATTAGTGATGACTAAGATTTGTATATAGGTGAAGGTTTCATCATACTAACCTGAACACTCACCAAAACCTAGCCAATCGTGCATGGTCCACATGAGAATGCCTTGCACATGTGCATGTCGTCGTCCAATCGGTTGGGACATGTCAACCACATCAATCCCTGTCCACAATATTTGAAGCTCTTCTATAAGTGGTGCCAGATAGACGTCCATGTTCTTTGCCTTGTACTTTCCTGGGACAGTGAGTGACAGTAACAGATGGCCCTTCTTGATAGCCAGCCATGGAGGAAGATTATAATTCACCAAGCAAATAGGCCATGTGCTCCATGATGAAGTGCATAATCCAAATGGGTTTACTCCATCCATTGCTAACTCAAAATGGAGTGAACGAGGCTCTTTCACAAATGTAGGCCATTGTTTTTCTATGTGCTTCCATGTACGAGAGTCAGCAGGCATCCGCATCACATCATCCGTGGATCTAGTGTTGGTATTCCATGTCATCAAAGATGCTATAGACTTGATCCTGAACATGCTCTTTATTCTTGGAATAATAGGAAAGTGTCTCAAAACCTTTGTAGGGACAGATTTACCTTGTGTATCCTCTCTATACCTGTTTGATCCACACTTGGGACACTGTCATGATCTGCGTACTCATTTTGAAAGATTATACAATCCTTAGGACATGCATGGATTTTATGATAATCCATGGCAGCAGGTCGGGTAGGGGGCATGTGATTGCCTTACGGTAAAATTTGCTCGTTGAGCAACCTGTCAATACATCAACACATCAAAAGCCACGATTATTGGTTTGTATTTTGTGTTCATGCTAAGTATACAGTGTATTTACCTGAAAAGATCTGTGACACTTGTGTCAGACCATCCATAAATAGACTACAGATCAAGTAGTGCCAAAGATGTACGAAGAACTGAAATGTTTGCACGATTGTAAAGCGGCATCCGTGCAAGATTCCACATCTTCTTACCTTCTGGCTCAACGTCACTCTCATGTCATCAGTGTGGACGTGATGACTGAGGTTGATCGACATTGTTTTTTTGAATGTTTTCTGCACCTTGGTTTTCAATGACCGTATCCATATCAAAAAACGCTGGTGGGGTAGACTCCACTGGTGGTGGTTCGTTTGACATTCTTCTTCTCTGTGATGAAGTTGGAACAATATCTATTTGTGGGGGTTGATCGACTGCCTCCTGACCATGAGATCGAAAACGCAAGTCTTGTAGTTGCTCTATAGGGAAGAGACCGTTGTTGCGTATGTGTTGTTCACATATCTTTTGTTTTTGAAATATCTAGTGCTTGCATAGCACACAAGGACACGCCATCCTATCGTCCATAATTGATATGTTGATGATATAATAAATTGACAGTAAGGAGCACAGTAATCTAAAGCTGTAAGGAGCATAGAATCTCTTTAACCTTGTGTCTATAGACAATGTAAACTACCTCACATTCTCTAGTCATGCCCGATCCCTGCACACCTTGGTCTAGAGGTGCACGGAGATCAGGACCACCGGATTATAATCATGTCTTTATTGGTCAAAGCCTATATTTGTGGGTCCTTCAAATAACACGAACGGACTTCAGAAATAGCTTGTATATTTGGCGTTTCTTCTTGCGGGTTTGTCTACGGCTTGCCATATGCGCTATTAACTTTTCCTAAAGCTTACGTTATCAATTATGGATGGTTTGGGCAAGTGTTGAAGCCGTTCCCGAAGTCCGTTTGTATTTTTCCATAGAAAACACAACTGGACTTCAGAAACGGCTTGTATGTTTAGCGTTTCTTCTTGCAATTTTGCCTACAGCTTGCCATACGCGCTCTTGACATTGCTTAAAGCTTATCTAATCAACTATGAATGGTTTGATCAAGTGCACAAGCCATTTTCGAAGTCCGTTTGTGTTTTACCATAGAAAAAAGCAAACGAACTGCAAAAACGGCTTGTGTGTTTAGCGTTTCTTCTTGCGATTTTACCTACGGCTTGTCATACACGCTATTGACTTTGCCTAAAGCTAACTTAATCAACTATGGATGGTTGGGAAAGTGTTGAAGCCATTTTCAAAGTTCGCTTGCGTTTCTCCATAAAAAAACGCAAACGGACTTCGGAAACGGCTTGTGTATTTGACGTTTCTTCTTGTGGTTTTGTCTATGGCTTGCCGTACGCGCTATTGACATTGCTTAAAGCTTACCTAATCAACTATGGATGGTTTGGGCAAGTGTTGAATCCATTTCCGAAGTCCATTTGTGTTTTCCGAATGGACTTCGGAAACGGATTCAACACTTGCCCAAACCATCCATAGTTGATTAGTAAGCTTTAGGAAACGGCTTGTGTATTTGACGTTTCTTCTTGCGATTTTGCCTGCGGCTTGCCATATGCACTATTGACATTACCTAAAGCTTACCTAATCAACTATGGATAGTTTGGGCAAGTGTTGAAGCCGTTTCTGAACTCCGTTTGTATTTTTTCATAGAAAAACGCAACCGGACTTCAGAAACGCCTTGTGTATTTGGATTTTCTTCTTGTGATTTTGCCTACGGCTTGTCATACATGCTCTTGATATTGCTTAAATCTTACCTAATCAACTATGGTTGGTTTGATCAAGCGTACAAGCCGTTTCTGAAGTCGGTTTGCGTTTTTGCGTAGAAAAACGCAAACGAACTCCAAAAACGGCTTATGTGTTTGGCGTTTCTTCTTGCGATTTTACCTACATCTTGCCATACGCACTATTGACTTTACCTAAAGCTTACCTAATCAACTATGGATGGTTTGGGCAAGTGTTGAAGCCATTTCCAAAGTCCGTTTGCGTTTCTCCGTAGAAAAATGCAAACGGACTTAAAAACGGCTTGTATATTTGACATTTGTTATTGCGGTTTTGCCTACGGCTTGCCATATGCGCTATTGACATTACCTAAAGCTTACCTAATCAACTATGGAAGGTTTGGACAAGTATTGAAGCTGTTTTCGAAGTCCGTTTGCATTTCTCCGTAGAAAAACGCTAACGGACTTCAGAAACGGCTTGTGTATTTGATGTTTCTTCTTGCAGTTTTGTCTACGGTTTGCCAAACATGCTATTGACATTGTCTAAAGCTTACCTAATTAACTATGGATGGTTTGGGCAAGTGTTGAAGCCGTTTTCAAAGTTCGTTTACGTTTTTTCGTAGAAAAACGCAACCGGACTTCAGAAACGGCTTGTGTATTTGGCGTTTCTTCTTGTGGTTTTGCCTACGGCTTGCCATACGTGCTATTGACTTTGAATAAAGATTACCTAATCAACTATGAATGGTTTGGGCAAGTGTTGAAGCCGTTTTCGAAGTCTGTTTGCGTTTCTCCGTAGAAAAACGCTAACGGACTTCAGAAACGGCTTGTGTATTTGATGTTTCTTCTTGCAGTTTTGTCTACGGTTTGCCAAACATGCTATTGACATTGTCTAAAGCTTACCTAATTAACTATGGATGGTTTGGGCAAGTGTTGAAGCCGTTTTCAAACTTCGTTTACGTTTTTTCGTAGAAAAACGCAACCGGACTTCAGAAACGGCTTGTGTATTTGGCGTTTCTTCTTGTGGTTTTGCCTACGGCTTGCCATACGTGCTATTGACTTTGAATAAAGATTACCTAATCAACTATGAATGGTTTGGGCAAGTGTTGAAGCCGTTTTCGAAGTCTGTTTGCGTTTCTCCGTAGAAAAACGCAAACGGACTTCTGAAAACGGCTTGCGTATTTGACATTTCTTCTTACAGTTTTGCCTACGGCTTGCCATATGCTCTATTGACATTGCATTAAGATTACCTAATCAACTGTGGATAGTTTAAACAAGTGTTGAAACCGTTTTCAAAGTCCATTTGGAACAACGCAAATGGACTTCAGAAATGACTTGTGTGTTTGGCGTTTCTTCTTACGATTTTGCCTACAGCTTGTCATACGTGCTATTGAAGTTGCCTAAAGCTTACCTAATCAACTATGGATGGTTTGAGCAAGTGTTGAAGCCGTTTTTGAAGTCCGTTTGCGTTTCTTCGCAAAAAAGCGCAAACGAACTTCAGAAACGGCTTGTGTATTTGATGTTTCTTCTTGCGATTTTTTCTACGGCTTTCCATATGTGCTATTGACATTGCTTAAAGCTTATTGAATCAACTATGGATGGTTTGGGTAGGTAATGAAGCCGTTTTCGAAGTCCGTTTGCGTTTCTCCGTAGAAAAATGCAAACGGACTTCAGAAATTGCTTGTGTATTTGACGTTTCTTCTTGCAGTTTTGTCTACGGCTTGCCATACCTGCTATTGATATTGCTTAAATCTTACCTAATCAACTATGGATGGTTTGGACAAGTGTTGAAGCCATTTTCGAAGTCCGTTTGTGTTTTCCGTAGAAAAACGCAACTGGATTTCAGAAACGGCTTGTGTATTTGGCGTTTCTTCTTGTGGGTTTGTCTACGGCTTGCATATGCGCTATTGACTTTGGGTAAAGATTACCTAATCAACTATGGATGGTTTGGGTAAGTGTTGAACTCGTTTTTGAAGTCCGTTTGCGTTTCTCCGTAGAAAAACGCAAACGGATTTCAAAAACGGCTTGTGTATTTGACGTTTCTTCTTACGGTTTTACCTACGGCTTGCCATACACACTATTGACATTTCCTAAAGCTTACGTAATCAACTATGGATGGTTTGGACAAGTGCTGAAACCGTTTTCGAAGTCCATTTGCGTTTTTCTGTAGAAAAACGCAACCGGACTTCAGAAACGGCATGTGTATTTGTCGTTTCTTCTTGTGGTTTTGCCTATGGCTTGCTATACGCGCTATTGACATTGTATAAAGCTTATCTAATCAATTATGGATGGTTTGGACAAGTGTAGAAGGCATTTCCGAAGTCCGTTTGCGTTTTCCCATAGAAAAACGCAACCGAACTTCAGAAATGGCTTGTGTATTTGACATTTCTTCTTGCGGTTTTGCCTACGGCTTGCCATACACGCTATTGACTTTGTCTAAAGCTTACCTAATTAACTATGGATGGTTTGGGCAAGTGTTGAAGCCGTTTTCAAAGTCCGTTTGCATTTTTTCGTAGAAAAACGCAATCAATGCAACCGGACTTCAGAAACGGTTTGTGTGTTTGGCGTTTCTTCTTGCGATTTTGCCTATGGGTTGCCATACGCGCTCTTGACATTGCATAAAGCTTACCTAATTAACTATGGATGGTTTGGGCAAGTGTTGAAGCTGTTTCCGAAGTCCGTTTACATTTTTTTCATAGAAAAACGCAAACGGACTTCAGAAACGGTTTGTGTATTTGGTGTTTCTTCTTGCGATTTTGCATAAAGCTTGCCATACGCGCTATTGACTTTGCCTAAAGTTTACTTAATCAACTATGGATGGTTTGGACAAGTGTTGAAGCCGTTTTCGAAGTTCGTTTACGTTTCTACGTAGAAAAACGTAAACGGACTTTAAAAACGTCTTGTGTCTCTCTCTCTCCCTCTTTCTATCTCTATTCTCTCTCTCTTTTTCTCCCTCTCCCTCTCTACCTCTCTTTCTCTCTCCCTCTATCTATCTCTCTTTCTCCCTACCTCTCTACCTTTCTACCTCTCTTTCCCTCCCTCTATCTCCCTATCTCTCTCTTTCCCTCCCTCTATCTCTCTTTTTCTCTCCCTCCCCCTCTCTACCTCTTTTTCTCTCTCCCTCTATATATTTCTCTTTCTCTCTCTCTCTCTTTCCCTCCCTCTCCCTCTCTACCTCTCTTTCTCTCTCCCTCTATCTACCTCTCTCTCTCTCTCTCTCTCTCTCTCTCTCTCTCTCTCTCTCTCTCTATCTATCTATCTCTACTTTCTCTCTTTTTTTCTTAGTTTAATTTTTTCTTTTTTACTCTTTTTTTATTTTAATATCTTTTTTTACTCTTTTTTTACTACTTTTTTAAATTTATCTAAAGCTTTTTTAATTTCTTTTTACTTTAGTATTTTTTAATATAAAAACATTAAACTAATTAACTTTAAACCTAAACTTAAGTTCAAGAAACTACTAAATATAAATTAACAACATCTTTTTATTTAACTAACAATTCAAATCAAAACACATAAACTTAATTAACAACATTATTTAATCACATAATAAAATGCAAAATTAAACAAAAATTAAAGTTAATGTGTGTGTGAGAGAGATAGCAATGAAAGTTAGTGCACTCACATACACCGTTGCAAAGTAGCTTCCAAACCTGCAAAAACAAACATACACACACACATTGTGTTACACACACACACACACACACACACACACACACACACACATACACACAACCAAGAGTTTATCTAACCTATCCATAATCCACTAGTAGATTCTATGATAGGATTGTTTCTACCCTTGTCCATAGTAAGATCTTCATGGATTGTATCAACTCTTGTACATACTATGTACTTTATGTCATGTACCTTGTGAATAAAGTTGTTTTGACTGCCGCTTGACCATTGTATTCGTTTAAGTTCTAAATTATTTGAAAGTATAAGATAGGTTGTGAAATCATAAACAAACTAGATCATCATTTAGCACTAAACTTCACTATTTATTCATAGGGTAAGGGAGAGGGACCCAACTTAGAGCGTGATGTCAAATCTTGGCTTGACGTTATGGATTATTAATTTCTGGCAATAGGGATTGTCTAGGAAAATCAGGCTATGCTAGGTATGTTTCATCTAACCAGAGATGCTAAACTCTAATGAAAATAGCATTGGAGAGACAACCCAACTAGTAGTCCACTTGGGAGAAGATGAAATACAAAGTTAAATAGTACTATTTCCCCTTGCACATCAAGACATTAAGAGGAACAAGCTTTTCATCTACACCAATTAGGACTTACACTAGGATTACTGCACAAAGTATGTGTCTTTGTGATGATATGCACCCCAAACGACAATGGAGCAATATATTTTATGCTTCTATCAAGGCCTTAACAAACCATTGACCATGCGCCTTGAATCTATGAGGCCAACCTCAATTCAAGATTCCCTTCTCAGGACCAAACCTCTTGTAGCAGAAGGAACCCCCCTATATGGAACTATAACAACTTTATAGGTAGAGATAGGGAAACTTTTAATCAAGGAAATCAATGAGGTGGATTAATAGCCGCAACAACCTTAGATCATACCTTCCCCAACGTCAGATGGTATGGATGCAATCAAATTGGACATTAGTAGATGTCCACAAGAAAAAAACCATGGAATTTCCACAAAAGCCATCCCTCTAGCTAGCACTACCGTACAAACCACCACTGAACAGGAGAAACCTGCTGAATAGGATATCAACACAAGGAAGCAACAAGCCACTGGCAGAACTGCAGAAGGCAACTAGGCACCTGGCAGTGGCCAAGGATTTCATATACGTGATCATGAATACGTGATCACGTTAAGAACATTGAGTGATCACATTTCAAAATGCGTGATCATGTTAAATATTCATTTGACTTCCCTTTAACCTATAGAAATTGTCCAATTCAGTACTCCCATTGAGGTTGTTTCCTTTCTTGGTGGGCTCGGTTTAGCATTCTTATAGTTTCCCAATGGGCTTGTTGTAACATTTAATGGCCTAGTAAATTGTGCGTAGTGGAAAATAGCATAGACATAGTGAGCATTTCATCAAAATAGATTCCTAATGAGCATACCAAGAGTGCTTGGGTGGAGAGAGCAACAAAAAGCATAACACCTAGTTAGATAGGCATGAACAATACTCCAAAAGAGAGAGAAAATAAGCTATTAACAACAATTGAGGACCGGATTTATATGGAGCCGGTCCCCCCTCCAAAAGGCTTCGTATTATAGGTTTCCCCCATCAAGGGAGACATTTTACAATACAATACTTTGTGTTCCTTCAATATCTAGCTAGTGCAATGTAGATGGAAGCTTCAAGAACTAAGCAAACACTTTAAAATACAACATCAATTCCCTCACGGTCTCAGACCCAAGACCTCACACACCTTCAAAAATGGTGGGAGCTAGCGGGGTATGAGAGTAGATTGAGAGGAAGAAGGATTAGTCTTACGAAAAGGAAGTATATCTCCTCTCATAATCACTCATAATAGCTTAGCATAGCTTAGTAATTAGCATGGTAGAGGAGATGAGCATGCATTGAAGCTTGGCTCTTGGTTGGATTTGCATCACAAAGCCAAGAGTTTTTGGTGTAGGCCTCCCTTCTCACAAGCTTGGAGTAGATGATGAGCTTTCCATTAAAAGCTTGAGAAGGAGAGAGAGAGTCTTCTTTCTTCACACATGAGATTGTCTGAGAGTGTGTGTGATAATCCTTGTCAAATTCAGCCCCCTCTCTCTCTTGGTCGACCCCTCTTGAAATTTACTCATGCTGGCACCCATTTGACCCTGCAAAGCTTAGCCAATGAAAATTGAGAAGCATAAGTGATAGACTTGTGACAAGTGTCCCCCTTTCCCCTTTTGTGAGACCTTTAGGTAATTAGTTAATGCAATTAAACTCTCATTGGACCCCTCAGTCTTCTCGCCAATAGGAATCAAGCAAGCCAATGGGCTACTGAATGCTCATGAGTTAGATCTTTGAGCAAGCTCAACGGAGCGAGCTTTTTTTTTTCTTTTTGGAGTGCCACCCTCCCTACCTCCCCTTTCTCCTCTTGCCGCCCATGTGCTTCCTCATCTTCCGTTCCTCCTCCTCCTCAGCCTCCTCCTCCAACATCCTTCCTCTCGTCCACCTCCTCTCTCATTGCACATGGTGTATCTCTATGGCAAGGCACCAATGACTTTACATGTAGAAAGCACAACGGTGCTAGCGTGATTGACTATATGTTGTTCTCGGAAGCCACTCTAGAATGCATACAAATCTTTACACTCGGTGAATGGAATCCGGAATCGGATCATAGGATGTTATGTATTGACCTCAAGTGTGGTAAACGGCCCGAGCATGTAGCCTCCAATCATGATGTGAATCATTTGTACCTACGTCTAGACTTCAAACGAGCACTTATATATGCTGATATGGTGGACCAAATGTTAAGCATGATAGAGCATCAAGAGAGCCCAACATTAGAATGCAAGTGGAAAGTTTTCAAAGAAGTAATTTTCTCTTGTGCGAAGGAATGCTTTTCGGTGAAACACATGTCTTGCAAAAGGTCTAAGAAGGGTAGCACCAAGAAGAAATGGTTTGACATGGAATGTAGTCAAGCCCGAAAACACTTGCTAAGATTGGATGCAATCAAAGACAAGGAAGTTTACTTGGAATGTTCACACACATACAAAGCACTTGTTCAAAAGAAGAGGAGAAGGTGGGAAGTCGAAAAACAACTTCTTTTAGCACAAGAGAAAGCACATGCATGTGGCAAGTTTTGGCAAAATCTAAAAGGCAAGCGCGTTGAGAGCTTTGGTGACTTGACTCTTGAGGATATGTATATGCATTGTAAGAATCTCTATGAGCAACCCAATGTTGATAAGATGGAGTGTTGTAGCTCCCTTCCATTTATGTCTCCCTTCTTTACCAT
Source organism: Adiantum capillus-veneris (assembly GCF_014529385.1). NCBI lineage: Eukaryota > Viridiplantae > Streptophyta > Polypodiopsida > Polypodiales > Pteridaceae > Adiantum > Adiantum capillus-veneris. The sequence goes on along the minus strand of NC_140953.1, from coordinate 146,228,365 downwards.
TGAAGATGTATGCCGCGCGCTTGAGAAACTTGCTACTCGTAAGGCAGGTGACCTTCAAGGTGTCAAGGCTGAAATGATTAAATGGACAAGCAAGAAAACACGATATTGGATATGCGATATGTTTAACCTTGCACTTCAGTATGGCATGCCTCATGATTGGAGTGCAAATTGGATCAAACCTTTGCACAAAGGAGGAGATGTAAACAATGTGAACAACTATCGCACTATAATGGTTGGTTCTTTAATGGAAAAGTTATTTGGATGTATCGTGGAGATGAAGATAAGTGAATGGGCTGAAAAGAATGGCAAACGTGCACTTGGCCAAGCAGGTTTTCGAAAGCATCATAGCACTATTGATCACCTTGTCACTCTTCGAGTTCTTATGGAAGCGTCTCGATTGAAAGGAAAAAAGTTGTATTGTTGCTTTGTGGATTTCAAGAAAGCTTTTGACATGGTACCGCGAGGAAATCTTTGGAGACGTATGCAAAGTCTTCAAGTGCCGAGAGAATTTATGCATGCAGTCTTTCGCATCTACCAAAAAGTGATATGTCGATTACGTATGGGAGATGGAATTTCAGAATTTTTTGCAAGCACTATTGGTGTCAAACAAGGATGCCCACTTTCCCCAACCCTCTTTGGGCTACTCATTGATGAATTGGAATGCATGGTTCTTGACTTTATGCAGCAAGAAGGCATAGAAGAGGTTAAGATTGGAAATGCGGTGATCATGCTTTTGCTTTATGCCGATGATGTAGTGCTCTTGGCACATACCTTAGAAGATGCACAAAAGCTTATGAGTGTCTTGGAACGCTTTTGCCTACATAGCGGGCTGATCGTGAATGGATCCAAAACCAAGGTTATGCTTGTAAAGACCCTCAATGATGAAAATCCATGCATTGTATATAACAATGAGAAACTTGAAGTGGTAGATCACTTCAAGTACCTTGGCCTTGAGGTTCCATCCAATCATAAATGGAAGGATTGTGCAATGCGTCTCTTGGAAGCTGGAAAGAGGGCCTATTATGCATTTGAGAACATGTGCAATGCAGGAGAGATCAAGTGTTGGGCTCTCAAAAAGTACCTCTTTGACACATTGGTGACACCGGTGCTTCTTTATGGAGTGGAGGTGTGGGGTGGAAGCATCGGGAAGTCTACTTGGAAAGAGTTTGAGAATGTCCAAAAGCGTTTTCTCACCAACTTTCTCCAAGTCAAGACACAAACACCCTACATGCTCTTACTTCTTGAGTCCGGATTGCTTCCCATTGAGGTCTTGGGCATGCAAAGGGTTGTGGAGTACATGCGTAAGACACAACGTAGCCCTTTGCATCGACTTCCTAGAATCGCATATGAAGCAAGTCAAATGGTTCAAAAGACATGCAAGAGCAAAATACTAAGTTCGGGGTGGATGCTTGATATCAAGAAATGGTTTGGAAGATGGGATGCATGTCACTTGGTCAAGGATGCGTTGATCGACTCCCAAGTTAATGAGGCCTTCTTACAACGCCAATGTATCACGGCTTGGGAGAAATCCGGAGGTTCTCGCTTTAGCCATTACACCACACATGTTGCCCCAAACTACAAATCTCTCTTCTTCTCGGAACGAGGTAACCGAACCCATTCCTACATCCTTGAGCCCATCCCGTTGAGTGCGATCCGCACCATTGCCTCCATTCGTCTTAGCTCCAATTCTCTACGCTGCGAGACAGGACATTGGGGCACTGGCGTGGAGTGTCATCGACTTTGCACCTTATGCCCTCGTCAAGTGCGAGAGAGTGAGTACCACACACTACTTGAGTGCTCAGCTTTTGACCACATTAGGTCCTCTTTTCCCCATATATTCAGCCATGATCTCTCCCTACATACCTTCCTCTCCCAGCCACGATGTGGACTCTCTATTGCGACGCTCATTTCAGCCATTTTTGAGCATCGAGAGTCACTTATGAACTCCACTCACACCACGTGACATGTTCATTTGGTCCCATAGGTCATATTTGACCTCCCAGGACGATAATAGAACTATCTAACTATCTCTCTCTCTCTCTCTCTCTCTCTCTCTCTCTCTCTCTCTCTCTCTCTCTCTCTCTCTCTCTCTCTCTCTCTCTCTCCTCCCCTTGCCTTCCCTCCCTTCCATGAGTGAGCTCCACCCCCCTCCACCCCTCTCACCCCCATCTCTCTCTCTCTCTCTCTCTCTCTCTCTCTCTCCAACCCACCCCACCCTTCCCTTCCCTCCCATCCCAAAGTAAGATCCACCCCCCACCTCTCTCTCTCTCTCTCTCTCTCTCTCTCTCTCTCTCTCTCTCTCTCTCTCTCTCTCTCTCTCTCTCTCTCTCTCTCTCTCTCACACACACACACACACTAGGACAAGAGGGAAGGGTTGCAAGGGGAAGGGGAGGGAGAGAGAGAGAGAGAGAGAGAGAGAGAGGGGAGGGAGAGAGGGAGAGGGTGGAGAGATCTATTTGAAAAAAACAAAGCACTAGTAGTATCTCTAGTGCCTCCCTTTTTTTGTAAAAGAGGGAGAGAGGGGGAGAGAAAGAGAGAGTCATAGCGGGAGGGGAAGAGAGAGGGGGGGCGATCGGGAGGGGGAGAGAGATAAAGAGAAAAGGGGTGGCAGGTGAAGAGAGACTAGGAGACTGGGAGAGAGAAAGAGAGGGAGCCGGGGGGGTTGTATAAGGTGAGCCCGTATTTCTTTTTAAAAAAATAATACACTTCCTCTCTCTCCCTCACAATTTTGTCTCTCCCTTTTCTCTTTCGCTCTTTCGCTCTCTCTCTCTCTCTCTCTCTCTCTCTCTCTCTCTCTCTCTCTCTCTCTCTCTCTCTCTCTCTCCTTATCAATCTCTCTCCCACTGCATCTTCCTTTTTTCTTTCTCTACCTCATGTCACACTATCGCTTGAGTCCCTCCAATCCCAATGAGAAATTAAATGAAATGCTATATTAATTGTCTTCAAAAGGCCAAAATGACCCATGCGACCAAACTGATACAATCTTGGTGGATCTAATACAATGTCTAGGTACAAAATAAAATGAGAGAGAGAGAGAAGGGGGGAGGGGGGATTGTGAGAGGGGAGAGTGGAATGTAAAATTTTTTTTAAAGGAAAAGAAAGGGAGTGCAAGGTTTCTTAGGCCCAAAAAAAAAAGTCATCCAAAGCAAGCAATAGCGATAAGCACCCTTGCACTCCCTTTCTTTGCCTCTAAAAAAAAAAGATACTACACTCTACTCTCCCCCTCTCACCACCCCCTCTCTCTCTCTCTCTCTCTCTCTCTCTCTCTCTCTCTCTCTCTCTCTCTCTCTCTCTCTCTCTCTCTCTCTCTTTCCCTTTCACAGCAAGTTTGAAAGTCTAAGTACCACACACTTCTAGAGTGCTCAGCTTTTGGTCACATGCGAACTTACTTTCTTCACATTTTCACCCATGACCTAGACCTACACACTCTCCTCTCCTAGCCATAGTGTGGGCTCTCCATTGCGACTTTCATGATTCAGCTTGTAGGTCTCGGCTATACTCATCTGCAACGAAGATCTTCTTGTGTACCTTAAGTAGCAAGAGACTTTTAGATCTTCCCTCAGTTACCTGGAACGATGCCTTTCTCGTGGAAGTATGTACAATGTTATTGTAGGCATACTCCACTAAGGGTAAGTACTTCTCCCATTGGGACCTTTGATCTACTTTGGTTACGTAGGCTTTTAGTAGATCAAGAATTGTTAGGTTAGCTATTTCACTTTGGCCATCCATTTGGGGGTGATAGGTCAAAGAGAAGTTTAGCCTTGTCCCTAAATTCTCAAAGAAATACTTCCAAAAATTACTGGTCATTTTAGGATCTCTATCCGACACTATGGACATCGGCAAGCCATGGTACTTGAAGATTTGTGATATGAAGAGGGTTGCCATTTGATGGGCTTTGATAGTCTTTTTGACAGGTATAAAATGAGCTTGTTTGCTGAACCTTTCTACTATCGTCCATATTCTCGTATACCCATGGATAGACTTAGGCAATCCAAAGATAAAATCCATGGATATGCTCTCCCGTGGTGAATTAGGGATTGGCAAAGGTTGAAGCAATCCAGGTTGCTTCCCTCTATCAAACTTCGTCTTTTGGCATACCACACATTTAGAAACATACTCTTGTATGTTTGCTTTCATGGTAGGCCAATAGAGATATGTTTCAATCCCTTTTATGGTAGACTGGATACCTCTATGCCCCACATAAGGAGGAGCATGAGATTCATACATTACTTTCTCACAAGGTGAGTTAGTAACACATAGTCTATTGCCATAGAAAAGATACCCATCTTTTAAAATAAATGGTTCCTTTTTCTTCCCTAATGCAAAGGCTGAAATCACATCTCTAAAATCGGGATCAATAGCATACTCATCTATCATAGAAGATAGATCATTATGAGTTGCTATGGAAACCGCATTCACTCTTGGCCGTCTTGAGAGTGCATCAGCTACTTGATTATGCTTGCCAGCAACGTGAACAATATAAAAATGAGATTGAGAAAGGAAATTTGCCCACCTCATTTGTTTGTCGGAGAGCTTGGTCTGCGTAATGAAGTACTTAAGGCTTTGGTGATCCGTCCACAAAATGAAAGGAGTCCCTAGTATATAGTGCTTTCATGAGTTTAAGGCATGTAAAACTGCGAGAAGTTCCTTTTCATATAAGCCTAAAGCTTGCTCAACAAGGTCGAGCCTTGACTTTCATAGGCTATGGAGTGCCCTTCTTGGAGAAAAATAGCTCCAAGGCAATCAGCACAAGCGTCACATTGGACCTCAAATGGATTTGAGGGATCCAGCAGTGTAAGCACAGGTTGAGAGATAAGATTTCTTTAAGCTTTTTGAAAGCATTGTTCTCCTTCGCAGACCATGTATACCTAACGTTTTTCTTTGTTAGGTCATGTAATGATCCTGCTATTAGTGAGAACTTTTCTATGAAGCGTCTATAGTATGCACAAATACCTATAAAGCTTCTTAGTTCATAAAGATTCCTTGGATTAGGCCATCCTTTTATTACCTCTAGCTTTGATGGATCCATTTGGATGCCATCTTGAGAGGTAATGTGACCTAAATACTGAATCTCTTGTAATAAAAACTCACTTTTTCTTTCGATTAACATAAAGTTTATTCGTAGAACTTGAAATATTACCTGGAGATGCTACTTGTGTTCATCTAGTGAATTAGAGTAGATGATAATATCATCAAACAACACTCTAGTAAAGGTTCGGTGACGCCTGAATAGCTTCTCCATCAAGCGGTTGTATGTGGTTGGTGCATTGGTCAAGCCAAAATGCATGACTATATATTTGTAAAGACCAAACGTAGTGCAAAATGCGGTCTTTACAATGTCTTGATCAACTATCCTTATTTGATGGTAGCCACTTTTTAGGTCAATTCTACTAAAGTACGTCGACCCTTGTAGCTTATCAAATAGGTCTTCTACCCGTGGAACGCGAAACATATTTTTGATAGTGATCCCATTTAGTGCTCTATAGTCGACACACATACGTTACGTGCCGTCTCTCTTTTGCACTAATAGCACGGGTGAACAAAATGGAGATGAGCTAGGCCTAACCATGCCCTTCTCAACTAACTCATTCACTTACTACATAATCTCCTCTTGTTGAGCTTGAGAAACTCTATAAGGAGGTTTATTAGGCGGTGAACTTCCTGGAAGAAGTTCAATTGTATGGTTATCATTGCCTCATTTAGGAGTTAGCTCACAAGGGATGTAGTCAATAAAAACATCTTGAAATCCCTTGAGAAAATTGGATAACTCTAATTCTTTGTGATTATTTATATTGTCTTTAGCAAAAGCATTAGGTTCATTTTGAGAATCTTTAACAAAAATCATGTATACAGAAATAGAGCTCTTTATTGACTTATTGAAAGCTTGCGTATGTACAATGGGTATGGTGTTACCCAACTCCTTAGCATCTATGTACATATCTTTTTCCCTGAACCTAAAGTAGATTTTTCTTTCAGGGAATTTAGCATTGATAGCCATGCGATCAAACCATGTTGCCCCTATGATTACATCCTCGTGCTTGAGAGGAGCGATAAAGAAGTCCTCATGGAGCCTCGATTTCCCGATTAAGGGAATGAATGAAGATTATTGCCCCTTGAAAGCACCATCGGTGGGTAGGACATCTCCCATCTCATAGGCTTGGATGCCTAGCTTGGTGGCCAACTCTGTGGATATGAAATTGTGAGTAGAACCACGGTCAAAGAGAATAAAAAAATCATGTTCTCTTACCTTTCCCGAAGCATGGCATAGAGGACATCCTTTGTGATGAGCTTCCTCTTCCTAGATTTCAACCAAGGTATCTCTAGGAGGCTCATGGCAGATGCTCTTTTGGGGGCAAGCATGGTACACATGTCCTTGATCGCCGCATTTGAAACAATGGTTATCCTTGTGATAACGCTCAAGCTCTTCAGGAGAGAGTTTGTTTTTGCCTTTGTAAACTCCTTTCTCCTTAGCTTTGTTGTTATTGGAATTTCCCTTAGGAGACTTTTGGAAATTGTCCTTTCCCTTAGGCTCATTACAACCCTTGTTTTCCGTGGGCTTAGGATTTCTCTTAGCCCTTGTTTGAAAATTGATTCATGAAGCCACCATGGTATGGTGTATGACCGCAGATATGGTGCATGGCCTTTGGGAGTTGACATACTCCACCATTTATTCAGTTAAGCCCGCACAAAATTGTGTTTTTGCTCTCAAAAGTCCATCTTTCTGAAGACACTGGCTTTGAGATGTAAGTCCCAAAACTTGCTACATATTTGTGAATGGATTTGTAGGGAGAGAACTTTAGGCTTTTCCATTTGGTGAGTACTTTGTCTTTGGCATCGGTAGTCAAGCTTCATGATGGAAGCTCTTAAAGCTTTCAATGCTCGTGGGACTTCACCGTTTGCCCGCAGGCTAGACCACCATTGCCTCGCAGACTTTTGAAAATGTATAGCTTCATGGTGTAGCTTAGAGGACTCCATGAAGCCCTCATCTCCAAACGCCACATCAAATTGTTGGATGAAAGCCAAGACTTTGTCCGTAGCACCAAAGGTGCCATCTTGTAGGTAAGGAAAGAGATGCTCTTTCCTTCCTCTTTGAACTGCTTGAGCTTGGATGATCTCTTCCATGCGGCATAGGATCTCCTATGGCGTCTTCTTTTTGATGGTTCAAAAGTTGCACCATCGCTTTCTTCAGAAGATGAAGAATTTGAGGAAGATGGAGAAGAGGGTGACCTCTTTCTTGCCTTTTTCTTGCCTTGTTCCTCCTTATCTGCACCATCACTTTCTTCATAAGAGGAAGAGAATGAAGAAAATGGAGAAGAGGGTGACCTCTTTCTCGCCTTTTCTTCTCTTGTTTTCTATCATCCCTCTTTGAATTATGGTGTGGAGAAGTGTGCAATGGTCTTCTCCATTTAGGAGGTGATGGAGAGCGTTTTTCCCGCCGTCTTCGTGGAGCCATCTCTATAGAGGTGGCAAGAGATTCACTTCTTTCTTGTTCTTCTAGTGGGGGCTCTTGAGTTCTCCTTTGGGAAGGAGATGTGTTATCAAGAAGTAAATTTTTGAGCCCTTCATATGGATCCTCTTCTTCTTCCCGAATCAGAGAGAGGCCTCTTTTGGAAGTCTCACAAGGAGGCTTCCTAGGTACTCTCTCTTCATGGTGGGGGGCTTGGAGAATCCCATGAGCACGAAGCTCCGTTACACTTCAATTTCGAGGGATGGATTGCCCATGGCTTGTTGAAGACTAGAGACAAGGTAGTTAACAAGCATAGGGGCATCATTAGTAGCCTGCTCATTAGCAAAATCAAACCTATCAACATCAATTTCACTCTCTTTACTAATTGTTAGCCATTCAAACAACTTTTAGGTGTAAACTTTTTTAGGTGTACTTTGGCACTTCAAGCCCTAGTTGCTACTCCTCTTTACCCCTTTAGAAAAGCACTCAAGCTCCTGTACCCGTGGCTCGAATATCATTAATTACAAAAAATAGAAGAGAGGGTCTTTCAACACCAAAACAGTACCGGCTCTTGTAAAGCTTCTAATAGCTCAATAGTGGTTAAAGCCCTAGGCAAGCCCCGTAGGACTCCACTATTAAGACCATAGCTCTCGACGGTGATGCCCCATTATTTGCACGAAGGCAGGCACATTGCAAGGCTGAAAAATCCCTATTCTACTTACTCAACTGTAATTAATAATACCAACCATTTATAGCTAGCTTGAGGACCTCCCTTCTTGAGCAAGAAAAGAGAAACCTTGTGCTCTGATACCAATGTAACATTTAATGACCTAGTGACTTGTGTGTAGTGGAAAATAGCATAGACATAGTGAGCATTTCATTATCTAATAGATTCCTAATGAGCATAGCAAGAGTGCTTGGGTGGACAGAGCAACAAAAAGCATAACACCTAGTCAGATAGGCATGAACAATACTTCAAAAGAGAGAGAAATTAATCTATTGACAACAGTTGAGGAGCGGATTTATGTGGAGCCGGTTTCCCCCATCAAGGGAGACATTTTACAATACAATACTTTGTGTTCCTTCAATATCTAGCTAGTGCAATGAAGATGAAGGCTTCAAGCACTAAGCAGAGAGCTAGCGGGGTATGAGAGTAGATTGAGAGGAAGAAGGAGTAGTCTTACGAGAAGGAAGTATATCTCCTCACATAATCACTCATAATAGCTTAGCATAGCTCAGTAATTAGCATGGTAGAGGAGATGAGCATGCATTGAAGCTTGGCTCTTGGTTGGATTTGCATCACAAAGCCAAGAGTTGTTGGTGTAGGCCTCGCTTCTCACAAGCTTGGAGTAGATGATGAGATTTCTATTAAAGCTTGAGAAGGAGAAAGAGAGTCTTCTTGCTTCACATGAGATTATGTGAGAGTGTGTGTGATAATCCTTGTCAAATTCAGCCCCCTCTCTCTCTTGGTCGACCCCTCTTGAAATTTACTCATGCTGGCACCCCATAGGACCCTGCAAAGCTTAGTAAATGGAAATTGAGAAGCATAAGTGATAGCCTTGTGACAAGTGTCCCCCTTTCCCCTTTTTTGAGAGCTTTAGGTAATTAATTAATGCAGTTAAACTCTCATTGGACCCCTTAGTCTTTTGGCCAATAGGAATCAGGCAAGCCAATGGGCTGATGAATGCTCATTGGACCCCTTGGGAGACCGGCCAATAGTCTTCTAGAGAGCTTAATTCTTATTGGTTCTTTTATCAAGTGTTTTTAAATGAATTAAACTAAAAGTACTCTAGCCTAATTCTCATTGGTCCACCTCTATGGCTATCCAATAGGATTTGAATGCATCTTGGGGGCAACTGGGCTAGGGAGTTGTCATGTGTCCACTATGCCCTTTGTGTAAAGGGGCTTGCATGAGTGTGTGGGCTCACCCCCTCCTATGTAGCCCGAGATTGCAAATACTTTTTGACACACTACAAAGTATCCAATTTTCCCTAGGGTTGGACCATTGGACATAACCTTTGAATTTTGGAACCTTAACATTTTGGAAGTCTTAATAGGCTAAACCTTAGGGTGTTTGAAGCCCATTATTTCAAATTTCTCTTTTTAGTTGGCCCCCCCTTTGGATCCCTATTTTCCCTCCTTTGGATCCCTATTGTGGCCGGTCTGCCAGCTTAACCAATATTCTAGCTTTTTTTCCCCTGGTACTTTCCCATATTAAATGATCGGTTTTACATGAGAAAATCATTTAGGAGAATTAGATATTAGTTATTATGAAATTACCTCTCTCTTTAAATCATAGTCATCCTTGATTATGGGGTAGAGAAGATAAAGCCTATTCATTAGTCCTTTTTCTAGCGGGTAGAGGATCCCTATCTTACCCTACGACATCGTTCTAGAATGGATGACTAATCCATTTGGCGCTTGAGAGCCTAAGCTGTCGCAAGAATGTCTGCGCATTAGTCCTATCAATCTTCCATAGTAGAGTGACAAGCTCTACTTGGTGTTTGGGAGACGTCGTCTCCGCAAACTTGATCCTAAGCATGCATACTACTTAACATTTGTGCACAATAAAGAAAAAGAGAGTCTTATAAGACAAAAACATTGTTCATTTTAAACATTGGTACATTTTCTTACTCTAGGGAAGCATTGTAAGCATTGAAAATTTAGGTTGTCCTTTAATTGTATGTCTTGCATCCATCTAGCATCTTCAAAAGGATAGTTCTTAAACTTAATAAGATATCGTCGGATAATCTTACCGCCTCTTAATACCTTTTCTTCATGTCGGAGAATGGACTCGGGCTGCAACACCTCTTCTTGGTCCTCGATCTCCGGTGGGTCTGCAATAGTTGGGTCTTGAGGTGGTTCTCCTTTGTAAGGCTTTAGTAGGCTCACATGGAAAGCATTGTGTATTAGCCAATGACTAGGCAACTTGAGTTGATAGGCCAGCTCATTGATTGGTCTAAGAATCTAGAAGGGACCATAGTACCTTTTTTCTAACTTAGCATAGTACTTTTGGTGTCCCATAGAATTCTTGTACGTCGTGTGCCTTAATCGAGCCTTGGGTAATTTAAGCAAGATCCAATCATTTTCTTTAAAGGCTTGGCTCTTCTGTGCTTTTTAGAAGCAGCCTTTTGCCTTTGTTGTGAGATAGAGATAGCATCCTTAATCTTTTGGAAAGATTCTTGTAGGTCTCGGCTATATTCATATGCAGCGAAGATCTTCCCATGTACATTAAGTAACAGGGGACTTTTAGATCTTCCCTCAATTACCTCGAACAGTGCTTTTCTTGTGGAAGTATGTACAATGTTATTGTAGGCATACTCCACTAAGGGTAAGTACTTCTCCCATTGGTACCTTTGATCTACTTCCGTTATGTAGGCTTTAAGTAGATCAAGAATTGTTAGGTTAGCTATTTCACATTGGCCATCTCTTTGGGGGTGATAGGCCGAAGAGAAGTTTAGCCTTGTCCCTAAATTCTTAAAGAGACCCTTCCAGAAATTACTTGTCATAAAATCTAATATCTAACCAACCCAAATGATTTTCTCATATTAAATTGATCACTTAATGTGGGAGAATAAACGGGAACAAGTGTTAAGATATAGATATGTGCTTATAGATCTATCTCAACACGGGGCCAATGGTAAAGGGGCCCAAATGAGAGATGGTCTATCAAAGAGCAAGGCTAACCAATGGAGCATAAGACATTAGGGTTAGCTTTATTGAAGACCTCCAATAATGTTTGTAAAAGTCCTTTGACCTTAGGTAAGCTAGGGCTGAGCTTGAGGCGGGAACCCGGCCCAAGCTCGAGGTGCTTGTCGTGCTTGAGGTGTTTGTCCTGCTTAAGGTGCTTTCCGTGCTTGAGGTGCTTGATTACGGTGCTTGAGGTGCTTGATCTGCTACATGCTTGAGGTGCTTGACTTGCTACATGATTAAGGTACTTGAGGTGCTTTGACAAGCTTGCCTGAGATGCTTGTGGGAATACCCCCTAGTCCAAGTGCTTAGTCATGCTTGATGACTAAGGTGCTTGAGCACCAAAAGTCAAAAGGATCTCTACAAAGAAGGGGGCGAGCCCTTTTCCTAGGGGCTAGAGAGAGAAAACACAAGGAAGGCCCAAGCTTGAAGAGGCAGCAAGGACACATGTCAGGCCCCTACCTATGTTACCTTCATGAGATGCCTGAAGCCTATTGGTTGGCCACCCAAGGGGTCCAATCGTAAATTAGGAGATTTAATTAATTGATTTAGCATTTATCTAGCCCTCTCTCTCAAAGGGGAAAGGGGGACACTTGTCTCAAGGCTACCCCTACTGCTTGTAATGCCTCCTCCTTATGATTGGCTAGGCCTGGAGGGGTCCAATGAGCTTCAAGCATGACCTACAAGGGGGGTTCGACCCAAGCAATCTAGGGGGTTTCTTAGGGGGTATACTCACCCACACACACTCACAAACACTCTCATTGTGTGCTATGCAAAGCGCAAGAGCTCCCTCTCCTTCTCCAAGCAAGTAGAGGTTGAGAGCCTACACCAACACTCTTGGCTATGGAGTGCAAATCCAACCAAGAGCCATGCTTCAATGCTTAAGCTTGCCATCTCCTTCTTCTTCATTACTATGCTATTATGTATGCTAGCAACAAGAGTATGATAAGTGAGGAACTAATTCTTTCTCCTACGAAATGTTTCTTCTTCCTCTTCCCTACCCTCATTCCCTGCTAGCTCTCTCCACCTTCGAAGGTGTTTGAGGTCTTGGGACTGAGGCTTGGGATAGTTAAAGATTTCTTCAAGTTTATGTTATGTTTGTGATGCATGAAGCTTTCCATCTTCATTGCATCACCTAGGTCACAAGGAACACAAAGATTGTATTGTAACAAGTCTCTCTTAATGGGAGAAATCATAATACAAATGCTTATTGGAGGGGGGACCAGCTCCACATAAATCCGGTCCTCAACTGTTGTCATGTTCTCTAAATTCTCTCTCTTGCAAAAGTATTGTCCATGCCAAGTTAACTAATTGCTATGATTATGTTGCTATCTTCAATTATGTTTACCCGTTATGCTCACAAAGTTATTTCTCAAAATTACTCTCATTAATTTCCTCTACTCTCAAGTTAAATAGGCCAATTCCATTACATTGGTATCAGAGCATTTGGTTTCTCTTTTCTTGCTTAAGAAGAGAGGTCCTTAAGTAGCCTATAAATGGTTGATGTTGTTAATTATAATAGGGTAAGTGGAACTGGGATCTATTATTGGTTTTGTTTAGCCCACTATGTGGGGGATGGTGCACACCTCGGGAGCTTTGGACTTAATAATGGAGTCTTTTTAGACTTGCCTACGGCTTTACCATTATTGATCCATAAGAAGTCCGAAAAGAGCTAGCCCTTGGAAACTCTGCTATGTTAGACCTACTCCTCTACTCTCTATAATTAACCACTTTGAGCCGTGGGTGTAAATACTTAAGAGCCAATTTTCAAAGGCTAAGAGGAATGGCAACTAAGGTTTTGAATTGCCAAAGCATACACTAAGTACATACATAAATTTTGTTAACATGGCTGACAATAATCAAGAGATTAGAATGAACATTGATAGCTTTGATTTTGCACATGAAGGTGCTAATGATGATGCTCCCATGTTTGTGAATTATCTCGTCACTAGGTTGCAGCAAGCTATGGGCAGCCCTGCTTTGCAAGCCGAAGTTACTCAACAACTTCGTGCTTATGGAATTTCCTTTCCTCTCCAAGAGGAGAGAGAGCTTAGGAGGCCTCTTGAAGAGACCCCCAAAAGAAGACTCTCTCCCATTTGAGAGGAGGAATCCAAAGAGCAAGAAAGCAATGAAAGTTTAAGTTCCTCTGAAGATGTGGCTCCACGAAGACGGCGGTCTAGACGATCGCCTACTCCTCCCAAGAGGAAAAGATCAACACATAGTCCTTCTCCTCATCACTCTGAAAGGCAAGAGAGGAAACGAAGGAAGAAAAGGCCTAGGAAGAGGTCACCCTCTTCTCCTTCTTCTTCACCTTCCTCCTCTTCTGACGAAATTTATGTCTATTCTCCTAGAGAATACAAGAGGGGAGGACATCGAAAATCATTTCCTGCATGGCGAAGGTCACAAAAGCTAAAGAAGTTCAAGGAGGGAGGAAAGAGTATCTCTTTTCTCACCTATGATGGCACCTTCGGTGCTACCAACAAAGTGTTGGCCTTCATCCAGCAATTTGATGCGGCCTTTGGAGATGAGAGCTTCACAGAGTCCTCCAAGCTATGCCATGTAGCTATGCACTTCCAAAAATCAGCTCGTCAATGGTGGGCTAGCCTTCGTGGAAATGGTGAAGCCCCAAAGACATAGAAAACTCTATGAGTTTCCATCATGAAGCAATTCCTTGCAAGCGATGCAAAGGACAAAGTGCTTACCGAATGGCGCAGCTTAAAGCTCCTCTCCCATGAGTCTATCCACAAATATGTAGACAAGTTTTGGTATTTACATCTCAAGGCTACTGTCTTTCAAAAGATAGACTTTGTTGAGCAAAGGTAGCAATTCTGTGCAGGATTACTTGAAGAGATGGCCGAATACATCAACTCTCAATGGCCTGCTACGATTATCTAAGTAATCCATCACACCATGGTTGCTTCACGCATCAATTTCCATCAAGGGGCTAGACGTAATGTCAAGCCAATGGAAAACAAAGACAAAAATGATGCAAAGGGAAAAACCAATGTTCAAAATACTTCCCAAGTCAATTCCAACAACAAAAACAACAATAGGTCCAAGGAGAAGGGAGTTTACAAAGGTAAAAACAAAATCTCTCCTGAAGAGCTTGAAGCTTTTCGCAAGGACCATAAGTGTTTCAAGTGTGGGGAGCAAGGACATGGCTATCGTTCTTGTCCCAAAAAGAATACTCGCAATGAGACTCCTAGGGCTTCCACCATCGAAGCTCCAAAAGAGGATGCTCATTGCAAAGGATCATCACTCTCCTATGCTTGGGGAAAGGTAAGAGAGCATGATGCCTTCATCTTGTTTGACCCTGGCTCTACTCTCAACATCATATCAATAGAGTTGGCCACCAAGTTGGGCATTCAAGCTTTTGAGATGGGAGATATAGTAGTGGCTGATGCAGCTTTCAAGGGACAACAAGCTTCCGTTACTCCCTTGATTGGGAAGTTGAGGCTTCATGTCCAAAGCTATGTCGACAAAGAAGACTTCTTCATCTCTCCTCTCCAACATCAGGATGTTATCCTAGGGGCACCATGGTTTGATCGCATGGCTGCCAACATGAAGTTCCCTGAAAGGAGAATTTACTTCACCTACAGGGGAAAGAACATGTATATAGATGCTAATGAGCGTGGTCGCACTATTCCACTTGTAAATCCTCTTGCTTTTGATAAGTTAATGAAGAGCTCAGTTTCTGCGTACATGATTTTTGTCAAAGAGTCTCTAAAAGATACTAATGTTTCATCAAATGTAAAAGGTAGGAATCAAGAAGAGTTAGACTTGTCTAATTTTCTAAAAGGATTCCAAGATGTGTTCATTGATGATATCCATATGGACTTACCTCCAAAACGATGGGATGATGACCATCGTATTGAGCTCCTTCCTGGAAGCTCACCACCTAACAAGCCTCCTTATCGAGTCTCACAAGCTCAACAAGAGGAGATCATGAGGCAAGTACAAGAACTGGTAAACAAAGGGATGGTAAGGCCTAGTTTCTCTCCCTTTTGTTCTCCAGTCTTTTAGTGAAAAAGAAAGATGGTACATACCGTATGTGTGTGGACTATCGAGCACTAAACCATATCACTATCAAAAATAGATTTCCCGTACCTCGGGTAGAAGATCTGTTTGATAAGCTACAAGGCTCTACCTACTTCAGTAGGATTGACCTTAAGAGTGGCTATCATCAAATAAGGATAGTGGATGAAGATATCTTAAAGACCGCGTTTTGCACAACGTTTGGTCTTTATGAATATCTAGTCATGCCTTTTGACTTGACTAATGCACCAGCTATGTTCAATCGTTTGATGGAGAAAATTTGTAGACCATATCGTAAATTCACTGGAGTGTTCTTTGATGATATCATCATCTACTCCAAATCTTTGGAGGAACATAAGCAACATCTCCAAGTGATTTTTCAAGCATTGAGGGAGAACAAGCTTTATCTCAACCAAAAGAAAAGCAAATTCTTCCTTCAAGGTCATATTATCTCTAAAGATGGTATCCAAATGGATCCATCAAAGTTAGAGGTAATAAAAGCATGGCCTAACCCAAGAAATCTACATGAGCTAAGAAGCTTTGTTGGTATGTGTGCATACTATAGACGCTTCATAGCAAAATTCTCTCAAGTAACAGGACCACTACACGACTTAACTAAGAAGAACGTTAAGTTTGTATGGACTGCTAAGGAGCAAAATGCTTCTGAAAATCTCAAAGAGAAGCTTACTTCCCAACCAATCCTCGTGCTTCCGGATCTCTCAAAGCCATTTGAGGTCCAATGTGATGCTTGTGGTGATTGCCTTGGAGCAATTTTGCTTCAAGAAGGGCATGCCATAGCATATGAGAGCCGAAGGCTCAATATTGATGAACGAGTCTTGGGCATTTATGAAAAAGAGCTTTTAGTTGTTCTACATGCCCTAGACACATGGAAGCACTACCTATTGGGGACTCCATTTATCCTACGAACCGACCACCAAAGTCTCAAGTATTTCATGACGCAAACCAAGATTTCCGACAAACAAATGAGGTAGGCAAATTTTCTTTCGCAATTTAATTCCCATATTGCTCACATAGCTGGTAAGCACAATCAAGTTGCCGATTCAATTTCAAGACGACCAAAAGTTAATGCGGTGTCTATAGCTACTCACAATGATCTATCCTCTATGATAGATGAGTATGCTATTGACCCTGACTTTAGAGACATAATGTCAGTCCTTGCTTTGGGGAAGAAAGAGGAACCATTCACCTTGCAGGATGGTTATCTTCTCCACGGTAATAGGCTATGTGTTACCCATTCCCTTCGTGAGAAAGTTATGTATGAATCCCATGCTCCTCCATATGCGCGGCATAGAGGTATTCAACCTACTCTCCAAGGAGTAGAGACGTACTTCTATTGGCCTACTATGAAAGTGGACATACAAGAGTATGTATCAAAATGTGTAGTATGCCAAAAGACCAAGTATGATAGAGGGAAGCAACCTGAATTACTCCAGCCATTGCCTATTCCAAATTCACCATGGGAGAGTATATCCATGGATTTCATCTTTGGATTACCCAAGTCTATCCATGGGAATACAGGAATATGGACAATAGTCGATAGGTTTAGCAAGCAAGCACATTTTATTCCTGTCCAAAAGACTATTAAGGCACATCAAATGGCAACTCTCTTCATATCTCAGATTTTCAAGCACCATGGATTAGCCACATCCATCGTGTCAGATAGAGATCCTAAAATGACCAGTAATTTCTAGAAAGGTCTCTTTGAAAATCTAGGAACAAGATTGAATTTCTCTTCGGCCTATCACCCACAAATGGATGGCCAAAGTGAGATAGCCAATCTTACGATACTCGATCTACTTAAAACTTATGTTACCAAAGTAGATCAACGCTCACAATGGGAAAAGTACTTACCTCTTGTAGAGTATGCCACAATAATACTGTACATACTTCTACGGGAAAAGCACCTTTTGAGATCATTGAGGGAAGACCTAAAAGTCCCTTGCTACTCAAAGTACATGGGAAGATCTTCACCGCCGATGAGTATAGCCGTGACCTACAAGAATCTTTTCAAAAGATTAGGGAGGCTATATCCATCTCTCGACAAAGGCAAAAAGCTGCTGCTGATAAGCATAGAAGAGCCTTAATGTTCAAAGAAAATGATTGGGTCTTACTCAAGTTTCCTAAGGCTCGATTAAGGCAAATGACGGGCAAAAATCCTACGGGCCATCAAAAGTATTATGCTAAACTAGCAAAAAGATACTATGGTCCTTTCCAAATCTTGAAGCCCATCAATGAGACGGCTTATCAACTCAAGTTTCCCAACCATTTGCTCATACATAATGCCTTTCATGTAAGCCTACTTAAGCCCTACAAAGGAGAACCACCAACTGAGCCAATTATTGAAGACCCTCCCGAAGTTGAAGACCAAGAAGAGGTGCTACAACCCGAAGATGTCCTTCGGCATGAAGACAAGGTACTACGACATGGTAAGATTATCCGACGATATCTTATTAAGTTCAAAAATTATCCTTTTGAAGATGCTAGATGGATGCAAAGAGTACAGCTTAAGGATAGTATGAACCTTTCAATGCTTACAATGCTACATTAGAGTAATCAAATGTACAAATTTTTTAAATGACTCATGTTTTTGTCTTATAAGATCACTAGTCCTCTTTTTAATTGTGCACAAATTTAACTAGTATGCATGCTTAAAATCATGTTTGTGATGACGACGTCTCTCAAACACCAAGTAGAATTTATCACTCTACTTTGGGAGAATGAAATGCACTAAAGAAAAGACATGCTTGCGGCAGCTATATTTCCCAAGCACCAAATGGATTAGTCATCCATCTTGGAAAGATGTCGTAGGGTAAAAAGGGATCCTCTACCCGCTAAGTAAGATTGTCTAATGACTAAGGCTTTATCTCTTCTACCTCATAGTCGAGGACGACTATGATTTCATGAGAGAGGTAATGTCATAAAATCTAATATCTAACCAACCCAAATGATTTTCTCATATTAAATTGATCACTTAATGTGGGAGAATAAACACGAACAAGTGTTAAGATGTAGATATGTGCTTATAGATCTATCTCAACACAGGGCCAATGGTAAAGGGGCCCAAATGAGAGATGGTCTATCAAAGAGCAAGGCTAACCAATGGAACATAAGACCTTAGGGTTAGCTTCATTGAAGACCTCCAATAATGTGTGTAAAAGTCCTTTGACCTTAGGTAAGCTAGGGTTGAGCTTGAGGCGGGAACCCGGCCCAAGCTCGAGGTGCTTATCGTGCTTGAGGTGTTTGTCCTGCTTGAGGTGCTTGTCGTGATTGAGGTGCTTGATTAAGGTGCTTGAGGTGCTTGATCTGCTACATGCTTGAGGAGCTTGACTTGCTACATGATGAAGGTACTTGAGGTGCTTTGACAAGCTTGCCTAAGATGCTTGTGGGAATACCCCCTAGTCCAAGTGCTTAGTCATGCTTGATGACTAAGGTGCTTGAGCACCAAAAGTCAAAAGGATCTCTACAAAGAAGGGGGCGAGCCCTTTTCCTAGGGGCTAGAGAGAGAACACACGAGGAACGCCCAAGCTTGAAGAGGCAGCAGGGACACATGTCAGGCCCCTACCTATGTTACCTTCATGAGATGCCTGAAGCCTATTGGCTGGCCACCCAAGGGTCCAATAGTAAATTAGAAGATTTAATCAATTGATTTAGCATTTATCTAGCCCTCTCTCTCAAAGGGGAAAGGGGGACACTTGTCTCAAGGCTACCCCTACTGCTTGTAATGCCTCCTCCTTATGATTGGCTAGGCCTGGAGGGGTCCAATGAGCTTCAAGCATGACCTACAAGGGGGGTTCGACCCAAGCAATCTAGGGGGTTTCTTAGGGGGTATACTCACCCACACACACTCACAAACACTCTCATTGTGTGCTATGCAAAGCGCAAGAGCTCCCTCTCCTTCTCCAAGCAAGTAGAGGTTGAGAGCCTACACCAACACTCTTGGCTATGGAGTGCAAATCCAACCAAGATCCATGCTTCAATGCTTAAGCTTTCCATCTCCTTCTTCTTCATTACTATGCTATTATGTATGCTAGCAACAAGAGTATGATAAGTGAGGAACTAATTCTTTCTCCTACGAAATGTTTCTTCTTCCTCTTCCCTACCCTCATTCCCTGCTAGCTCTCTCCACCTTCGAAGGTGTTTGAGGTCTTGGGACTGAGGCTTGGGATAGTTAAAGATTTCTTCAAGTTTATGTTATGTTTGTGATGCATGAATCTTTCCATCTTCATTGCATCACCTAGGTCACAAGGAACACAAAGATTGTATTGGAACAAGTCTCTCTTAATGGGAGAAATCATAATACAAATGCTTATTGGAGGGGGGACAGGCTCCACATAAATCCGGTCCTCAACTGTTGTCATGTTCTCTAAATTCTCTCTTGCAAAAGTATTGTTCATGCCAAGTTAACTAATTGCTATGATTATGTTGCTATCTTCAATTATGTTCACCCGTTATGCTCACAAAGTTATTTCTCAAAAGTACTCTCATTGATTTCCGCTACTCTAAAGTTAAATAGGCCAATTCCATTACATTACGGGTCATTCTAGGATCTCTATCCGACACTATGGACATCAGCAAGCCATGGTACTTGAAGATTTGTGATATGAAGAGGGTTGCCATTTGATGGGCTTTGATAGTCTTTTTGACAGGTATAACACTAGGTTGGTAATGGGACACTTTTATGTCCTGTTAAGTGACCATTTTCCTTGAATTATGTCAAGAGTTTCAAAATGGATTTTGAGGTGATATCTGTCTAGAAAGTTGTCTCATGAGCTGAAAAAAACTCCACATTTTTTTGGAATATCAATTCCATCTTTAACCTTGTCCTAGCACAACATTTCACAACCTAAACTGTGTGAAAAACCGAGTCCTGTTTTTGGCTTTTTTCAACTTTTTGCAACTATACCACTCTAGAATTCATGTTTGTGAGGTCTATAATGCTAGAGAACTATCTTTAGTAGTCCTCAACATGTCCTGATGCTTCTAGGGAGAAATAAATGTTAAAGCTGTAAGTTATGACCAAATTACAAAAATTGTCAAATCCTGTTTTTTAGCCAATTTTAGCTCTTCTATGATTTTTTTGGTGGCTTTCATGATATCCAAATGTAGTTTTGATTTTCTATGTCACATATTGTAACATAAAGCTAATATTCCTTGAGTTTTGGGGCACCTAATACCCTATTTTGCATAGTAAACAACGATGGTTGATTTTTCCAATTATAGAAGAAAACGAAACATTCTAGTATATCAAGTATAGCTTTTTCAATATTGTTAGTTTCTTGTGACAACTACATGCATTTTGTAGGTAGTAACCATATCTAGTCATAAGGATCAAATTTGGCTAGATATTGAATAGTTTCTATGGGATTCTACAACTCATAATGTTGAACCCAGTTTTTTCATGTTTGCTGTATTTAGTACTTCATCTTTGTCCCCAAGATTCCCCTTGGTAAGAGATGTGTTGTTCTTTTGACATTCTGCATGGCTCCTTATGAACCTAAAGGACAATAGGGAACTAAGAAAACATGCATATATTATTTGTATTGAGCGTGGCTATAGAAACTTTGATGATAGGTTTGCAGAATGGTAAAAATTCAACTTTTTTGTACCTATTTCTTTTGGCAAAACAAAAAATAGTGAGTGAGAAGAAATCATATGTTTTGATCACCAACCCACTGAAGTTAACTAGGGAATTTATCTCGAGTCCTACAAAAATCCCTTATCTTATTTTTATGCAACAAAATGTAAGAAATGACTGTTTTGATGAAAATGTACTAGTCCATCAACTTTGGAGGCTTGGTGTGACCTTGCAAGTTTCTTATTTTTTCCATGAGTAGTAGGCCTTGAACTATAACCTCATGAAAGGATTTTACAAAATGAGTGGATCTCCTATGGTTTTGGAGGTTTTTTTCAAAACCCTGAAAGGACACTTTTATGTCCTGTTAGGTTACCAACCTAGTGATAAATGAGCTTGTTTGCTAAACCTGTCTACTATCATCCATATTCCCGTATTCCCATGGATAGACTTAGGCAATCCAAAGATAAAATCCATGGATATGCTCTCCCATGGTGAATTAGGGATTGGAAAAGGTTGAAGCAATCCAGGTTGCTTCCCTCTATCAAACTTCGTCTTTTGGCATACCACACATTTTGAAAAATACTCTTGTATGTTTTCTTTCATGTTGGCCTTTTATTTCCACATTCGGCATATCCTGCAATCAATAAATTTCAAGAGACAATATCCTAGAGAGATAACTCCTAAAGAAATTTTAGTGCTTTTCCAAGCATGACATTTTGTCTTAGGAGATCTTGAGTACAATATCATTGTTCATAATTCTTTTGTTGCATAGTGCCACATGCCTTCAAAATACAAGTGTAGGTAATTCCCTATGGAGAGAGAGCCTCACTTCGCATCCTCTGAAAATAGCCTCCAACTTCCTGGAATTGCCCTTGTTGGACATATATCCCACATTCATAGCTTTCCAAGAGAGGGAATACTTTTTATGATTTCTAAACTAAACAACATTTGGTATACATGTTGACCAGGATAGTGCGAATCACGATGTTTTCTCTCAATAGCCCTTGACTAACAATATAATCGTAAATTCTTTTTTCCATATTGGTGTATTGCGTAGTGCCACATACGTTCAAGTTGCAAGTGTAATTGATTTCATCCACGTTTTGTTTCAACAGCCCCCTGACTAACAATAGCATTGTGAAATATTTTGCTCGGATCAACATGTCAAGGTGGTGCCACACACCTTCAAGAAGCAAGAGTAAGTGGTTGCAGTTGGAGAGATGCCCTCGCTCGACATCTGCTAAAATAAGCCAAGAGCTTCCTTGCCTTGTCCCTGTTAGGTATATTGTGCAATGAATGAAGTACAAGAGACAAACATGTTGGACAGGTAGCTCCTCAAGCACTTTTTGTGATTTTTGAAGTGTACCACACTTGACATTCACATCGACTGAGGCATTGGAAAGCATGATGTTTTCTTTCAGTAGCCCCTAACTAACAATATCATTGAGAATTTTGTTGCCGATATCAATGTGTTGTGTACTCCCACATGCCTTCAAAATACAAGCGTAGATAATTGCATCTAGAGAGATGCCCTCACTTTGCATCAAGTTTTGGCGAGGGAAAGGACTGAAATCTAAAAATGCATGGCTGAATTGACGATCCAGATAGTTGCTTTTAGTGGAGTGGCAAAATGCCAGGCTGTTGCTCCTTGAGCACTTTTTGTGCTTTTTGTGCCACCTTTGTAATGTCGACCTCATATCTTGATAAGCATCTTTAGTCCTTTCCATTCAAAGCTATACATACATCAATTGAGTATACAAGACCTGCGTTTTTATGATGTATTATTACATTTTTGAAGTTTTTATCTTTTTAAAAGATGGATTACTACTTAAAAGTGTTCTCTTGGCATGTCTCAAAATAATAATGTGGTATCATGGTTGTTTATTCTAAATCCGTCTATGTAATCTCTCATTGAACATTGCTTTGAAAGTAAAATGCAAATGTATAAGTCTTTATCACATTTGAACTTTTATAAACACACATTTAAGAAAAATGCTAACAACTTAAGGCCATCCATGTGGTTAAGTGAAACTTTGTTAGTGCATATTTATAAAAGTTTACATTATATTAAACATATATAGTGAAGAAATGCACATTGTCATTCTATAATGTGATAACTTTGCATAAACTAAAACCCCTTTATGTGACCTATCATCAAATACTGTTTTAAGTGTAAAATGAAATCATAATCGCTACCAAGATGGAGCCTTTTCTAACATGCAATTAAAAAGCAAAACCCGGTAGCTCATGTTTGGCCACGTGGCATGGAAAAAATCACTGTGTATAATGATTGCATTGGTTCTAAGTTTTAAACTTGAATTTCAAATTACTAGGTTTAAACTTAGGGGGTTTACCAGAATTAAACCTGAGGATAGGTTTTATGACATTCATTAAGAAGAGAAACAGGTGTGTATTGAGAAATATTTGCATCAGTTGAATATCCAAACATTGCCAAAGAAACTATGTCAACCTTCACAACTCACAAACCCAAAAAGGTCATTTCTTTTTGTAATTATTTTGTATATGTTTTTTTTGTAGAATTTGACTGATAAAGCTAGCTATTTATTTCTTTAATTATGAAAGTTTTATAGTTTTTCTCAAGGAAAGCTTAGAATCCAGTGCAATAGTCTTCATCACTCTCTTCCTTTCTCTCTCGCCGTTGTCATCCTCTCCCTCCCCAAAATACTCCCATCGTCCTCATATCTCTATGAGCATCTTGCTTCGATTTTGCATCCAATACTTGAGTCATGATTAAACATATGTTGATTGGATGTATTTGATTATGCGTTCATGTAATGTATTCTTAGGTTTTTATCGGTTTAGAAAGATGGATTACTACTTAGGAGTGTTTTCCCCTTTCTCCCCCCGATCATCCAGAGGACGGGTCACACACTCGTTTACTTAATAACCTATGGTAACTTTATAAAATTTATTGCTGATATTTACAAGGATATGTATTTTTTAATACGGTTATGAGTCCTCTTTTTTAATTATTCATTTTCATCTCATATCTAGAGCCTATAGCTATCATGATTTTTCTATAATTCGTTTTTCTATTTTTCATATTTTATTTTCACATATATCTTGTATTGGAATATGGATATACACTGATTGTAGCGGAAATTGAAATAACAATAGTGAGCATTTCCTTTAAGAGAATCCTTAAAAGAGCATAAGAAGAGTAAATGATTTAAGGTAGCAAGATGAACATTATACCTAATTATCTTGGCATAAAAAATAATTGTAAAAGAGAGAGAAAGGATTAGAGAAATTGACAACAGTTGAGGACTGGATTTATGTGGAGCCAGTCCCCCCTCCAAAAAGTTTTTGTATAATAGGTTCCCCCATAAAGAGAGACTTGGTACAATACAAGCTTGTGTTCCTTGACCTTGTTGGTGCAATGAAGATGGTAGACTTCATACACCAAAATTATTTCCTTAACTAACTTGCAAAAGCATTAACATATCCCCGGCCTCAATCCCAAGACCTCAAACACCATCAAAAGTGAAGAGAGCTAGCTGCAGGGAGTGAGGGAAGGGAAGAGGAAGAAGAAGTAACATACGAGAAAGAAATAGTCTCTTCACTTGTATTACTCTTGTAGCTTAGCATAGCATAGTAGCATAGTAATGGAGATGAAGAAGATGGCAAGCTTTTGGCTTGGAGCATGGCTCTTGGTTGGATTTGCATTCCATAGCCAAGAGGTGTTGGTGTAGGCACCCAACTTTTCAACAAGCTTGGAGAAGGAGATGAAGTTCCTGCTTCACACAAGCACACCTCCTCCTTGCTTGGGTCGACCCCTCCTTGTAGCTCATGCTTGAAGCTCATTGGCTCATGATGTGAAGCCTAGCCAATCACAAGCCTAAGTCATTTCAAGCAATAGAGGTAGCCTTTGGACAAGTTTCCTCCTTTTCCCTTTGAGAGAGAGGGCTTGGAAAATGCTTAAAACAAATAATTAAACAAACTAAATTCTCATTGGACCACTTTAGAGGCCAACCAATAGGCAGCTTTAGGCACCTTATGAGGGCAACATGGGGAGGAGCTTGGCATGTGTCCTTGTTGCCTCGTTTGTATTGGGCTTGCCTGAGTGAGTGAGTGTGTGTGTTCTCTCTCATGCCTCTACTTTTGTAGGGCTTGCCCCCCCTTGTGTAGGGATTTAAGTTGACTTTGGAACACCTCACCCCTTAAGCACCTTAGTCATGAAGCCCCTCAAGCACCTTAGTCATAAATTCACTATGAAAATGTTTATAGGAGATTCAAGGGTAGCTTTTATCCAATTTTGATTGAAATTTGTTTTGGTTGAACTAAAATTGTGCTTAAGATCCCATGAATACCAATTACAACCACTTTTAGGTGAAGCCTTGGTTTGTGTATAGAGTATTCTCAAGTTAAATTTAAAACTCATTTTCTTTACAACAAGAAGGTGAAAACCTTATAAAACGAATACAGGATTGTGTTTACCAAAGCCTCTGGTTATTTTAAGGCCTATCCTCATTGTGTTGGTAGATACAAGGTTAACCGATTTAAAGACGTATTCCCTGATAAGACACGGCAATAGCACTGATATGCTGAATTAGTTATGCTCAAGAGTGGTAAACCCTTGCGCCCATTTGCCAAATTTGAAGATTGCCGTCAGTATCCATGCTTGCAATCATCCCCTCCAAGATCTCACACCATGAAAAATCAGGTACCATGCTTGAATGGACAGCATGAGTAAACAGCGGCTTAAGGGTGGAGCTGGTCCACTTGCAGACGTAGCATCTTCCTGCGTATCAATCCTGCCATAACAAAGTTTTACATGTCAAAGCGAGTTAAGGCAAAACATGCGCGGAGACTACTAAGCTATACAGTGGAACAATAACATCCATTCTCTGCAGTGACATGATGATATTGTAAATTCCCTCTTGCTTTACTTCTGGAATGAAAGGCACAAATTGGATGTAGACTTCACCTGGTAAGATCCCAAACCTTCACTGTATTGTAATCACCAGATGAAGCTAATTTTGTTGCACAATTTGAATCCCATTCTACGTGGTGCACGTCTCCCCTGTATTAAACGACTCGCTTGATATTGTCATGATTGAAAAGTTATCAGCATCGTGAATGAGAGATACATCTTATTGAAGAAGGAATGAAAAAGATACAAAAACGAAACAAATTAAGCCTAGACAACGTACATGCAGGGCCCAGGCTTTCAGCTTTCATCTTTCACGCTTTCACAAACAAAGTCGATGCAGAAACGTATTAAAACATACAGGTACGGCACAAAATTTCTACTCTTGACGTACTCAAAGCAGAACATGACAATGTAAATTAGCATACTCGTGGGTTAAGAGCTTGTGGAGAGGTTGCGAAAGCTTACGCAAATCATGCAGGGCCAAAGTCCCGTCGCCAGATCCCACGGCAACCAATTCTTTATTCAGTGGTTCAAAGGCCAAACAATTTACCTGGAGAGACATTAAATATGTAGACCTTCGAATCTTGAGAGATCCCACATCAAGTAGAGAAAAATCTAGTTACCCATGATTTGTCATTAACTTTAACCGTTTGTGTGGGCGCAGTCGATGCACGGTAATCCCAAATAAGAAGCTGTCCATCATTTCCTACAGATCCAAATAGCTCATCAGAATCTGAATGCAATCCCAAATCTGTAACCGCACTAGGATGACCCTGCATTCACAAACTTGTAACGCGTTAGTAATTATTACAAATCTGCATGAACAATTCTTTTACGTACGAACAACTTTTATATCTTCACAAATGCTGTAACAATCAAAAGGATTATACCTGGAAAACTTGCAGGGGACGAACGACATTCCCAATTCCTGTACCACCACCGGAATTGGTATCCCATAAGCAAATCCTTGCATCAGTAGAACCACTTAGCAAGTATCCTTCTTTACGTGCACTCCATGCTAAACCATAGCCCTGTACACTGTGCCCTACTAGCCTCAGGTATGGGCGCCAGGGTTGTTGTCCATGAAATGCCGAAGGTGGATACATGGTGTAATTAAACACATGAATTTCTCCACTGACAGTTTTTGTTGCAATAATGACTGGCTTCTGGGGCATGTACCGTGCTCATTTGACTTCATCAGCATGAAAGATCTTCTAAATTATCCCGACCTGACAGAAATGCGAAACAAAACCCAAACAGTCCCCATTAGGCGAAAGTGGTAAGCTTAAATTCTGAGAGATTGAGGTCAGCTTGTACAAAATGAATAGGTCTTCTGGCTCAAACAATAGATAGTGACTTGATAATTAACCGTGTTCCTATATATATATATATATATATATATATATATATATATATATATATATATATTATTGTGGTGTGTGGTCGGGCATGCCCGGGTGTGAACGAGGGTGCCAAGATAATCTAGTCCGTTATACCTTCATGATAATCAATATAAGCGGCTGCCTTGCTATCGGAAGGTAGGCCTAGTTGGAGCTATTCCTGTGCACTCTACATTGGTGGAGACGACGGGCACTTCTTGCTAGCTCCAACAGCTTCTTGGCCATTCACTATGATGGCGCTCTTCTAGCATGACCCTGGCTAGTCTACAGTACAGAAGATCTTTTTTTCTTGCAACTCTATTATTCTACAACTTTTTTGCTACCAGCTCTCAATAAGCACTAACGCACAGTAGCTTGCGCTGTTTTCTCATCCACGGATAGTTCGAAAAAGTCCAGCCTAACAAGGCTTTCAATTCAACATGATGATGCCTTTTAATGACCTGTTGGCTAGCTCTTGCTTTCTCGCTATCTTCTTGCTGTTGTCTGTCTCAATCACCATCACGGTTGCACATTTCCTTCAGCCCCTGATCGCAAGAGCTCTGTTTTTGTTACAAGTTGGGCTACCCATTTTCTTCAGGACTTTCATCAAAGGCTAGCTGGAAACACGCTACACATTTGCGGTGCTCCAAAGCTTCTTGCTCATCTTGGAGCTAACTCAAGATGATGAGTCGATCCATGGTATGCAACCCTTTAGCAAGCTCATGCATTGTAGCGGACTCACCAACAACAACAAGAATGTCACCTATTCATTAGCAGCGGCAGAGCTGTCAAGGACCAAATCAATATGTATGAACACAGAATTTGATAAGCTGGCCAAATCTCTGAAGGTGACATCTTAGCGCCTGGATGGTCGTCCTTAATCTCAGCAGAGAGCTACTGAGAAACACAAGAAAGTATAGCTCTTTCAAGGCCAACGACAATCTAGCACACTCAATGCGCTCTCCGTACCTCATTCTCTCAGAATATTGTGTCCTCTTTGTTCGTTGGCAGTTCTCAACCATTCAGGTTTTCACTATGTTCAAAGATCCAGGAGTTGTTGTAGTTTTCTTGCAGAGGTGCCTGGCCGTTACTGTGGCCATGGACAGTGTCCGCCTCTACATTTCGCAGCGGCCGGTGAACACGGGCGCAAATCAGGTGATTGGAATTGTTGCCAGATGTGCGCGTTCCGAGGAGAACCTGACGGAAGTCATGAATATGGTATGTAGAAATGTTGCAATTAGCTAGCGGCAGTCACTGCACGGTTAGGGAGGGCCACCTTAACCTATGGCCTACGAAGAGGCGATATACATTCGAGTCCTGCGATGCATGTTCATCGTCGTCATCCTCCAGCATAATAACATCCTGCTCCTGCAGGTTCGCCTGTGGCGCTTCCGTCTGAATGTCCACCTGCATACCCTCGTCTCTCTCTCTCTCTCTCTCTTCCAATTACACAGGTCTAGTAACTTCCTTTAATATAGGACCCTCTAACCTTTCACCTTATACGACGTCTGAGCTTCCTTAGTCCTTTGCCCGCTCAGATTTTCTAAGCAATTCATTCTTTTTTACGTCTGAGTCTTCCCAATCTCAAAAAAATAAAAATTCTCTCAAAACATATTAAGTTCATTTATCAAAACATAAGTGAAGGCGAGTGTAGGAAATGAAAAGACACATGAAAGTGAAAAGTCAAAAAACGAATGAAGGTAGAAAGTCAAAAGACCTTTTGTGTTCATATAAATAGGTGTTTCTTTTCTTTATCATTTTTTCTTTCACGTTTCTCTCTCTCTCTCTCTCTCTCTCTCTCTCTCTCTCTCTCTCTCGCTCGCAATGTTGTACTATTCATCTTTCTTAGATGATATTGTTACAAAACTATGTGCTTCGTCATTGGCTGAGAGAGAGAGAGAGTTTTTTTTTTTGCGTCAAAATAACCCTAAACCATTGAATAGTGAGGATACATTTTTTTGTGTCACAATATATATGAACCATTGAGTATCGAGGAAACGATTTCCCATATTCTACGTGCTTGGCTTATTCGTAGCTCGTTGCTTGGTTATGTAAAATTTATGCTCTTGAGCTCTTTAATATAAGAGGGTGCCTCCACAAGAACAAGTTTTAGATATTTAACAACGGCCATTTTAACGCCTTCATCCTCACTTTGAAGTGAGAACATTACAAGAAGTGAGAAAAGAAAAGAGGTAAATATTAAGCATTAAGAAAAGAGACATGGCAGATCTTGATTGTCGAAAGAGAAGACCGTGGCAAACATTATGCAATCAAAGCATTAAACTCACTCTTTAATCAATTTAAGCAACGACAATGCTATCACTGCTTAAGTGAAAATATTCATAAGATTTTTTTTTGTAAAAAACTTGAAAGTCATAAAACATTCCCGAAAAACCATTTATAGAGGTTAAAGTGTGAATATAAAATTAACACCTACTCGAGAAAAATCATAAAACTTGTTGTACATGGGAGGGGATGATTGTTTTTGAGTTATCTCCCTTCCCTCAAATAACTTTATCTTAAAGAGATAAAGTTAGCATTACTCCCTCCCTCCTTATGTGTGAGCGTGAGAAAATTCCAATCACATCAGTCCCATCTTGTCTTGTCTAACGATTACCCCTTCCCGTTGATTGTCATTCTCTTATGTGGTCATGTCAATCCTGAGTTATGACCTGGTTGGCCGATATGCACTTCCTCTTGAGTGAGGTTAGTGGCAATATATGCTTTGATTCTTGGCCTGGTTCAGCTAAGTCAGTGTGTTTGGCTTTTTGAGATCCATCATAGGATGTCCCCAGTTCCTTAAGCTCTCTCATAGGCTGCTAAACTATGATCTTTCGATCTTGTACTGTGTATTTTTAGTAGTGAGAGGATGCGTCAAATTTATTTATGTTTTCTCCTCTCCACTCTTCATTTCAGTCATCCAAATCTCTTTCAAGGTTTACTTCAATCAGTGGTATTCATGTTTTTGCTCAGTTTTTTTCATTCTTGATAATGTTTTAGCTGTTTCTCTGGCTTTGCATTTGCTTCTTTTTCTTGGTTTAGCCTTTGTTGAAACTAGTTTTGCATATTCTTGTGTAATATTGTCCTTGACGCAATCATTTACTCCTACAAGCACCAAAGATTGTGTTTTTCTCTTCAAAAGAGGCATAGGCTTTTCTTCTACGTGATTTTTTTTCCTCAATGATTTCACTTAATACCTCTCTTGTCTTCTAGACTTCTAGTTGGGAGAATCATAAAAGATTTTCTCTCCTTTGTTTGGTCTCATTTCATTTGTTGATCCACTCAATAGCTTCCTCTCAGCATCTATCTCTAGACATCCCAAAATTCTTTTTTGCTTTTGTCGCTCAGATCTCTGATGGAAACCTCGCCATTTACACGTTTCCAATCAACCATTTTCATAGTTTCTAGGTCTTGGTTTTTGAACCTGGTTCCAAGATAAGACTCACCATTTGGAAGGGTGCTATGTCAAAATCCTCTTCCTCACAAAACTTTGTTTGGATTGTTTTGTTCATGGAGTAGCGAGTATGTGTTCCCCTCCAAAAGGTTCAAAGAGATATATTGGAAATGGTTCTTGAAAGTAGTCCTTATCCTCGTTGATCTCTCTAGGCCTTTTAAATCAGGCTCTCTCATTTGGACGCTCCACACATCCAAGTATATGCTTTTTTGTGAAACCATGAAGGTGTTTACTTTCCCTTAACTATAGTTGAGTCAAATTCCTATATATGAATTCAACCAACATCTCTATAGCTATGGTCCTTGATGCCAATTTTTTGGTGCAACATCCTTGTGCCGCAAGCTGATGCATAAATGTTCACCTCAAAACGACATCAAAATTGTTGCTCTTTCCAAAATCTACTATAGCAAAGGTATGCTTGCACTCAATTCCACACAAGTATACTATTATTTGTTCTAGCACACCCACTAGTCTCTCCATGTATCATCTGTGAGCTGCAATTTTATTCATTTTCTTTTTTGAGATCTAGTCTCCCTCATTTCTCTCATATTTCTTTGGTAGCAATGGCCACCCCAGTATCACTATCTAGTATAGAAATTTTTTTCACTCCTTAGTGCTCTAGTGGGCAAGGTGGTGTTTCCCTCTTCTCCTTTGCACTAATCACCCCACTTGTTTATAGGCATTGGTTTAGCATTTGGTTTCTCTTGTAGAGTTTTATCCATGTGTTCATCTATAGGGATGTCTTGATGGGGATTTTTTAGCTCATCTTTTCCAAGTTTTTTTCAATTTTACACCATAGATGCACTCTAATCTACAAAAGCTCTGAGCGAGTTGTTGTACACTATATAGGTGTCGATATCATTCACAAAGGTTCTTGGTGTCAGTCGTCTTTGGAATTGGCTTACGTTCAGAGGACACGATCTTCATCTTTGATTTCATTTCATGATCTCCTATGAATGTTGGCAAAGTCTTAAATGTTTTGGGTTCTCTTTTTGCAGATACTTTCATTCTTGCATCACTATATAGACATTATATATCTCAAAGATAAAACTCATGATCCATATTGATCTCTCTGATAGGTGCAGACTTGAAAGTCACACTACCATCCTTTTTTTCTTGATTGTCTCCCATAAGGCTTGTGGACATGGATCTTCTACTTATATATGGAATGGACATCATCCCTTGTTGTTAGTAGCAAGCTAACACGGACACTATTTTTCGGAGTTCTCTTTGTATAACATTTATTATTTTGATAAATCAGGAATATTGTAACTCCTATTTTCTTGAATAAACTCTGTAATTAATGAGCCAAGGCTACAAGCTTCCAGATTGTATCAGCCAATCATTACCCAGCTTTGGTAGAACTCCAGATTATTAGTTTTAACCACCCAAAAACCTTGGCTAGGATATAAAAGCCAATTTTTGTAAGTTTTTTTATAAGTTTTGGATAAGAAATACAAAGTGTGAGCTAACGGCACTCAGTCCTCTCCTTCTCGCGCTTCCTACTCCCTCCCCGATTGTCACATTGCAGTTGCGTTTGTTGCATTGCAACTGCAGGTAAGAGCTATACGCATTGACATAAGCAGTTCACAGTATTTCGTAGCTTTTGGCGTCGACGATCCACGGTCTAATTTCATCATAACTAGAAATTTACAATTTCAAATAAAAAACTAAGCATATGCGAGGTATTGGGGCATCATTGCTAAGCATTCAGATGCATTCTGGGTTGAAAACGACTAGGTCAAAAATCTATTGTTGTTAATAATCACGATTTTGGAACTTGACCTAAAGTGGGGTTTGAGACCATGATCATGTGTGCTTAGGTCCTATAAACTTTTCCTAGAAGTTTCGTTACGTTTGGATGTCATTTGATGCTGTAACGGATGTGATTTGTTTGCCGATGAGCGATTGGATTTTGGTGATTTCAATCACTTGAGTGTAGCTTGAGTTAGATGCGAGTTGTTAGTTGTTTTCTGAGAGATTGACAACCTCTTGTAGCCTCTATGCACTAGTCCAGTCATCTTCATCCCATGGTTTGACAAATTAATTGTGGTTCTCGCTAATACTGCAATAAGATAGGATGGTGAGGTTAGACATGCGTCCCACATTTGGCGCCACTGCTGAGGATCGAAGAGACCTAAACTAGGAAAAAACATGAGTGTCTTGTGAAGTCGTCTAGAGTTCGCATAGAGTTCAAAACTTTCTTTTAGAAACCGCATAGCTTAAGATTGTCATCTTTTATTGTGTAGAGGTAGCTTGGAAGTAATCGTACTTGCTGCGTGCCTTTAGGATTGTAGGATTGTAGAATTAAATTAAGATTTGGAGAATGATTGGTAGATGAGACAAGTCTTAAGATCAGTACTCAGAAAAACATAAAACACAAGAAAACGAGTGTTTGTGGACTCTTTCCACAACCCCATTGCATGAGAATCTAAGAGTAGGGTAATTAGGATCCGAGGTAGATTTCAGAACATTGCTCTCTTTGAAAGAATCAAGTGTGAGTTGTTATTGGAAGCTGCAGAATTTTAGGTCTACGGCTAGAAATAGCTCGAAAAGACTCGAACCACTCAATCCGACTAGAGAGTAAGCTTAAGAGTTGTCTGAACCAGTTGATAACCTCAAAGACACTTCGAGGTAAAAATTTCAAGAGTTGGCCAAAACTCAGATTATTTACTTTTTCTTGACATTTTAGGCAAAATTAAGTTTTGACTTGATTCATAGGCTTAAAATAGCTCATATAAAGACTGTCTTTGAAAAAATTGCAAAAAAGTGCTCATTTCAAGCCTGAAGTTAATAATCACGATTATTAACTTTCTACTCTAAATTGACCAAGGTTCATACCATTGACTCATTGCATGTGTACAAACAACTTTTGTAAAGGCCCAAGAGATTTGGATCATCAAATTGGATAAAAACATAAGTTTGTACTGACTTTTTGAATCTTCGGTGTAAATTAAGAAAAATTTGTCCAAATTTGTTGAAAATTGATTCATAGGCTTATATTGATGTGAGAAACATGTGTACATGCTCAGTTGACCAAAAAGATGAAAAAATTTGTCAGTAGTAAATAATCACAATTATTTACATCTACCCCTTTTTTCAACTTTTTTGACCAAGTCAGCATCACTAGTTTTAACATGTTATAATAAGCCCACAAACCAAATTTGGTAAGATTTAGATCACTGGATTGAAAATTGTGACTAAAATTGCAAAGTTAGTTTGCGGACAGATAATTGATGATCATTTCACCAAGAATTATCCAAACTTGATGAAACTTGGCTAGTGACCTTAACTTAACGTGCTTAACAGATCTGTGTCAAAGTTGGGGCAAAAAGTTGCAACCTGCAAAAATATAGCTGGAGTAAATAATTGTGATTATTTACATTTGCTTTAAAACTTGATGATTTTGCAAATTTGAGTATACCACAAGGTCAAGCATATCAAGTAGATCTCACAAATCAATTTTGGTGAAATTTGGATCACAAAAGTGAGACTTAAGCCAGATTCTCGAAATCAGAGTCTACGAACACAAAACAGTTGATAAACTTGATCAAATTTTGTCCAAACTTGTTGAAACTTGTCCAAGGACTTTAGCAAGTTGTATACTTGCCAAACGAATTAAAAAAGTGTAAAAATTTGACAAAAGTAAATAATTGCGATTATTTACTTCTGCTATCCAGAGACATCAATTTTGACTTTTGAACTTAGACAGTGTTAGACTAACATAATATAAAGCCACATGGCAATTTTGGGTTCAATTGGATCAAAATTGATACAGGTACACTCAGTTTCCAGGTTGCAGATTAAACCTTTGAATTTTTGCTAATTCCAATCTGAAAGTCAAATTTTGACTCCCATAGCTTGATTTGAAGTGATACACAGAGACCAATCACGAGAGTTATCAAGAGCTCTACTGTCTGTATAGAAGAATAGCTAACTTGATCAAATTTGTACAGGAATCAGGTTGCAGACGAGGAATCAGTGGCTTGACGGAAAGTTGCAATCGAATCAAGTGGAAATTGACGGCAAGTCAATCCAAAGGTGAGTACTCTATCCACGGCTTCATAAGTCTATATGAACCTTAGATCTGGTCCTATACTAGGAAATCAGGGCATACTCAGAGAAACCTCCAGTAGCGTATCCACTAAAGAAAGCGTAAATCAAGGCAATTCCTTGCACACAATTCCTTGAAGAAGTCTCAAACACTTTTTCAGATTCAACATCCGAAATGTCTTCTCACTCGACTCACTCAGAAACCAGAACGACAGTGCACTATAAGCATATACTATCTTTTTACAAGACTAGCTGTCATGGAGCCCATGTCATTTGCATTGATGACCATGGTATTGAGTTCGGAGAAGAGGTTAGGGCAAACAAACAAGGAAAAATATACATGGATCTAAATGGAACTCAGTATTTACAAGTTGAAAACCCTGACGTGATAGATAAATGGGGGTTAGAAGTAAACACCATAATCCCAAATATGTCAGCAAAAGAAGGACCACCAACTTTAGAAATCGAGGGATACGATCAAGTAGACTTGAAGCCTTTGAACGGCTTAGTACGAATAATCCTAGGATCAGGGTCTATTGTTGGGAGGATAGAAACATAAAAGATCTTCTATGGACTGCGCATGCCAAACCAGGACAACTAACGGCCATGAAGATCATCTATATCTTCAAGATCAAAGATAAGGGATCAGTGAACCTACCAACTTATCTGTTTAGGGATTGTTATAACAACAAGTTTGTTATGATGACTCCTGCGGAGGTAGAACAAACCTACCAACTTATCTGTTTAGGGATTGTTATAACAACAAGTTTGTTATGATGACTCCTGAGGAGGTAGAACAAACCAAATACCAAGGGTATTCCATACGGTATTGGATCTTGAGATAAGGACCAGAGACAATTTCAAGAGATGAACACCGTGAGAGATCATCTGAGAGTAATGTAAAGAAACCAGAAACCACCTCATCACGTAGAAAACCGGGTGACACTAAGGACAGTCTAGAGCTACATGAGTCACTATTTCCAACAGACTGGTTTGAAGGACTGGTAACAGGACCAACTGCTAGAAGACCTGGGGTTGAACAAAACAAACACGTCAGACCAGCTGATTTTCAGAAATGGGTCAGAAAATATAGTAGGGGATTCATACGACCACTTAGCAAGCTTTAAGCAAGTGCTAAGAGCAGAGCGTATATTCGATTTTCATACTCAATTCGAGGGGTTTGGAATGACATTAGAAGGAAAAGCATTGACATGGTTCCAAAACATTCCACCAAGGTCAATCATGGACTTGAACACATTAGCTCAAGGATTTGTAGCTACTTGTTCCAAAACAAGGATCAAACATAATACGATAGCTCAAATCTATAGCTTTAAACAGAAACATGGTGAGTCTATTAGGGATTGTGCAACTCGAATGAAACAATACATTGCCACCTGCCCATAGCTGGAGATACCTGCAGAAGAACGACTTGTATCTTTGTTTCTGAAGGGACTGCTAAACAAAGAACTTCATGCTATACTCTATAGTAAAAAGCATGCAACCCTAGAAGCGTGTGTGTCAGATGCTATTGACTTAGGAGACAATTGCGAAATTTTCAGCGAAGAAGATATCCCTAAGGATAACCAAAGTGAGAAAACAACATCCACTAAACCAGCACAAGTGGGAACAGCTGCTGCAGCACCACTCTCAGCTATCGAAGCTATGCTTAAAAGGATGAACGACATGATGAACAACATGCAAAAAGCACCTATGAGGGGACCAGGACAAGGGATACCTCCACAAGGACAACCAATTAGGCCACAAAAATGGTGTGCAACTAAGGGTAAATCGACCAACCATGAGACCCACAAATGCTACTTCATACCAAAGTATGATGGGAATGTCCAGTACGTGCCCATGAGGCCACAAGGACAACCCATGTACATATATCAGCCTAATATGCCCCAAGCTCAAAGATCACCAATGGGTATGGAAAGACCTCAACCTGTGTTGGGGCAATAACCTCCGTATCTAGGACATAATGCAGTGCCTGTAAAGTACATGCACTCTGAAGGAGTCATAGATGAACAAGCATTGTCATCACCGCTCTTCAGAGGTAGGTGTAGGAGATGAAAGCAAAAGCTGAGCAACATCAGCTTGCTAGAGATAGATAGTAGAAAGAAATGGAGGAGTTAGGTGATCTGCTCACCAAATCATCCGATGCCTGCAGAGCAAAAGATGAGTAGCTGACAGAAGTGACAAATGAACTTCTTACGGCATCCCTGTCAACTCAAAAAATTCAAGTGCAATTAGATGTTGCAAATGCCTCTTTACAGTACTCTGAAAAAGCGAATCAATGATCAGGCAATCTTCTTACGACAAATATGAGAAAATCTAGACATGGCCTCGATCAAAGGGACTGATGAAGTGTACAAGGCACTAGAAAAGAAGAACAAAGATCTTGAGTTGGAATTAAAGCTGGAGCAATCACAATGCAGAGACCTGGCTTTGATGAGGGTCCAGAGAGAAGAAGAGCTCCTGAAAGAAATAAAAGAGCTCAAGAGAGTTAACCAACTCCTCAGAGATGGAAAGCCAAAAACGCAGGATGAGGTAGGCACTTCAAAGCTGCCGCAGATAGACATACCCTCGGTCTCATTTGCTGAGTTTGAGACACAGTTCACAGCAGAGCTGAGTTGTGAAGAGGATTTCCAGATTCACATCACAGATGGAGACACGGTGCGAATGGTCCAGCTGTCAAAAGCTGAAGAAGATGCACCGAAAGAGAAGATCACCCAAGAGGTGGATGAGAAGTGGAAAGCTGCAATGGATTGGGAGTTGAGAGTTCTACACTCTGTCAACGTCACTCAACTCACTCTCAATCTGATCAATGCGGAATGGCATCAACAGTCCCTGCCATACCCTCTCATAAAAGTGGAACTACTATAGGTAAAAGAGAGGCTGTACAAAGACATGCAAGAAGATGGCGCAGATAAAGACCACCCAAAGTGGAGGTTAAGCTAGCTAAACAAGAATCCGAGATATTTGATTTTGTTCACAAGAGCACCTGTAGCCCTGCAAAGAGATCCCACATTTTGTCCTGTAGCCAGAGTAAGGACATGGCAAGAGCATGAGGCACTGACAAAGAAGCGGCCAACTTGGATGAACCACCCCAGACTGCCAGCTCCAGAGAAAGGACAAGCAACAGAGGAATACATGGTGAAAATTCTAACGCGTGCCATGTCTTTCTTCAAGAGTCTACCAGATCTCTCTTGCGCCATGTTAAATAAGATATGCCAAATGTTGCTCACTTGTATTGAAGTATTTCATGATCCAGAGCAAGCAGGCACCCGTGGATGTCATTCCTCGAGGGAAATCAGGGGTTATGCTATGATCTAAGTAGTCAACCTTCAAAAGAAGTCCTTTATGGCTTCTATGCCAGATGTATGTTCTTACCATCAAGCAATATGTTGGCATTTGAGGAAGCTTTCTACACTAGATCCTTCACCTGGGGAATGAAGATATTTGCATCGGTGATCAACAACCTCACATCCAGATTTGTAGGCTACTCAGAGGTGGAGATGAAGAATAGAGTGACCAAACTTCTGCAAGTGCCAGACAAAGAAAGAAAAATCAGATACCGATGCGCTTAAAGACCACTGCGCCAGTCGTCAACCCGAAGACTATTTCAACCCATAAAGCTGTGTCAAGGGACAACACAGGCGAGGAGGGGGAGAATGTTAGCAGCAAGCTAACATGGGCACCATTTTTCGGAGTTCTCTTTGTAAAACATTTCTTATTTTGATAAATAGGGAATATTGTAACTCTTATTTTCTTGGATAAACTCTGTAATTAATGATTCGGGGCTACAAGCTTCCAGATTGTATCAGCCAGTCATTACCAGCTTTGGTAGAACTCCAAATTATTAGTTTTGACCACCCAAAAACCTTGGCTAAGGTATAAAAGCCAATTTTTGTATGTTTTTTATAAGTTTTGGATAAGAAATACACAGCGTGAGCTAACGGCGCTCACTCCTCTCCTTCTCGCGCTTCCTACTCTCTCCCCGATTGTCACATTGCAGTCGTGTTTGTTGCATTGCAACCGCAGGTAAGAGCTCTACACATTGATGTAAGCAGTTCACAGTATTTCGTAGCTTTTGGCATCGCCGACCCGCGGCCTAATTTCATCATAACTAGAAATTTACACTTTCAAATAAAAAATTAAGCATAGGCAGGGTATTGATGCATCATTGCTAAGCATTTAGATGCATTCTGGGTCAAAAATGACTAGGTAAAAAATCCACTACTGTTAATAATCGTGATTTTGGAACTTGACCTAAAGTGGGGTTTGAGACCATGAGCATGTGTGCTTAGGTCTTTTAAATGATTTCTAGAAGTTTTGTTACGTTTGGATGTCATTTGATGCTGTAACGGATGTGATTTGTTTGTCGATGAGTGATTGGCTTTTGGTGATTTTAGTCACTTGAGTGTAGTTTGAGTTAGATGCGAGTTGTTAATTGTTTATAGAGATTGACAACCTCTTGTAGCCTCTTTGCACTAGTCCAGTCAGCTTCATCCCATGGTTTGAAAAATTAATCGTGGTTCTCGCTAATACTGCAATAAGATATGATGGTGAGGTTAGACATGCGTCCCACACTTGTGATCTAGAATGATTAGTGGTGTTTTCCACCACCCTTGTGTCCAATGGTGTTTCTATTTTAGGTTTATTTTGATCATTTTTTTTGTTTCCTTTGTGCTCATGAATCTCCCTATCCTCCACATTGTTTGTTTTTTCTAGCTCCATTAGCGCTTGAGCAGTCTCTATGAGCCATTTACATACTTTTATCCTCTATTTTTTACTTCAATATACGGATACTTTATCCATATTTGTTTCAAGGTCTAGTTGGTTTTTTTCTAGCCTTGTAAGATTATAAGAGAGCTTCTAAGGGTTCTAGCACTTTGTCCTTAAAGGCTGAACCACCTAATGATATTTTTGAAGACACTACTCCTTTCACTATTTTCTTTGTTTTCCCTTTCATGTTTAAGCTGCTCTTTGATTTTTGTAGCTCTGTTTCCAAGGCATTCTTTTCATTTAGCCTCTTTGATTTCATTTTGTCTTTTTTGGCTTTCTAGGACTTTCTCTAAGTCCTTACTGTTAAACTCTCAAACTTTGTTTGAACTTGCAATTTTTTCTTGTCCTCGATTGGTGTGTTTCTTGCAGCTTCTTAAGCATGATTTCTCACCACCACCTTGATTAGAATGGTTGGCTTGGTTTTTGATCCACTTAAGCAAGACATTTATGTCCAATGAAATTCATCGTTGCTTTTCTCTTGTTTTCAAGAATTTTGGAACAATTTGAAAGTAAATGGTCTATTGAACAATCATCACAAACCCCAAAAATCTTTGTGCACTCACCCTTATGTGATCAAAACCTTTCACAATGATTACCTCTATGTTCGTAGTGGCAATGACCTTTCAATTGAGTGGCTTGTTGTGTCCCTTTTAGTTGTCCTGTCCTAGGAGGATGTCCTCAAGATTTATCGCTTTGTTTTTCTATGAACATGAGTGTATTATCACCCATTGTATAGTGGTTCATCAGTGGTTTTGCTATGTAAGATGGTTCTATAGACTCATCTAAGCTAGCCCAAAAAGGATAACCCTCCTCAGCATATATGATACCCTTAGGTTCTCCTCCAAAGGTCTCCACTCATTATTTATAATAGAAAGTCGGTGGCACTATTTTCTGACTATGAAGTGTTTCTACAGGCTACATATAATGAACCACTACGCTATTGTCTTGAGGTAAGAGAGGTTATTAGCCCAACACTGGTTGATGCTTATCTTCCTCTCGTGCTGCATTATTTTGGCCTATTTGATACCTCACTACTGGTGGCAAAGATTCCACTCCTGGCGGTCCATAAGGCATTTTTCTCACGTAATTCCTATTGTAAAACACTTGTTCGTCTCTAAATTGATATGTACTTCTACTCCATTGTACATTACTTCAATATGTGTGGTACATTTTGCGTTGTTGTTATAGGTTTGGATTTTGTTGATAGGTTTGGTTCATTTCTTGATCAATTTCTCAACAATTTGATCAATATTTGGTGTATTGGAAACCTAGTGAACACTTCTCTTTGTTGTTGATTTGCTTATGGTTGAGAAGGTACTATTGGTGGTATTGTCCAAGTCTTGTGATACCTCTCTATAAACCTTGCAATTGGCAATTAGATAAAACACTTCTCTAGTGACTTGCTCAAATGTGGTGCACGCTTTCAAGTGCATGTCCTTTTTGAGAGTTTCATTTTTGAAGCCCTCTATAAAGAGAACTGATTATCTCTCATCTTGCGGTAACTCTCTAGCAGGCCATCTCTCTATGTATTGCTTGAAGTGAAACAAAGTTTTATTGAACTTTTCATTCTCTTTCTACATAAAAGTACAAATTTAGGAATGTATGCTATGCTTGATTTGTCTCTTTGAAAATTCCTCAGCAAACAACAAACTCTTATAAAATTCGGTCTATGTTTTAAAAATCTATGCTATCCAATGGTGGAAACCATGTTAACGTTGTGTCCTCCAAAGTTAGTCCAAATTCCTTGTATTGAGTATGGAAATTTGCAACTTGTTCAGCTCTCAAGGCTTGCTTAAAGAGTGAAACATGTGCATATG
The DNA here is from genome assembly GCF_014529385.1 of Adiantum capillus-veneris. NCBI lineage: Eukaryota > Viridiplantae > Streptophyta > Polypodiopsida > Polypodiales > Pteridaceae > Adiantum > Adiantum capillus-veneris. The sequence continues at coordinate 146,187,212 of NC_140953.1, read as the reverse complement.
GATCCCTTGAACCGTTGTACCTTCTAGCTGATACTTGAGATGGTCACATTTGTTGTGTTTGGGTAATCGTTCTCACAACTCTAGGTTCTCTCACCAAAACATCTCTAGCCTTGTAACCCCCACTAGGAATTCTAGTTGGAGTTCTCTCTGCATCTCTCTCATCTAGTCGCACATCTCTAGCTCCTATCGAGATCTTTGAAACTCTTGTCATATAGATTATGCTTGGAGCTTTGCCATCCCTATGTGTAGTCATTGGAATCTACAAACTCAAGGATCCCATTGACCTCGATATTGAGAACTACATTTTACTAAATGAGTCTTCCACCCTGGTTCTATCAGGACTTACTTTCTTTTATTTTCTCTAGTCTCCAAGACAGTAGGTCTAAACATGCTAGGAGTGACATAATATTGATGGAGTGCGCCTCCAAAGTATGTAAATCTCTCTAGCTCCTTACAGTCTACTACAGAGTATCTCTACCCATTATTATCAAGCATGAATATATGGGCATCTATGTCTTCCATGTATGTAAAAATACAACAACATTTTTCTCTACCAATGTAGGGCTCATCGCACGTATAGTCGAGCATTTTCTTTGTGTTGTCCATACTTGTACAACCCCACATGAGTGTTATACATGTTGACTCAAGTTGTCTTGTTCACGTGCCTTAGTTTAATATCAAGAATGTCCCACTATTACCAAAACCTTCACATGTTACCTCATAAATTTCTTGTAAATCTTCATATTGGAATCATCTTAAGTTGCACAGCCTAGCTCTTGCAATTTGTACAAAAAAACCCTGATGGAAATGAGTTTACAGTCGCTCTATTAGTCAAAAATCTAGAATCAACAAAAATTACCGTATTTTTGGTACAAATTCTATTTTTATTTGGAGAACCCTCAAATAGAATCCAACTTTAATTTTGAAAAGACCACTATGCTCCTTGTGATCCAGCTATGGTGCAAACCTGATCTCAATCAACCACAAAGGAACATGGATAATAGAATATGATAAAACTAGACTCAAAACTTGCCCTTGGTACCTTGGTCTTATCTATATGCTTTTTGTGTGGTTTGGATTATATTAAATTAGTCAAAAGAAAAACCCTAGGTTTGTCGTGGCGGTTTTTATTCTTGAGGTGTTTTTTATCCTTTTGACCCACTTTTTGAGCTTTTTTGGCTACCTTGCCAATATAAGTCACGACAAACCGTCATAATGACCTCTACTATAAGTTGGTATAATTTCAATCCAAAAAGTGTTGGGGTATAGGCACCTGTGCCTTGCCCGACCGCCCAGAGTATGGGCGCCCACTGACTTGTATACCTTATACATTGCATAAGTGTATAGGGGGCTGCTCACTCTTTGAGTCTCCCCACCCATATCTGTGTGCCGTGTGTCTCCTTCTCTCTCTCACTCTTCGTCTGTGGTGCTCTCTGATCCCCTTCAATTGGTATCAGAGCGAGGTTTTGTGCTTGCTGTTTTCGCGTCCGCGCGTGCACGCACTTTCAAGAGTGCAAACAGGGTTTCGACTTCGGCATCGGCAAATTCAGCTTTTCGAGAGCGTTTCCATCAGGTGTCCTCGCGTTCTACCTCCCTTTCAAAGCCATTCGAGCCATCAGAAACCTCATTCGAGCTACAGTTGAGGAGCTGCATTTTTTAGCCCTCTTTTGGCAGTTTATGCTGCATTTTTGGGCCGAAACGGAGGTTTTTGGCATAGCTTTCACACCCGGACTCGGATACATGTGATCCAAGAGTCTACCTTGGGGTTTTGGCATGCTCCGGACGCGCTCGTCATATCAGAATTTTAAAATTCTGAATGCTGAATTTTTTGCTGCAGCAGTTGTTTATTGTGTGTCGAGGATTCCACACATGGTTTGCTCTCAGAGTGAGAGTGATATTTGCTGCAAGTTTCCTCACAGGTAGGAGGATACGATGTATGCCTTATGTGGTTTGATGCTCAGAGAAACTAATGTGATTGCATTTTGAGCTCGGCAATGTATGCCTCGAGCATGTTTTTTGGCAGTCATAGGTAAAGCAGATATTTGTGTACTAGATTTGCAGGTGTTTGCAATGATGTATGCAAAGTGTGGAGATTGGTGCATGCATTTGGAGTGCGGTTTGATGCGCTTTGGTTGCTCATGGTTTTGAGCGTGCAGTCAGTTTGGTTACTAGTTTTGTGGCCGTTTTACTGACGAAACTCTGGCGAAATTTTCCTAGGAGTTTTATGCGCATCATTTATGCGATCTAGGTAGAGATTGCGGGTTGCACTCAGCATTTGCGTGCGGTGTTCTCTGCAGTAGGGAGATTTGTGTGTGTGTATGCATTGATACCGCACAGTGTGGGCTTGGTGATTAGCTCATGGTTTGACAAGCGTACAATTATCTTGGCACACTCACAGGAGTGAATATTGTGATGTATGCTTGTGTGGCTACGAGCTAGGTAGCCGGATTCGAGTCATATTGACTTGTGATTTTGTGCAAGGTTTTGCACGGTTATTGGTGCAATTTTGCATCAGGTTTTGAGCCATATTTGCAGACTTTTTTTGATGCGATTCGAGCCAGTTTAGGGCTGATTTGGTTGACATTTGCTACTCATTGTTGGTTGCTCTTTTGCGAGCATTATGGCTGATTTTTCATTTGACTTCTAGCGTTATGGTCTGACACAGTTTGATGGTGCAGATTTTGTTGCTTGGAAGGAGCATATGCTTGTTGCATTGGCGGATTTGGGGCAGGATAAACCCTTGCGTGGTTTATCGGCGAAGCCCAAGTCTATGCGTGATGATGATTGGCAGGATCTTGATGAGTTAGCTATGTCTACAATTCATTTGCATCTGGTTGAGTTTGTTTACTGGCAGGTCTCGAGGAAGACTAGAACTCATGCTTTATGGCAGAGTTTACATGCTATGTACACGACATCCATGTCTATAGGGGAGTCTAGTCCCACTTCTATGTCCATGAGAGAGATTGGTCCCACACGCAAGTCTCGATGGCATAGAGACTTGACATGTTGGCATTGTGGACATAGAGGGCACATTAGGCGTCGATGTTTCAGGCGTTTGAGACAACGGAGGCGATAGATGCGTGATGCAGATTTGGGCATGGCAGATGCTAGTGAGATCAGTACGGTGGTTACTGATTATGCTTGTGACGGCGATGTCACATTTACATCTAGCTTGTCTTCAGACGATCTTATGTCTACAGATTGCATATCGGATTGCACATTGTCTTCACATTGGTTACTAGATTCAGATGCTACTTTCCATGTCACGTCGCATCGTGAGTGGTTTGGCACGTTTTCTAGTGGGAGACTTGGTTGTGTGCACATGGCTGATGGTGTTGTGTATGACATTGAGGGTGCAGGAGACGTATGTTTGTCCTTGCCCAGTGGTATGAGATTTACCCTGTATCATGTGCGTTATGTGCCAAATCTGAGACAGGATTTGATCTCAGTCAGACTGTTACGGGATAGTGGATGTCGGGTATCGCTACTTGAGCGATCTTTTGCATTGCATTTGGGTTTGCTAGTGATTGCAAGAGGTGCTAGAGTTGGCACATGGTACCCATTGCACGTAGTACTGGTGCGAGATGTTCGAGTCTCAATCTTGTTACAACCATGTAGAGAGCGAGAGACCCAGACAGTCTCTTTTGCTCATGGGTTGCAGGGTGCTTTGCATGGAGTGCAGAGTAGTGAGCTCGTTGTGCACACAGTTGGGGCACGACTTGAGCAGTCACACAGAGAGGTGACAGAGTCAGGCATGCATGCTTTGCTAGTGACTGAGAAAAGCAGAGAGTCAGTTGTGCGAGATACTTCTATGCAGGATAGACAGGTAGAGCGGTCTTGCTCTAGTGAGTCACGACAAGAGGACGTTGTGCAAGAGTCTATGCATAAGGAGTTAGAGCATGAGAGCTCTAGTGAGACAACAGATTGAGTGGTCATGTTTGCAATGGATGATTGTAGAGGAGGCTGAGATGTCAGCGATTATGCAGTCATTCCTTTCTATGCTTGACAGTGAGCATGGGGATATAGTTGTGCAGGATATGTCTTCCAGTAGACACCTAGAGCAGTTGGTTTGCTCTGAGGTTGCATGACAGGTTGACGCGTCTTTTACGGACAGTCAGGAGATGCATGTGGCTGACACGCCTTGTCAGTCAGAGATGCCTATTTCCAGGGATATATATGTTGATGCATGCTCCGTAGAGCTAGCAGGGCCCACTAGCATTGCATCGGCATTTGGTGGTCTCATGTATGAGATGCTGATCTTGAGACCGGATATCGCAGCTGCAGTTGGAAAATTTGCAGTTGGGGTTGTCAGTCGTTTGTTGACTGATGATGGAATAGTGCACGAGGGAGATATGCAGGTATTGCGTACATACTTGCAGTACGTGTGCGGTACGTCTGGTGGTGTATGGACTTACACGGGAGCAGGACAACCTGATGCACACGATCACAGCCAGCCAGTGGGCATCGGTTGAGAGTGGTTTTCTCTCGCCTTTTGTAGTCTTTAGATTAAGTTCTCTTGCTTAAAGGCACAGTCGCCTTTAAGTGGGAGGTTGTTGGGGTACAGGCGCGTGTGCCTTGCCCGACCGCCCAGAGTATGGGCGCCCACTGACTTGTATACCTTATACATAACATAAGTGTATAGGGGTCTGCTCACTCTTTGAGTCTCCCCACCCATATCTGTGTGTCGTGTGTTTCCTTCTCTCTCTCACTCTCCGTCTGTGGTGCTCTCCGATCCCCTTCAAAAAGTCAGTTAAGGTACATAGATTGAGATCTATGTTCCATCACTTTTGGACCTAAAATTTGGCTTGTTGATTACTAACAAAGTTTTTAGTCTATTTCCAAAACTTTTTGAATTTGGATCACTTTTTACCAATCAAAAGTGAATTTTTGTGTTTACTTTACGATTTTTTGACCAATTTCTCATATTTACTTTTTTGATCAACTGTTTTACAACTTTTTTGCTAATGTGCCTTTGTGAAAAAGTGTTTCAAATAGTCTTAGCAACATGTTTCTCAAATCTCAATGAATAGTCATGACAGGGTATTTAGATTGTGATCCATGTTTGATCTCATTTTGACATGAAACTTGGTCAGTTGGTTTATACTTTTTGAGTTTGGATCACTAAAAGTTGAAAACCCCCAAATTTTGGTCACTTTCCTTAGCTTTTGAGAGTTTTGCACAATTTTTGTATTTTGAGCGTGTTTTTGTTAAAATTTATCTCCAAATTTTGGTTTTTGTTGGCTAGAAGTAGTCTTTGTCTGATGGTTTTAGTTTTTGCTCAAACAATCTCTGGGGTCATGGATAACAAAATCTCTCAAAAAGAAGGCTATGAATACAATTAGGTCAATCACCACCTAAGGATCATTTCCCAACAACAACGCCAATGTTAACGAATCATAGAGCAATCAGACGTCTATAGCATAGTTATTTTGTAGTAACATAATGTCTAGGCATTTCATTAATGTGATCACAAACATGCAAGCATGTTAATAGCATTGAGTGATCATGTTTTAAACTACGTGATCACATTCAATGCTCATTGAATCTTTGTATCACTATAAGACGTGCTTAAGATTGTGACGGCTGTAGCGATTAAAATACACGGGGATATTTTTATCCTCAGCATTGCTAAGGCCTTCGCTATGAGTATCACAACAATACCATTGCTATGGGCATTGCTATATCCATCTCTATAATCATCACTTTATAGTGATTCCTATAGCGACATGCATACTGATGCGCATAGCGACTGTCTAGGTTCCCAATATAGAGACGCTATAGATCCCAAAATAGCGATTCTTATAGCGACGCTTGAGGATAAAGCCTTATTGTGGCAAGGCATACAATGCCGTGCCACCCAATCATCCATATTGAACGAATACATCCAAAAATGAGATGCAAAATTGACAAAAGCATAGCATAATGAACAAATCATCGGCAAAAAAACTTGAACACATTGATAATTTGTTAAGTTGAATCAAAATGTATGAGTTACAATACAATTTCCATTATGGAGAAATGTAGAACTAAATTACATTGTTGTGAATCATTTTCAAAATTGACGTATATATGTCATCTCCTAATACATGCTATACAGAAGTAAGACTAGTGCTAGCTAGGGCTAGTCAAATATCGGCTAATCTGACATCTTATTGCATGCCAACAATGTATCTGTCAAAACTTGTAAAAAAAACAATAAAAACTTGTATAAGTGTAAGCATACATACATAAACAGTCTAAAAACTTATTATTAAAATACAATAAATTTAGAGTGCAAAGTTAAGTAATTACCAACCCGGGTCAAGAGCTTAGACTGGTTATAAGGGTGTCAAGGCCCTTTTTGCCCACATGCTTGCGCTCGTACGATGTGAAGTCTCGTCTTGTTAGGTTTCAAGCCCTCCCCGTGGGAACATGCCCTTATGGCATGCAGGAAAGATCAATTCAGCACTAGTTTTGCATGGAAATTTTTTTGGCTCTAGATATGTAAATACTTTACAATTAAAAAATATAGCATGAATTTTCTTTCTTACTATATCAAAACTCTCTCTCTCTCTCTCTCTCTCTCTCTCTCTCTCTCTCTCTCTCTCTCTCTCTCTCTCTCTCTCTCTCTCTCGTTCACCTTCTTGCACACTGTCATGGCTCGTCCACCTTGCCATCCTCCATAGCTTGCACCCAACATTGGTATTAGAGCTCTAAGGCGTTGCAAGATGGGCATCTCAAGATGCTTCGACAAGGCGGCAGACACTATGGAGAGGACTACATGGACTGCATGCATCTAAAGACGTTGCGGGTAGGAGAGAATCTCAAGACGCTACGACTTGTGACAGTGCATTGCTGCCATTAATGGCATCTCAAAATGCTCTGCTGAGGGCCTTTATAGGCAGTTTTGTAGTAGGCATTTCTAAACTCTTTATAGGGAATTACAAGGAAATTATACCTAGGTGATTGAACTTGGCAATTTTGCAACATTTTGAAACGTTGTCTTACAGCAACCAAGGTTGATGGTCATTGCTTATGTTCACCAAGCATATCAAGGTGGTTGCAACAGAGATATGAATTGTTGTAGTGGGCAAGGCCCGACTACGGGCTATCATTGGGTAAATTTTGATAGCATATCAAAAGGAAGCTATTAGAAGCTTTTGTCTGCTACAATTAAAAAACCCCTCTTCAATCTACAAAGCATATCGAGCATGGAATCCACGGTGGATAAACTCAATGGAACGGGCTTCCGCACCTGGAAAATTAAAGTGAAGGCTTATTTTATGTGAAAGAACATGGAGTGTCCTGAAACCCTTATCAACCAACGAAGCTGACACATCCACTGTAGTTACGAGAGTGCTACCTACTGAGCAATAACGCAAGGACGAACAAGCATTAGGTATTATTCTGGCATCTTTCAAAGATGGCTTTATTCATTACTTGGATGACGTGCAATCTTCTAGTGCTTCCTAGATACAGTTAGAGAAGGTTTTTGGTGCTAAATCTAAGTTTTCAATGATGAGTCTAAAGATGGAGTTATACTCTCTTGTTATGCGTGCCGATGAAAACATTACATCTTTAGCTAACCAACTGAAGAGAATTAAAACTCAACTTGTTTATGTTGAAGCCCTAGTGCCAGAAGAAGATCTCATAGTTGTTTTGCTAAAAAGTTTTCCTAATGGATTCCATCAGATTGTTACCATTTTAAAAAAGAAAGATCCGCTGCCCTCCTTGGATGGTATCATTAATTCATTGCAGGAAGAAGAAAGAGGGTATCCCGTACCATTCTCCCATTACTCCTAGTGCATATACAGTCTCCCCTGCAACATCCCCATCAGTTCTTATGATACTCAAAGTGCCTATGCAATCACTAATTGTGCATCTACCTCATCTTCAACTCGACCATCCATTGCTACCAGATCTTGTTCCATTTGTGGGTGCAACAATCACCAGACAAAGGACTGTTTCAAGAAGAATCCTTATGTTCATTGTGATAAGACAAATCATCTTTCAAATACATGCTTTAAAAAGGGTAAAAACCACATTCATGTGATTGATGGAGACACCAAATCTCAAATATTTTCAGTTGACAGTGATGTTTTTCAGATCAACTCTTTTCATGTTTTTCCTAGTCAAAATAAATTGTACGGTGTCATTCCGTGGCATGCACATAGCGTGAAATAAAAACATTCACCTCACTTTTGGCACTTCTTGATGCATGGAAAGAAAATAAATAATGCACATATTGTGATATATGCTAAAGCAACTACTACAATCGCTATCATGCATACCTATCCGGGGAATCGTGGTCCTAGATGTGGTGTCTTTGCGTGCTTTTTCACTTGATAAGATGCTTTATCTGGTTTGACAATGTACATACTCCAAGTGTTTCATGGTGACATGCTCATCTCGCCTATAAAGACTGATGCGGGCAAAATCTGCCGAAAATAGCAGCTAATAGGTGCCGTTGCAAAATTGCATGGAAAGTGATCCAAAATGGTATATTGATGAAAATGATGAATATCTATTTATTTTATGCTTATGCAAGTGATTCCAAAAATTTAGGGATTTTTCTCACTCCGTTTGGGACTTTTCGCATAAAAAATGACATTTTTTGGGTCAAAAATGAGTTGAAAATGGCCTAGTTTTGGTCCAAAGAGGAAAAATGGCCTAAAAATTGACACATCAGCTGAGTATTCCGTGGGGAAGAGGGAGAGGAATTCTTTTTACAGAAAAAACATGCAAATTTTCTATACTATGCAATAGCTTCCATGGTTGCCCAATCTATGTGTGTTGCAGTACTACCTCTTCACAACCTTGTATCTGAGCTTGCGAGGGAGTAAATTAGGATTTCCTGTTATCAATATGGTGTGTGGGATTCAACTTAGAAGCTCTTAAATCTTTAAAAAATAAAAAAATAGTCACCGTGAAGGTGGAAGCTCGAGCATTCATTTCAGTTGTTTGATGTTATGACTATGTAATTGGGGGAGAGGCTACATGATACCATGAAAGAGGTTTGGGTTTTGATTGAGATTTATGCTTGTATGAGCATTGAGGTTTCATGGCTGAAACTTTAGTGTTTTTAAATGGTCTTTTTGAGTGAAACTGAATGTGATTTGGTGATCCTCTCATCACAATCTCCACTACAAAAGCAAGCAAATTCCAAGCACGATAGGAAAGAGGGTTTGTGACTTTGTTGTCACAAATGCTCTTAGATTTTTAGTCACCCTTAGAAAGAGGGTTGGAGTTTTTACATAAACGCTTTCTCGTAAAGTGTTTGTAACTCTCAGCCACGAACTCTCACAGCCAGAGGTCCTGCATCTTCCAAGCTATACTGCAAACATTCCGACATTTTTGGTGAACTCGACGCGAGTAGGCTAGGGTGAGGGTTCAAAAGCTTCATTGAAGGTTTCAAATTAAATCTTTAAAGATATGGAGCAACAAGAGCAATAAGGGGTTCGGTATGATCCAGTCACAATGCAAATGTTTCAAGCTTTTGCAATGTTTATGCAAAAGCTTTCCTCAACCAAAGTGCTTCAATTTGTGGTGAAGAAAATTGACCATTTTAAAGGTAAAGATGTAACAAAGTATTTTGTGGGTATGTAAAGGAGATGGAGCTACATAAAGTGCCCGAAGCAAAGATATTGCAAAGTTTTGAACTAGTTGTGTTCCCGAGATCAAAGAGCATGTAAGGGGAATTAGAAATGAGCATGGGGCAACTTGGGAAGCATTCAAATTATCCTTGAAGAAAGAGTATTTCATGGAGGACTCCGAAAGGGTAACAAAGAGGACTTTTCAAGAGTGGGTAGTTTGGCCAAAAAAAGGGGCTTTCGCCTACCTAATTGCTTAGGGAACTTGAACGTTGATATGATCAATTGTCAAGGACTAAAAAGGCTACACTAAACTCAAAGAAGACAGAGCTCTTTTTGGAGGCAACAGGTAAGGAGATTCAAGAGAAGCTAGAGTTACTACTTGAGGATAAGGATGTAGAATAGGGCTTAAAGATTGATTGGAATGAAGCTGAAGATGCAATTTCACTCCTAACCAAGCGACAACAATCGAGAAACTGTTAAGTATGGAGCCCAATTTACCCCTTGTAATTTTTTGTGTTAAAAACGCACATTTGTAAGGCCCCCATTATGAGGAGAAGCCATCGTGGGTGAAGAAAAATCACTCGCCGAAAATAAAAATCACTCGTCAAAAACCAAAATTTTCACGCCCAATCATCGGAATATTCCTTTCTGCCAAAATATTATGTTCGGATGACGGTCGAAAAGTGGTCAGAAAACGATCGGTCAGTTGGCCGGTGGTCGGAAGTCAATGGCCAGTGGCCAGTGGCCAAATTCAAAAGCGGACTTGTCTTTTCAAGGGTGGCCACACAGGGCAGATTGGAGGGTCCGATTTGGACTTACGTACATAAGGGCGACTACACATGGCTGCCTCTCATGAGAGAGGGTAGCCCTTTTGGCATATAAAAGGAGGCCATTTCTACACACATTTTGAAGTGTGAAGTTGATACAACAAGGTGGGTGTGAGGTGGTGAGAGTGAAGCAAGGTGGGAGTTCCAAAAGGGTATAATCCCTTTGTAACCTACTTCTTGTTTTGAAGTACTAAATCCATTGAGTGGCTGCTTTCCCGTGGACGTAGCCCACATTGGGTGAACCACGTATATCGTGTGTACTCTCTCTCTCTCTCTACTCTATAATCTCTTGTGTGTGAAAATTATCTCTCTCCATTAAGTAATCTATTCAATTATCTACTTCGCTACATCATATTTCCTAACAGAGACAAGATTATAGTTAACCCTACTCAACCCACAAGCATCCCTGAGAGTCCCATAAAGTCTGTTATTGTGGTTCCAAAGAGTGACAAGTCCATTCTAGATGATATTGTCAAGCGAATGCAAGAGCTAAAGTTAAAGCTTACGGGGCTAGAAGAAAAGGGGCAACCATCGGGTCAACCTACTGGGCAACGATCTCAAAGCAAAGAAGGTTTTGTAAATAGATGCAAATGGTGTGATAGTATTGACCACGTGAGGAGGGATTTTTAAAGTTTCAAATATGCCTTGATGAAGGAGCTTGTTTGTTTTAAAGATGGTAAGATTCACTTAAGTGAAACAGGTAAGCTCTTGGGGACAAATTTTGGAAAAGGCGAGATGAAGAATCTAGTTGAGGACATGGCTAACTACTAACCATGCCATATCAATGGTTGAAGCAACCGTCTATGGGTTGAAGGTGGATCTTATTAAGAAAAAATGATCAATCAAGGTTGGAGAAGAGGAATCTAATGGTATTGGAGATCTATGGCCATGCGCTATAGAATTTGTTATGAAGGGTAAAATGACTACATAGGTTTTACATGATGTTGGATATTGCATTCGGCTAGAAATGGGTGGAATGACCTTGTGGACTCTTTGTCAGTGCATGCATACATTGACAAATGTCAATACAATGAAGCCATTATCAAAGAGAAATGTAGGTGTGAGAATTGGGATGAAGGGCCTTCAAAACGGGCGACGAGAAGTGGAGGCAAAATTGACACATTGCCTCCTAGATCAGCTTCCCCGCAATAGATGCCTGTCCCCAAAGTGCCTATGCAAGAAGCCTCTAAAGAGAAAAATAAGGAAGCAACAAAATCCAAAGCAAAGGGTCCGCTGGCCTACAAACCCCAATCCGATATAGACGTAGCAACGGATCTCAAAAAGGTTTTGGAAGAGAGGATTTTGAACTTACGGTGGGGTTTACCTTGGATGAGGTCCTTGGAGTAGCAAAGAGGGAGTTTCATGAAGAAATAATTGATATCATAAAAAGGAAGTGGAAGTCTCTTACTGAATCTATCCATGTACAGGGTGAAGGAGAGACTTTAAATGCATAGGGAGTACATGTCTATGGTGAGCTAGGTGATTAAACTATTGTTGGATGCTACAAGTCTAGGGGAGGAGTAAAACACATTTGCTTCTTGGATGATGAAGATGAAGTGGAGACCACTCACAAGAGTTACTAGTTGAAGAGCCACTGGGCAAGAGCAGCCATTGAGACCCTGGTAAAAGTGGGAAACTTAGAAGAGCCATACATTGCGCTGACAGACCATGGGTCAAAAATTAACCTCATGTCAAAGAGTCTTTATCAAAATGAAAAATGGCCAACTGATATAAATCATGGATGGATGATTCGTGCAACAAAAAACTCATCACGGAAGATGTATGGAGCTTGTCCAAATGTAAAGGTGACTGTAGAGGATGTGAAAGATGCCCATAATTTCTTTGTGTAGGAGATGTCTACATACCCTCTCATCCTTGGGCAGGCATACATCACTGCTACTCGCATGGAAACCAAGGTGATGGATCATGGGGTCGGCTTATGCAAGGATAAGGAGCAGGGATGGGAAGCGTGAAGTAAAATTCCTTACTGTTTGTGTGGACCATGAAAGGACCCATGAAAGTCTTAGAGAGAAACCATTGGTAAAGACAAACAAAAAATTCAAGGACTACAAGGATATGAGGGGTTTTGACCTTGTACCATTGTAGAGCGGGACTGTAGTGGTACAAGAAGAGAAAAGTTCTCGCATGATGTATATGCAAAGGAAACATTTTCTACAGGTTTTGTAGGATTTAGAGACTATGGATCTATTGCTTTTACAAAGTGTGAGGACATAAAGCGGGGTGAACGACAACATGTAAATAGTGTACAAAGAAGTTTGAAGATGAATGGTTTGCTAGAAGATGGTGAATGCATTGCAGGTGTGTTTGATGAGTGTTTGTTTGTGGATACTATGGAAGCCTTGGAGTCTTTAGTGGATTGCAATTTGCATATGGGAAGTGAGATCATGAAAGTATGCTTAATACAAATGTACAAAGTCATTATGATTTCAAAAATTCTCAAGGTGTTGATGTACAAGTGGAGACCAAGTACAAGTCTGTGGAAAAGAAAGTGAAACCAGTGGCTTTACCTCTACCAAAAGAGTGTATAGATAAGATGGATCAAGCTGCTTTTTGCAACCTAGTCTTCGTGAGCTGAGCAAGATTGGACGTAAGTTTACACATGATATTTTGAAGGAGTTAAAGATTAGTTGCAAGGACAGTTTGATAGATGTTGAAAGAGTATGATTTGAAAAAATGCTTGCCAAACATGGGAAGGCTTTTGAATTTGAGCCGCATGAGATAGGGTGTGCTCCTATGGTGATATTCACTATCCCTCATGTACCTTGGAACTTGAGGCCTATTCCAAGTCTAAAGGCCCATTTACCAAAACTCATTGAGTTGCTTAATGAAAAGATCAAGATGGGTATTTTGGAGGCTTCTTGTGCTCCATATTCAAATTTGTGGTTCATAGTTCCGAAGAAAAATAGTTCTTTATGCTATATTCGGATATGAAACTTGTCAACAAGGTTACAATTAGAAATGTGGGTACAGGGCCAATTGTAGATGAATTTGCAGAGGCATTTGCAAGAAGGACAATATATTCTATGGGGGATTTGTACTGAGGGTATGATCAGTTCCAACTAGCAATGGAAAGCAGGGACCTGACTACCATAAAGACACCTTTGGACAATATATTCTATGGGGGATTTGTACTCAGGGTATGATCAATTCCAACTAGCAATGGAGAGCAGGGACCTGACTACCATAAAGACACCTTTGGGTTTGGTAAGGATGTGCACCTTACCTCAGGGGTCAACTAATTATTCAGTTGCACGTATGATGAATGGTATGAACAAAGTCCTACGTGACTTCATACCACAAACTACAATTCCCTTTCTTGATGTTGTGCCAAATAAAGGATGTGATGTAAGTGATATAGTTGTGGCTCTGGAGTCGAGGGGGTGCCACAAGTATGTGGAAAATCATATCAATGATTGTGATGAAATCTTGTCAAGATTTGAAGAAGTGAACCTTACCTTGTTTTGGAAAAAGTCAGTGTTTGGTGTGAGCAAAGTTCTTATTGTGGGACATATGTGCGGGCCATATGGTAGAAGGGCTTGTCCTGCAAAGATTCATGTAATTCAAAGAATGAAAGAGACATGTATTAATGTAACTGAGGTACAAAGGTTCTTGGGTGCATGTGTGTTCTATGTTATCTGGATTCCACATTATCCGCATGTGGCAGAACCTTTGTATCAAATTTTGAGAAAGAACCAAAATTTTTAATGGGAAGGAATGCATACCCATGCCATGAGAAAATTAAAGGAGTTACTACTTATGTCTCCAACTTTGAGAAAAGCAAACTATGAATGTGAAAGATATGTAATTGTGATAGTGGATACTAGCCCCATGGGAATTGGATGGGGGATTGGGCAAGATGATGATGATGGCAAGCGATCTGTGGTGAGATTTGGAGGAAAAGTCCTAAGTGCTCTTCACGCAACTATCCACAGGTAAAAAGAGAGTTATGGGGAGTAGTCACAACATTGAAATGTGACAAATTAAGAGATTTGATTGGAGCAAATGTAATTGTGGAGACTGATTGTATACCACTTCTCGGAATGATCACAAGTTGATCAACTCCCGTCATTGATATGTTGAGATGGATTGCCTACATAAAGTCCTTAAATCCAGAATTTAAGCATATTGTAGGGAAAGATAATCTAGTCATGGATATTCTTTCAAGAGCAAGGTATGAAAATGAATAAGACATGGTTGTTGAGGGTGATGATGTAAGCACACAGTTCTATAGTATCTCTGATGCTAAGGGTGATCATGTTTGCTTGTCAAATGCACTTGAGTCATTTACAAAGGACCTCTATCAAGGTGATTGGTTGCTCATTTGGATGCTATCTGAGCACTTTGACAAGGCAAGAAGGATGGATTGAACAAGAGTTCAAAGAATACGAAGAAAGGCCTATGGATACTTTTTGAAAGATGGGTACTTATGGAAGCGTTCAAAACAAAGAAATGGAATGAACTTGAGAGTTCTAAATGATTAGGACGCTCAAATTGAGCTTATGAAAGAGTTTCATGAGAGTCTTTATGCTGGACATAGAGGCGTACGGGCCACCTTTACTAAAATGAAAGAGAGGTATTGGTGGAGAGGTATGTATAAATATGTATCTCAGTTTGTGGAGTCTTGTAAACTTGTCAAATATATTCAAATGTACGTCATCGTGATGGGATGCACCCTACTTACCCATTGGCCATGCACTATAAGTGGGCAGTAGATCTGGTTACAATGCCATGGGGCTTATGGAAAATGAGATACATGGTGCTTGCAAGAGAAGACTTAACCAACCAAGTTGAAGGTTGTGCTCTAAGAACGAAAATCATAGAAGGGATATGTAAGCTCCTCTTGGATGATGTACTTAGACATTATGGCTGTGTTGGAAAAATAACAGCAGACAGGGGTGAGTTGGATGCTGAAAAATAAAGGGAGTTTTTCTCTATGTTGGGCATTAAACTTGCTCTCACTACTGCATATAATCCTGAGGGAAATGGTAAATCAGAACGTGGGCATATATTTGGCTAAGTCTTGCAAAGGTAAAATCGGAGAGTGGCCTAGGTTATTGCCTTATGCTTTATGGGATGATTGTACAACTTAGTTACTGTTGTTATATGCCTTTTGAGTTGATGTATGGTCAAAAACCTATAATGCCAATTGAGGATGTAATTCCCACATGGAATGTATTACCTTGGCAAGATGGAAGTAGGGAAGGCCTTCTTGCTTTGCCCATACAACAATTTGAAAGAAGGGCCCAAGATATTGAGATTGCAGTGGCGCGCTTGAAAGATGCAAGGTTAAAGAATAAGGATAGATTTGATAAGAGGCATAGGCCTAGATCTATAGCTATTGAGGAAGGTGATTGCGTGTTGGTGTATGACAGTAGTCTTAAAAACCAGTATTCAGCAATAAAAAAGCTTTCAAAGAGATGGTTTGGTCCTTATGTGGTTCAACATGTACATGGGAATGCAACTTATACCTTGCATGAATTAGATGGGGAAAAAATGAAGATTCCCATCGCAGGGAAAAGAATCAAGTTAGAAGAGGTGATATAGATCCCTTTGATTCAAAGGAAAGTAGGAATGAAGGCTTTGATGAAAATGGTATGGATGTGGATGAAGAATGGGAGGATGATGCATTAGATTTTGTTGAAAGCAATGATGAAATCGACATGTATGTGGACTTAAATGAAGATTGAACCTGCTGCAAAAAGATATGTGTGGCACATGCCAGAGAATGTGCAGGTTTAGAGGGGGTGGATCTCATTTTGTGGCACGTGCATAATGTGAAAATAAAAATATCTACCTCACTCTTTATGTTCTTATTGTGTGGGACAAAATGCTACAATGTACATAGTGTGATATATGCGAAAACGGATGCCATGGTTGCAGGTGTGTACATACCTTGCCAGGTAGGAGAGGCCAGGGACATGGCACCATACCACATTAAAGAATTCTTAATTTTCTTTAGGAATGTACAAATGTCAAGTGTTTTGAAGTGGCACACTCGTTTTGCCTAGAAACTTCAATCGGGCGATCTTGGCAAAAAATAGCAAGTTTCAGCATGGGCATAAAAGACTGTCCAATGTGCTTACCAAGTGGAAAAAAGATGTTCAACATGAAATTTGAGCCCAGTGGGATTTTTCCATAAATTTAGGGATTTTTCCTAGCTGGTTTGGGCTTTTTATGCACAAAAGGGTCTTTTTTGGGCTAAAAATGAGCATAAAATGGTCCAAAATAGCCTAAAAAATAGCTCAAAATGCCACGTTAATGACGGTGCCATTGTTTCCTAAGTAGAGAGGGAAGTTTTAGAGCCAATAGTGAGGTCGTTTGGGCATATAAGCAAGAAGATACATCCATTTCAACACAGGGTGCTAGTGAAGTCCCGTGCTGCTTCCACTACATGGTTGAGGCTGTGAGACCTCCAATTAGGGTTTCCCCTTCTCAAATAACTACTTGGGCTTCTCCAATGATGTTTTGAATCTTCTATGAAATGATCACCACGAAGAATCAAAGCGTCAATTTACGGTTTTAACAGGCCGAATGAGCATTGCATCTATGCAATTAGGAGCGAGGCTACACCTAATCTTCACACACACAAGAGTTTTGAGTTAGCATTGGTTTTGTTTCAAAGTGAAGCTTTCATGGCTGAAGTTTTTTTCTATTTTAGTGTGTTTTTGGCTTCAAATCATCTACACCTTGCTTGATTTTACTACAAATCCTCACAGTTAGAGGCCCGATGCTTTCCTAGTCGCACTGCGCACTTCTTGACAACGGGCTATAAACACTGCCACACATGAGTGGTAAGACATCCCAAACTATCAGCTTTTTTTTGTTAAAGTCCTATTTTTGTCGCACTTCTCGTGAGGTTACTAGGTACACCTTAAACCCAAGGTTTGGCAGTGAACCAAAAATTCAATTTGTTGGTAGCTAATTTTTTACCTACACCCTATCTATGCTTGAGGGCGGGTGCACTCTCATAGCACCAGGTTATGGATACACCAAAATCCTTGGTTGTGAGAGAACCTAAAACTCACAGTTGTCGAGTACACCAAAAACTCAAGGTATCATGAGAGTGATGTAGTTCGGGCTTGAAGGGGGGATTATTAGGAAGTTGGTCTGCGGACAGATAATTGATGACCATTTGACCAAAATTTGTCTAAACTAGATGGAAACTGGCTAGTGACCTTAACTTAAGGTGCTTAACAAATCTGTGTCAAAGCTGGGGAAAAAATTTACAAAAATTTGTCATAAGTAAATAACCGCGATTATTTACATCTGCTTTAAAACTTGATGATTTTGCAAATTTGAGTATATCACAAGGTCAAGCACATCAAGTAGACCACACAAATAAATTTTGGTGAAATTTGGATCCCAAAAGTGAGACTTAAGCCAGATTCTCGAAATCAGAGTCTGTGGACACCAAACAATTGATAAACTTGATCACAATTGGTCCAAACTTGTTGAAATTTTCCCAGAGACTTTAATAAGTTGTATACTTGCCAAACCTATCAAAAAAGTGTAAAAATTTGACAAAAGTAAATAATCGCGATTATTTACTTCTGCTATCTGAGACATCATTTTGGACTTTTGAACTCATACAGTGATAGACCAACACAATATAAAGCCACAGGGAAATTTTGGGTTCAATCGGATCAAAAATTGGTACACATACACTCAGATTACAGATTGCAGATTAGACCTTTGATTTTTGCTAAAGTCAAATTTTGACTCCCATAGCATGATTTGAAGTGATACACAGAGACCAATCACGAGAGTTCTCAAGAGCTCTATTGTCTTTATAGAAAAAAATAGCTAACTTGATTAATTTTGTACAGGAATCAGGTTGCAGACGAGGAATCAGTGGCTTGATAGAAAGTTGCAATTGAATCGAGTAAAAATTGACGACAAGTCAATCCAAAGGTGAGTACTCTATCCAGGGCTTCATAACTCTATATGAACCTTAGATCTGGTCGTGTACTAGGAAATCAGAGCATACTCGTAGAAACCTCTAGTAGAGTATCTACCAAAGAAAGCGTGAATCAAGGAAATTCCTTGCACACAATTCCTGAAGAAGTCTCAGACACTTTTTTAGATTCAACATCCAAAACATCTTCTTACTCGACTCACTCGGAAACCGGAATGACAGTGCGCTATAAGCATATACTATCTTTTTACAAGACTAACCGTCATGGAGCCCAGGTTTACTTGGACCCTAACAAGGAGTATGCTATTCGCATTGATGACCATGGTATTGAGTTCAAAGAAGAGGTTAGGGCAAACAAACAAGGAAAAATGTACATGGATCAAATTTGAACTCAGTATTTATAGGTCGAAAACCCTGCGTGATAGACAAATGGGGGCTAGAAGTAAACACTATAATACCAAATATGTCAGCACAAGAAGGGCCACCAACTTTGAATTCGATGGATACGATCAAGTAGACTTGAAGCCTTTGAAACGGCTTAGTACTGATAATCCTAGGATCGAAGTCTATTGTTGGGAAGATAGAAACATAAAAGATCTTTTGTGGACTTCTCATGCCAAACCAGGACAATTAACGGTCATGAAGATCATCTATATCTTCAAGATCAAGGATAAGGGATCTGCATACCTACCTGTTTAGGATTGTTATAACAACAACTTTGTTATGATGACTCCTGAGGAGGTAGAACAAACCAAATACCAAGGGTATTCCATACGGGATTGGATATTTGGGGGAAGGACCAGAAACAATTCCAAGGGATGAACACCATGAGAGATCATCTGAGAGTAATGTGGAGAAACCAGAAACCACCTCACCATGTAAAAAACCGGGTGACACTAAGGCCAGTCCAGGGCTACATGAGTCACTATTTCCAATAGACTGGTTTGAGGGACTCGGAACAAGACCAACTCCCAGAAGACCTGGAGTTGAACCAAATAGACGTGTCAAACCAGCTGATTTTCAAAAATGGGTCAAAAAATACAGTGGATTAGGGGATCCATATGACCCTTAGCAAGCTTCAAGCAAGTGCTAAGAGCAGAGTGTATATTCGATTTCCATACTCAATTCGAGGGGTTTGGAAAGACAATAGAAGGAAAAGCTTTGACATGGTTCCAAAACATTCCACTAAGGTCAATCATGGACTTGAACACATTAGCTCAAGGATTTGTAGCTGCTTGTTCCAAAATGGGGATTAAACATAATATGATAGCTCAAATCTACAGCTTTATACAGAGACATGGTGAGTCTGTTAGGGATTGTGCAACTCGAATGAAGCAATACATTGCCAGATGCCCAAAGATAAAGATACCTGTAGAAGAACGACTTGTATCTTTGTTTCTGGAGGGACTGCTAAACAAAGAACTTCATGCTATATTCTATAGTAAAAAGCATACAACCCTAGAAGCGTGTGTGTCTGATGCAATTGACCTAGGAGACAATTGCGAGATCTTCAATTAAGAAGATGTCCCTAAGGATAACCAAAGCGAGAAAACAGCATCCACAAAACCATCACAAGTGGGAAGGGTTGCTGCAGTACCACTCTCATCCATAGAAGATATGCTAAAAAGGATGAACGACATGA
Organism: Adiantum capillus-veneris; assembly: GCF_014529385.1. Taxonomy (NCBI): domain Eukaryota; kingdom Viridiplantae; phylum Streptophyta; class Polypodiopsida; order Polypodiales; family Pteridaceae; genus Adiantum; species Adiantum capillus-veneris. Next base: position 146,167,235 of record NC_140953.1, on the reverse strand, counting down.
TGAACAATATGCAAAAAGCACCTATGAGAGGACCAGGACAAGGGATACCTCCACAGGGACAACCAATTAGGCCACACAAATGGTGTACAATCGAGCGTAAATGGACCAACCATGAAACCCACGAGTGCTATTTCAGACCAAAGTATGATGGGAATGTTCAATACGTGCCCATGAGGCCCCAAGGACAACCCATGTACAGATATCAGCCTAATATGGCCCAAGCTCAAAGACCACCAATGCGTATGGAAAGACCTTAGCATATGTTGGGACAACAGCCTCTGTATCAAGGACATATTGCAGTACCTGTAAAGTACATGCACTCAGAAGGAGTCATAGATGAACAAGCATTAGTGCATGTTACACCCTATGCAGAGCCTAGTCTATCTATAGTAATGGTAGAAGGAGATTGGTATAGTCCACATCCACCACCAATGGAAGAAACCATGACTTATGCTCCACCAGAACTCGCACCGATGTATTATGTAGATAATCAAGGTGTCAGACCTCCCATGATAAGACCCATGATGAAGCCAAGAACAGGAAACTGTCATAACTGTGGTGCTGATGATCATTGGAAAACAAGTGGAAAAAATATGGAAAACCCAATGTGGAAAACTTGAATTGAAAAACTTGTTTTCCACTGTGAAAGAAACCGTGAAATCTGTGGAAACTTTCATAATTGTGGTGCTGATGATCATTGGAAACAAGTGGACTTAAAGCAAGCCAAAACATGGAAAACAAGTGGAAAAACTGTCCATCTCTAGACATAAAAGCAACGAAGCTGGAGGCTTATCAAAAATTAGTAAGAATCACGCAAGAAATGCTGGATAAACAAAAGACCCAAGCTTGAAAGTATTGCAAAACCTGAAGAGTTTGTGGTAGAAGAAACGAAAGCAAAACCCAATGTGGTGGCAGAACCCCACCTTGAAAAAAATGAACTAGAGCTTATAGTGCCGGACAGTGAAGATGCTTTAGACGGAATTCCATTCATAGAGGAAGACTGACCAAGACACTTATGGGAAAAGGTGAGAGAGATCAATGATGGGAGTCTAACTTTAAAGTCAGCTCCTATAGAGGAAGTCTAGTTGGATAACCTACCATCTAATATGAACATGGATTTACAATCCTTGTACGGGGATTGCGGATCGAAAGCTTCAAGAATATCTAAATCATTGACATTAAAAACATTACCTTCTTACTTGGGAGATAACGAAGATGAATCCATCGTGTGCAAGACCACTCAAGTAAAAAGAGCCAAATAGACCCTAGAAGTAGACAACATTCATTCAATCATGTCTACACCCATCAAATGCACTCTTACTTTAGGAGAACTGTTGAAACTTAGACCATACTTGTGGAACTATTTAAAAAAAACCCTAGAGAAGGTGGGGATAACAGAATTAATCTCTAAGAATTTGGGAGAATTGAAAAATGAAATGGAAAACAAAGAGATTCGATTAGTTCCTATGAACAAGGTTGGAGAATAAGGGGAAGAAGGAAATACCACCTCCCAGTGAGATACAATGACATTGAAACCATGATAATACTGGATAGTGGAGCTAACATAGCCATAGCCACTAAAGTAGTATGGGAGTCCTGGGGACAGCCAGCCATTAGACAAACGCAAATGAAATTGCAGTTGGCTGATGGACACATTGAGAGACCACTAGGGCTACTTGAAAAAGTGATAGTCAATTCTTGTGGAATCGAATATCAACACACCTTTGCCATAGTAGACTTTGGGAAAAAACTCAACTATGAAATCATATTGGGAAGACCTTTCATGCGACAGGTAGCTTCTCCAAGATTGGGGAAACAACTATCTGTACTTGAAGTAGGTGGGATCTATAACAAGAGTCAATCTAAAATATCACACTTATAGAGATGTCTTGAAAACACCCATCCAAGAGTTTGATTCAGTCTCTTTGGCTGAAACTAAACTCCCATCCTGGTTAAACAAAGACACTCCTATTTGGATGTGCGGAGCTTCAGAAAATGGAAGCTTAAGACGAGAGGAATGTATCCTAGAAAGGGACTGTACAGATGAAGCCTACATATCTGAACCCTATCCAGAGTATTTATTTGAACCATGCGAGTGGACACAAATTTTAGCGACAATGGATGTATGTGTTAATACGTCTATGCCTACTCAATTTTGCAATGAGGATGGCTACGACATAATTCCCATCCAAATGATGTCAGTCCTCAACATTGAAAACAAAGATGAGGAACCCAAGGAATTGATGAAAGCTCAACAAGTCTTTTTTGACCTCTATTACGATGCAACTGATGAGTTAGATGAACACTCAGCTACCTCAGAAGATTCAGGGTCAGAAAAAGAGCATACGAGAGCTCAGTTACTCTTAAGGGGAGGGGAGGAAAAATTTTTTGACTTTCCAAACCAAAAATCAAGAAGAGAAAAATGGTATAGATGAAAGAGAGACACCAATATCGTGAAAACACGACCTATGCCATGAGTCTCTAGTAAAACACAATTCTTTGATGCAGATAGATGCTAATGATTGTGTCAAGGACAAAATAACTGACAGATATCCTTCAAACAAAAATTCAAAAATGTCTTAGACATCGAGAAAAACAAGGAAGGGTACTCAAGAAAAATCACAGAATCAGAAACCACTCATGACCAGAGTCGAGCAGAAAAAGAAATATCAAGAGTTGAAAAAAGCTCTATAGGAGATATACACAACCAAAATGGAAACCACGGAAGAGGATGGCAAGGATGTAATGCATGTTCCATCCCAGTACAAAAAGTATACTCTCCAAGATCAAAAAATCATAATTGAACAACCTGTTAGGGAACTACGGAAACAAGGCGAATCTTACAAAGGGCCTAAAAACGCTAAAAGGGTATACTTAGCTGAACCAGGAGAAGAGCCTAGACCTGCTTACATTGCGAATGACCAAACAGAAGAAGAAGAAAATCTTTTGTTGATCTTGTTAAAGGAATACCACGATATCTTCGCTTGGTCTTACAAGGATCTCAAGTGTGTTGATCCAGAAATCTATCAACATACTATACCCATGAGAGATGATGCGAAACCAAGTAGACAGAGACCATACACTTATAACGATACATTTGCCAGGAAGATCAAAGAAGAGATTGAAAAACTAAAGGAAGTTGAATTCATTTACGAAATTGAACACATAGATTGGGTGTCTCCATTGTGGTAGTACCTAAGAAGAATGGGAAATTACGAGTGTGTGTTAGTCTCAAAAAGGTGAATGCAGCTACCATTAGAGACAACTTTCCTCTTCTGATAACTGAGAATGTTTTAGAACGAGTGGCACGAAAAGAAGCTTACAGCTTCTTAGACGGCTTTCAGGATACAATCAACTTTTGGTTGACCCAAAAGATCAGCATAAAACTGCTTTTGTAACAAAATGGGGTATATTTGCCTATCGGGCTATGCCGTTTGGGTTAACTAATGCTCCAGCCACATTTTAGAGGTTGATGAGCCATGCTTTCAAAGATTATCTTCAGAAATTCTTAGAAGTATACATGGATGATCTATGCGTACATTCATCAATCCGAGCTTATCATTTTGAACACCTCAAAAAGGTATTCAAGAAATGTAGGCTTTATAGGATTTGCTTAAATCCTGAAAAGTGCACATTCATGGGAAGACAAGGGAAAATTCTTGGACATACAGTGTCTAAAAATGGCATAGCTATACTGATATTGAAAAGATTCATGTCATTGTTGATTTGCCTAGACCAACAACAGTCAAGGGGGTACAAGCCTTCATGGGACATTGTGGATATTACCGACGGTTCATCTACATGTATGCTATAATTGCAAAACCCATGTATAGCTTGATTATGCACTTTGAATGGACCGAGGCATGTGAAGAATCCTTCATGAAGCTTAAGCAAGCTCTCACCTTAGCTTCAATATTGAAAGCACCAGATTGGGATAAGGTATTCCACGTACATGTAGATGCTTCAAACTTTGCTATTGGTTGTATACTAGCCCAACCAGGAGATAGGAAAATTGACTTTCCTATTTCTTATGCTAGCCGACAATTGAACATGGCAGAAAAGAATTACACCACTACCGAGAGAGAAGGACTAGGAATGATCTATGCCGTTAAAAATTATAGACATTACATATTAGCCAACAAGTTTGTGTTCTTTGTGGACCACCAAGCTTTGTTATATTTGGTCAACAAGCCATGAAGCACAGGGAGAATAGCGAGATGGTTCATCATTCTTCTCGAATTTGATTTCACTGTGGTTGCACTACACATCAACGAGCAAATCATTTGTCAAGGATTGTTTCAGGGGAATTACCTAAAGGGGTAGACGATGATCTACCAAATGCCTATTTGTTCTTTGTGGAAATGATCCCTAGATGGTCGGAAAACATTGTGTCGTTGATGACAATAGCTCAAGTGGATTCACAAATACCTATCACAATTGATTTAATCGAGCAATCGGCTATGTATCAATTACTAGCTGGAAGGCTATATAAAAGAAATCGGGACGGGATACTGCTTTTATGCATTAACCCTGAAGAAAAGGAACAATGCCTAAGTCAAGCACATGTTACCATAGTAGAACTTCACTTTGCAGAAGACCAAACTATGCAACGAATCTTGAGACTTGGAGTATTTTGGCCGACTATGAGGAGAGATGTTAGATCTTTGGTAAAAGATTGCCCTCAATGTCAAAAACAACCACCCATTCCTCATGTAACATTGTTTCAAATGTCACATGTTCCTAAGTGGAGTAATTATCTGGTTACTTACTTATCGAGCCGAACATTTCCTGAGGATATGAGTAAACACCGTCAAAGAGCAATTGAAACTGAAGCAAGAGATTGTGCTCTTATTGGGAACCAATTGTATCGGAGAGGTAAAGATCAAGATTTGCGTCTTTGTGCAAATGAAAACCAGTACAATCCAATCATAGAACAAGCACATACTAGATTAGCTGGAGGTCACTTTTCTAGAGAGACCACCGCAAGAGAAATCTTGATGGCAGGCATATGGTGGCCAACACTTTTTGCAGATGCCAAAGAATATGTTCGAAGGTGTGATGCTTTTCAACGAGCAAAAATGCCAACACGAGTAGACAGCATGCCCTTAAGACCAATGATGGGGGCTAGAGCTTTTGCAAGATGGGGTATAGATTTTGTTGGACCGATATAGCCACCTGCTTATAGAACCCAAGCTCAATATATCATTGTAGCTACGGACTATTTGACCAAATGAGCCGAGGCTAAAGCGACTCAAAAGAATGATGCCATAACCACTACTGCATTCTTATATGAGTATGTATTCACGAGATATGGACTGCCAACAGAGATTGTCAATGATCAGGGAACTCATTTTCTCAATGAGGTAATAGAGTATTTGCTTAATGAGTTTATGGTCATCCATAACAAATCAGCTCCCTATCACCCACAAGCAAACGGACAAGCTGAGCATACGAACAAAATTCTTAGCTCGTTACTGACCAAAGTGGTTAGTTCAAGAAGGACATACTAGAAAATGAATCTCCATGCTGCTCTATGGACTTATTGAGTTTCATTCAAAACAACTCTAAATGCTACGCCCTTTAACCTGGTTTATGGTCTTGATGCCATACTGCCAATAGAATTTCTATTGTCGACATTAAGGGTAGCACAGAATCTTGAGTGGACTGGACATGAATTGTCAGAAAGACTTGAAGATTTGGAAAAGCTAGACGAGCAAAGGCTAACTGTTGTAGCTCATATCTATGCACAAAAGCGAAAACAAAAACTGTTTTTTGATTCCCACTTAATCATAAAAATTCTCAAGAAAGGGGACTTAGTTCTAGTCTATTCCCTTAAGCAACACATTCCCAAGTTTAAGAAAAAGGGAAACGGACCATTTATAATTGAAGATGTATCTCCAAGTCGAGCAGTAAAATTGTCCACCCTAGATGGTGTACCAATGGCTAATTGGATTAGTGGATGTCGTTTAAAGAAATACAATTTGCCACTAACCAATGAATTGCTAGAGAGAATGCATGCACCCAAACAAAGGAAGATCAAGTGACAGCAGGTTATTGATGAAGCCCAAGAGGAAGCTAGACTTCGGGTACTCAAGCGTAAAGTTGCTCTCAAGAATCAACAGATACCGATTTCCATCAACACCTTGGAAATAGATGATTGACAATGGGAATTACCTAAAGACGTAGTTTCAACAGATGACGACTGACTAGATGGAATGGATCTGCGCATCAAAGTACAACTCAACAATCATAGTACCAATGCTTTGGTAGACACAGGAGCTAGAGTGAATGCAGTCAGTTATTCCACATACAAGAAGGCAACAAGTCAAGCATTGACCGCAGGAATAGCGACAATCAAAGGATGCAACAAGAATCCAACTGCAACATTGGGAGTAGTCAACTTGAACGTGGTAGTACATGGATGTTCTCCACAAACCGTGAAACCAATCAAGCAGTGGCGAGTTAAGTCTCAACAGACTCCACCACACCATGCAGCACCAAGCCGACCGAATTACCAATGGAGAGAAAAAGCTCGACAACAGTCTAAAGTGCTACCAGCAGCTTTAGCAATCAACGTGCTAAAACATCCTGATGGTACAATCAAACAAAGAGCACAAAAGCTACAAGATTTTCTCTTTGAAAGACATCAACAACAAACCTCAACATCGGAAATCCTTGAGTTAATTACTCAAGACCCAGCTCTTGCACAGCATAGGGGTTTGAATTGCATTGATCTTCATATCGTGGTAGAACCAATAACGGGTTTGCATAGACACAATTGTTCAACCCATGCACGCAGTCGTCCCGGAGTACGCCACCTGGGAGGGGTGGAAGGCACTAAGTACTAAGTAATTAAAGGCAATGTTTGAAGAGGGAGGAAAAAGTTCCATGTTAACGTGTGATTTTTTGCAAAATTACCTAATAATTCCCTTATAATTCATCATCAAGGGAAAATTCACTGATAATATCTTCCCGATGAGTGTAAATAGTGTATATACTATCAGAAAATCATCAAAAACAGTCCTTTTTCGGGTATTTTTTCTCATTTTTGTTGATAGGGAGGCTTAAAAATGGAGAAATCCAACAAAAAACAATAAAGTTGTGTTTTTCAAGGGATTTTTTTAATTATTGGATTTTTACTTTACTTTTTTAGAGCATTTTGCTATTTTCTTTGATTTTTTCAAATAAACAAGTCAAAAGTAATAATAAATAGCAAGGAAGCTCAAATGGAGAAATGGAAGACATGATGGTGATCAGAAAGACAAGGCGGATAAGCACAAAAATTTTCAATGAAATCAAAAGACGAAAGCGGGAAGCCTAAATTAGGTGGCCATGCCTACTTTTGCAAAATTCTTGCAGAATGAGCTACAGGAATCCGATCAGAGAAATTTTTGAGTTTAACATAGATTTCATGGCCTGGTAGGACTAACGGGGGAATCTGGGGAAATTTGGTTCGGGAAGTCCAGGTATAGATATCCATGGTAGGCTAAAACCACCTCATTTCCACTTGGAGCCTTTGCAGAGAGAGATTTCGGCCTCTTTCGCGCGACATTTTCGAAGGCCACAGTTGACCATTTTCAGCGCCGTTTCACACGAAACATGAGGGGTAAGTTCTTTACTCGATAATGATCCATTTTGTACGGCCGGTAGCTAGTCTAAAGCCTTAGAAAAAACCCTAGAAACCGAGAAGTGCACGAAGACCTACAACCTAGAACTGACCACAGCCGCCTGCCAGCTTGACCAAATCGAATGCAAGAGTGACCATTTCCCTCTTGCACGTAATTATTTTTTAGATTTCTTGAATGGTCAAAGTGAGTACAAATGGCCGGCAGATCATAAATGTACGTAATGGAATTGATATTTTACTATTTATTACAGATGATAGGTGGAAAAGGCTTGACCGATCTAGGCCTATGCGAACGGATACATAACTATCTATTGCAACTGTCAGGAGGTGGAAAAGCTTGAGTGATGTAGGCCTATGGGAATGGATATATATTTTATGTACATTTTACTATTCAAGTGCTCTTTTATGAGCTTTGGCAATTTATGACCGGCCAGCTATTTTGTACTCACTTTGACCATTCAAGAAATCTATAAAGTAAATACGTGCAAGAGGGAAATGGTCACTCTTGCACGGGGGAAGATTGCACCCAGTGCTTGTGTCTTTCTTCTCTCCCCTCTTCCCGTGTCTCTTGCGGTGCCGACATAGCACTCCGCTCTAGGAGGTGCACTTGCACATGTTTTCCTACTCTCTGTCGCCCTCTGTCTCTCTCCTCTTGTGTATAGCTTGATTTATGTGCAAGTACGATTAGCAGGTATGAAGGTTTTCGTTCATGAGCTATGTTGTGCTATTTTTGGTATTCTGTAGGGATCTCCACGCCTTCGTTTGTAGCAGATTCTCGTGCTATGCTAACATTTGCTTGCACCTTGGTGAGGCTATTTTATTTACAATTATGGACAAGACCACTGCAAAGTCATTATGAGAGTCATTATGCTCATCTTGGGATGCAAGAGTGCCTCGCATCTAGTTTTTCTTATAAAAAATCTCATGTGTTTGAATATGAAAGAGGGCAGCACTATCAACTCATACTTAAATGAGTTCAACAACTTGTTTACACAACTTAAATCTAAGGGGCTCAATTTCAATGATTAAATGAAAGTTATTTTCTTTCTATGTTCTTTGCCTTCATCATGGGACACATTTAATACTACCATTAGTAACTTCGTCCCTAAGGGTAAACTTGTTTTTGGTGATGTTACTAATGTTGTACTCATGCAAGAGATTAGACATCAGTCTCTTGATACTAGTGAGCATGCTCGGGGGGTTCACTATGTGTAAAACTACCATCTCACGTGCGTTCAAGACATGTTTGTAAAACCCCTTATCTGTTAATTTTGTTAAGAATATAATGTACCCTTTTCTTTTAAATCTGTAAGTTTTGTTCAAATTTGAAAAAAATAATGTCCTTTTGTATATATATTTCAAGAACTTTAAATACCCTTCTGTTGAACTCACGTGATAGGTTACATTTTTATTAGGTGACCTCCCTGGGTGAGCATAGCAATGCATATGTGACCAATGATAGTCATCCCAAGCAAAGAGGTCACATTTGTAGTCACACTGAGTCATAAAATTGCAACAATATTTGTAGCAAGAGCCGTGGACATGACTTGCACAATATCAATGCCACAAGAAATTCCATTTGAAGAAAGATTTCTACATTTTGCAACATTAGAAGGGTAAAGCCATTGTCAAATATGACCCTTCTAAGAGCATTGTGAAGATGGAGGAGCTCCATGTAATTGAACCTCCACTAGTTGAGGATGTTCCTAACATGCCACAGCCGTCAGATGCCTTGATATTGATTACTAACTTGAGTCCATATGCATTATTGGATCTTGATGAAAGTGTCATGCGCAAAACTAAATCATTGACTCATGTTCGCGTTTCCATGTTGGTCCCCATAGATAATGGTTCTCTAACTATGCTCCTATGTATAGTTTGATCAACCTTGGTGATGGCATGTCCACTTGAAATTTGTGGCATTAGATATATGAAGTTATGTACATATAACAACACTAATTTTATGCTTCAATGTGTCAGACATTAGACAAAGTTGAGTAAGAGCTTAGTATCAACCCATCGGCTTGATGATTTTGGGCTATACTACAGTTTTTGGAAATGGTTCCTAAATCATTTTGCAAGGGAAATTTGGTCATATTGAAGGGCCGATGGTCTAGCTCATTGTACTCTTTGTATATCTCTTCTAGGAAAGATAATTCCATTTATGTTGCCGAGATGACTTCTATTGATTTGTGGTATAGTCCACTTGATCATATGAGCCTGACGATGAAAAAAATTCACTGTTTGCGCTACTTACCTATCTTAAAATATTCTAATTTTAGCTTGTGTGAGCATTACATTTATGGCAAGCAGACTAGGGTTATGACTTTGCCATTGAATAGAGAGTTAGGAATCCCTTAGATGGTACATAGTGATTTATGTGGGCCTATGTCGCATATATCTATGGGGGGTATGATATATATTTTCTAGCATTCCTAGATGACTCTATTTGAAAGGTGTGGGTCTACCTTTTGAAGAGGAAATTCCTTGCAATGGTAGAGAACCAGTTAGGAAAGAAGTTGAAGGATTTCTGCACTTACAATGGGAGAGAGTACATCTCCCGAGTTCAAGAATCTCTATAGCAAAAGAGGCATCATGTAGTAGTTTACTAAGCCTACATACCTTCTTAGAATGGCATTGCTAAGCGTATGAATAGGAAAATCCAAGAGATATTTATAACCATTTTTGAGGCTATAATGAAAACACTTTACCTCATCAATGAATAACGTAGTATGCCATTGGACTATAAGATTCCACACGAGATGTGGACTATCAAGAAGACAAACTACAATAGATTATGTGTATTTTGGTGTGAGGCATTCTTACATGTATCCAAAGAGCTATGCAAGAAGCTACATCCCAAATCACGCAAATGCATCTTCATTGGATATGGTACAAATGGAGAGATGGGCTATCTTTTTTGGCATCTGGACTCTAGAAAAGTGATGGATTCCAATCCTCGAGCAAGTACTTCCGAGTAGACAAGAAACCGAGCAAGAACTTACAATGAAAATGATTAGAACAAGACCTCAATATTTACTCTGTAGAGGATAGTGTAGCAAAGTAAGCATTTTGCATATCAAATTGTCTCAAACAAAGGAATGATACTCTTACTCTCAATGTCACAAACTAAAATGCAAAATGATGCTAGCAATGAGAGCATTAACACTAAATCCAAGAGCCTCTTAATAAAAATCTTTGAAAACTTGTGCTATTGTCATGAACACTTTAGGCTACCATAGCTTGGCAATAGTTGATGACAAAATACGCTACAATACAAAACTATTACATCCAAAGACAGTTGAACTATTTTTGAACATTTGGTCATGCTCCACTTAAGGTTTGAAAGAGATCCACCTTGGTCAAGGCCACTTGGTGCATGAACTCACGGCCTTAAGAGTCCAAACCTAAAATTTGGAGAAACACATAGTAGGTATGCATGCATGGCACATATACTAGCCTCTTGGACTCTCTCTATTGAAAGTCTTTGCATGTACATTGTGGAAAATCAGACAATTTCATAGAGTATGAAACTCCCTTCGATCCTTCTATGCTAACATAGAAGCACCTCATTGCAAAAAATAATAACCTCTTTAATTAATTCTACTGCCATGCATCTACCCAAATCAACTCTTGTCTAAAATTCTTTTGTTACTTTTGATCTCCACTTAACCATCTTTCCATCCCTATACTTTGGTCGAAAGGCACTAGGGACTCTTTTAATTGCTCTACTACCCCCATTCAAATCTTCACCTTGAAGCACAAATCCATTAGCTTGGATTTGTTTTGCCTCAGATTGTAGTAGGTTTGTGCCTTCAATGACTCCCCAAACACCTGGTGCAGGTCTCAATGGTCCCACCACCATGTCATGAATCTTCCATGTGTGCATGTTGCTTGCATTGCAAAGACAAACATATTTCTCTACTACCCCCATTAAAATCTTCATCTTGAAGCACAAATCCATTAGCTTGGATTTGTTTTGCCTCAGATTGTAGTAGGTTTGTGCCCTCAACAACTCCCCAAACACCTGGTGCAGTTCTCAATGGCCCCACCACCATGTCATGAATCTCCTATGTGTTCATGTTGCTTGCATTGCAAAAACAAACATACCCCCCCCCCCCGCCGTCCCGTGTTTGATCTGGATGCTGGGTATTTTTTATGACCCCAAATACATGGTGCGGCAATCTTGTGCTTGATATCATGTGAGCCCTCATTAATAAATCATCCATATCTTTTTGTCTGATTTTGTAGAATCCCAAAACATGTCATGCTACATCCTGGTTCAATTCTCCTAATTGTCCATACCCATCTTTGCCACCTTACCTCATGCCAATATTTTGCATCCCCATGTGTGCATGTATACCTATCCCACCAATGGGCTTAATGACTGTAACAAACTCAAGCCTATGGATATCCTCATCTAATACCACACCAGCATCCACAAAGATTGGTCTCTTCTTCTTCACACTTTTCTCCCTTATATTTTACATGTTCATTTTTGGACTTCTCAAACCTAATTCTGTCATTGAGAGGAGTGAGTGAGATCTACCAACTTTTTAGCAGTCAAGGCAATAAACTATTCCTCAATGTAGTACTTGGTGTCATCAACATTTCTCATGATAAGCTTTTCCATTATCAAATCTTGAGTAGTCGTACATTGTAATTGTTTGGCAATAGAAAAGGTTCCAAAGAAGCACGATTTTGTAGAAGTGAGGTCACCTTCTCCTCATTTGATCTACACCTTCCTTCAGCACATGGATGTTGATGTTCACCCAAATGTATCGTGTAGCTAGTACACTTGTGATTATTCCTTGGAATACAATAATAAATGACTGCAAGAAATGTGGCCACACATTCTGGAATTTAAAAAAAATGATTACAAGACAAGGTCCCACAATCGGGCATGATCATGCCTCTTGAAGAGGAATTTGAGACTCCTCCTTTTTGCCAATAAACCTCTTTATATAATCTTGTTGTCAAATATTAAGGACATTTAATGTTTACACAACACAAGCAGCTTGAGCATCGGTTGAACCTAATGACTCCAAGAAAGCTGTCACTACTACATGTAACATGTTTTGTCCACATAGGGCTATCACGCCCCTGCTCCATCCACATCATTCCATTGGCAAAACGAGATGATGTCAACTCAAATGCTATATAACCATCATAATGCATGGGAAGCTCTTGTACTTGTACTGTATATTTTGTTTGCTTTAGTGCAATGTAAAAATTTCTTTGTAGAGGCATTATTCGTATGCTAACAAACACACTGGATGCAACATGCAAGCCATCTTCAACTTCCTAATCCACCGCTACTTATGGGGTCTTCACTCCTATGCCATGTGTAGGATAGTCTTTGTCTACATTGACTTCAGCTACTATGTGAACCTTATAGAATTGACATTGGTCATGATCTAGAAGAAAGACATCTTCACCATTTTTTCGATTAAGTAGCCTCTATCTTCACATGTTCTCCCATTAGAGCTAATGGATGCAAGCTAAATGTATTTGTTATTTTAAAATGTTGCTTCATAGAGGCAATATGAAGCTCATATTTGCTACCCTCAAACATAAGGACAAACTTATGGCCACGCTGCAGTTCATAAATGGTTATGTATCTAGCCATTCTCAAAGGTAGGCTTAGTGAAAATGGATTTAGTTCATATTTATCTCCTAAAATTAAAGTTCTTGTTGCATGCAAAAATATAAAACCAAATAACTTGACCTTGATTTTTGATTTGTAACAATTTTAAATGACTACCATCAGTATTGTTCATGGTCGTTAAAATAATATATTATAAAATACGACAAGTATATCTTAACCTTGATTTTCAAGCAACCATTTTTAATGTGAAGTTGATATGTAACAACTTTTAATGATTATCATCAGTACTATACGTGGTCATGAAAAAAAAAATTATAAAAATACAAGTAGTTTTGGACCAAATAACAAGAAATACCAATGTGCTTTTGAAAAAATCCTCTTAAATCTTTGAAAGTATGATCAATCCTCTTAATACCAATGTGCTTTTGAAAAATCTTCTTAAATCTTTTAAAGTATAAGATCAATCCAAACCAGTTTGCATTTGAGAAAATATGCTCAAATTTAAAAAAATCACTCAAAATTCCGATTGCATACAATTAATACAAACAAAAATGCTTCTCAATTTTTTGAAAAAAAAATATTTTAGAGAAATTGAGCTCTAATAGGCAAACCCTTCTGCGCTCTTTGCTTACAGGATTGAGCACACGCTCCCATGCAAGGCTTGGTGGAAATTTTGCCACTTCATGCAGCAGTCTTTGAGGAGAGCAGAGCAAGAACTGAGCATGGCTTTGTGCATGATTCCTTGCACCATTCAATGATGTTTTTCCTTGGACAATTTAGCGCATGCTGGTGTGAGGATCTTGCTCTAGTTTCTTCCTTTGAGGAGAGCAAGATTATACGATGTGCTTCACATTTGGATAGCGTGGCTTTGCCAGTGCTGCCTTGTGCACAGGTGGTGCAAATACTACAATTGCAGGTACATTGTTTCTTGATTTGAGCTAAGTTCTATGTAATGCATTCAAAACATTATAAAATGTGTAGAAATGCATTCAATACAACATAAAAAGAACATGCTATTCATTAAAATCTCTGTGGCGGCTTTGAGAAAATTTTGAAAATGTTACACAAGATATGCATAAGAAGCCGTTCAACCGGCTAAGTGAACAAGCAAACGTTTGATGTTTAATCCCAACTTTTTGGTGTCGTGTAATGCCATGGTTTCATGCAAACTTTGCTTAAACGGTTTCAAACTTGAATATTGCAACTCATTGTAAGAGCACACGCTGACCTGTGGTGCTTGGTTAAGCGAAACATCCATTTGAGTGGAGTTTGCAACACGGGGTAAGCAATAGAGAAGCATCTATTTGCAACTCACTGAAAGAGCACATGCTGGCATGCATTGTATTGTGAATGAGATAATGTCCATTTAAATTTATGGTAGTCCGGATATGACATATGCAAATTACATGATTGTAGATTGAGTATAACCCAATATTGAGCTTTAGAATCAAGCGCACACCGGCGTATGGTGGTAGAGGTACATTGCCATGGCGGGTAGCAAATTGGGAGAGGTAACACCAAGTGATAGAAAGTTAGCAAGGAAAGGGCGTCCACCAGTCATGTTAATAATAAAAATCATTCTAAGTGCTAGCTTTGATTATGCTCCTCATGATAAAATCCATAGTTAAGAGGTAAATCTTTTCCTAATATTATGCAATTCTTCCACCACTTTGGTTTATGATTCAAATCCTCATGTGGGGCTCCCTCAGTGGTGTATGTTGTTTTTAAAAAATTGCTCCATGTACAAAGAAAACTCTTATCTTTTTCTTTATGAAACTTGTATGCCTTTTGTGTGCAGATAAGGCTAAATTGAGGTATCTAAAATGATTACGACATAATTTTTGGCTTCATTTTCTTTTTGAGCAGTCATGGCTCACGTGGCCAATTTCAAAGGGGGCTTGCTCATTTGATCAAACATTCATAATTTATAATTCTCTTACCGTCGATATCCTCTCACTCAAACATGCAACTTGTCTTCTCAAATGGTTGTGACATATGTTGGGCAAGAAGATAAACCACCAACGTGATAAGTGTCCTTCTATATTGTCACACTTGTGAGCACTCGTACACATGCAACAGATTAATTTGAATAATTTACACTCCATAATAATGGAAAATGATTTTGAACAACATTTAAAGATTGCAATAGAAACACCACAGACTATTATTAAAAGGGTTTAGAGTACACAACTTAAAACAACAACTATAATAAGATAGATATGGAGAAAAAAATAGTACAATATGCTAATATGATGTCAAGGCTTTATTTCTCCAATATTAGTATAGCAAGGAAAGGTGAGATCTAGTTGTTGTTGTTGTTGGCTCCATTGGCTATTCCATGCTCGGCAATGTATGACATCCACACTTCTACCCAAGCATCCATGCGTCATTCAAACATTGCACACTCCTGTGGGGTGCGAAAGTCATGTTCCCCCCAAACCATATTTGTATTGGTGGCTAGTGCCGCAACTTGATCAATATCCCCTTTGATTGGATGTACATTTAAATCAAGGTTTTGCATGGCGTTGAATAAAGAGCTTGTGGCCACATCGACTGCACGGAGAGAGTCTGTGTAGTTGTGTGCACTCTGTGTTGTGCATACTACATTCATAACATATACATTGTTGAGAATATAAGTGGCATGCACATTGTTGATGGAGTCAACACGGGGAGGGGGTTGACTGCGCTGATTGTCTTGTCCTCAATTTCCCCTAGGCATGGTAAATATGTGATTGAGAGAAAACTCAAGGAGTAACTTTAGAAAATAGATACTTCATTGGAGATACTTATGCATGAATCAATGAATGAAACACTGTGTTCTTCTGGCCATTTATAAAAAAAACCCAAGCGTCTTTACTTCAAGGGTCATTCACACCATGTCCTTTGCAATATTTTCACTAAAATATTACGCATATAAAAAAAACATTGATAGATTAACCACCATCGGGTGACTTGCCTTCAAAAATTAAACTTAGTTAAAAACATAAAGCAAACATATATCAGATTGAGCGAAGATTAAAACATAGTATGACCAACCAGTAAGTTGAGGTGTGCCATTACTTAGAAATAAGATAATATGGAGGAATCTATACAAGTTGGGAATTAGGTTCCCAGTGGTTGCAAATTCTGTGGGGGTTGTTCTACCGGAGCGTGTGCAGGTGGGGGACCCCATGGGCAATGGAGCTCTACTCGGAGGAGGAGCAAATGGCCCAACCGACTCTTGGAAAAGCCATAAAGGAAACGGGGGTGGATGTGACTGTGCTCTACGAGAGACCTTGCCCACATGAAGAGTCGATACTAGACCAATGGGAAGCCGTTGTTGCGGTTGAATATGTGCCAAGAACAATTTTTTGTCCCGATCAATGCTGATACAATGTCGTTGTAGATGCTCGCACTCCATTGCCAAGCCACCACAACCTGCTAGACTATCTAAAACTGCATCCCGAACCTTTGTGAAGGTATCCAACAACCACTTGTTTGCAAAAGCACAGAATATTAGCAGATATTTCAATGGCACATTAGTGGAGTAGCTCAATGGCAAGAATTGATCATAAAGGTGCTCTACTTGACTTATCGAGCAAATAACTCGTTCTCCAGCCTAAAATGGTGCTCCAAGGGAGTCTAGTGTTCATGGCTAGACCCGTAATGTCTCTTGAATCATGTCACAATCAAACTCAAACCCCTCATTGTCAGCTACCACATCTTTTGCTTGACGATCATACAATGGAATCACTGGAAGGCCTTCCATAGATTGTGACCTGCAAAATGAGTACCGTTTCAAACAAAAAACACACCAATATCTACCAACCATGAAATTTGTGGTGAAATGGTTGAGAACTTACTGGATCCGTGAAGTCATCTATCACAGCGTATGTGTGTGACACCATACAAAGAAAGGTTGCAAAGATGGCCAAAATTGTGCAAGCGGGCCTCCTCGAAGATGAGTGCCAAGTGCTTTGCCTGACACACCATGACTATTGTGCCATCAAATAGTAAAACTTGGCAGCCAAGGTGAACACACTGGAAACAAGCTCGGCAGAGAATTCATTCCATTGGGGTATGCCACCAATGCCGGAGTCAAGTTTTCAATCTGCCCACCCAAGTTGCACCCCTCCAAGCCGCTGATCAGGCTCCATTTTGCCAGAGTGAGAGAGATCCAATCAAATATTGGATCACTTGAAGGCTCCTGCAATACATAAATACCATGCAAAAGAAGATTGAGAGAGTGCTTGCCAAATTCAATGTGGAATCCTTCGAGTCATAAACTCATTTAGAAGAAATCTTTGGATCCATGATAGCCTTTCGTAGATGGCATACATCAGCAAGTACTGCAAGATGTATTGGGTCTAACCCAACTCTTAATATTTCTACCATTTGTGCGTCAGAGTGAGCCAAAATTGTGTCAAACACAAAATTTAATGAAATGTTAGGTATCATAATTTTGTTGTTGTTAAAACAGACATTCGTTTGTGGTGGCATTTCTTACCTAGTGGAAAGGAATCAAGTGGTTTGGATGGCTGAATATAAACCCGATGGCTACCCTCGCTTTGAACAGTACCACAATGGATATGGTTCACTCGGGACCTCGCGATCTCAAGGCTTGGGAAGGACTGGATCTCCGTGACTCCAAGTGATGTTCAAAATTACCTTGCTCATAATCTGACCCACCACCTTTGTGCTTGCTCCTTTCGCTCTGAAACTCTAAAAACTCTAAAAAATCATTGATGACTGATCATCCTCTCTTCTTGCTTTGTTTAGGTATGTCCTGAGCAATTTTTGGGCTTCGACGTCCCTTGGTCGTGCCATGAGAAATGGCATCGATGGGAGGCTGATTGCTGGTGACACTTCCACTTTTTCCCTTACAACACTCTTTTAGATAAAATGGAAAATTCCGAAAACTTTGGGACTGATTTCAATGCCTATGGATTTCTATTTCCCATTTGATTTGGGAAAATTTCATTTATTTTGGGAATGTTATAGATAATTTTTTTGTTGAGGACTTGCGTTACATTAGACAAAGAGATAGATTCTCAAGAAAATGGTGGTGTTGAGAAACACCTTATTTTGTCCCATCCAAAATTTTATTTTCATGTTGCTGTTAATTGATACTTTGTAAAACATACATAGACACGAATAACAAGAAAAACAATATATGAAATTGAAATGCTATTTCGTTTCTCCTATTAAGCTAGCTTATGCTTTCTCCATAACATTTGATGGGATTTTAATTGCTTTTGCAAGTCTTCCACCCCTTGGAGTTCATGACAACACAACTCCATCAGCACACTTCCAACGCTTTAGGTCAGCAAGATTTCAACACCAATTCTTTTTCCAATAATTCTCATATTGTTCTTGGATTGTGGATTTTTTTTTTTGATGTTTTGGTTCCCAATATTGAATGAAAACTTCCTTGTAGGGACATAAGATGCTGTAACATTTAATGGCCTAGTAACTTGTGTGTCACGGAAAATAGCATGAACATAGCGAGCATTTCATTAGAAGAGATTCCTAATGAGAATAACAAGAGTTCTTGGATGGAGAGAGCAACAAAAAGTATAACATCTAGTTAGATAGCATGAAAAAAACTTCAAAAGAGAGATAAATTAAGCAATTGACAACAATTGAGGACCGGATTTTCATGGAGCCGGTCCCCCCTCCAAAAGGCTTTGTATTATGGTTTCTCCCATCAAGAGAGACTTTTTACAATACAATTCTTTGTGTTCCTTCAATACTAGCTAGTGCAATGAAGATGGGAACTTCAAGCACTAGGCAAAACACAACACAACATCAATTCCCTCACAGTCTCAGACCCAAGACCTCACACACCTTCGAAGATGGTGAGAGCTAGTGGGGTATGAGAGTAGATTGAGAGGGAGAACGAGTAGTCTTACCAGAAAGATGTACATCTCCTCACATAATCACTCATATTAGCATACCTTAGCTTAGTTGGTTGGATTTGCATCATAAAGCCAAGAGTTGTTGGTGTGGGCCTCCCTTCTCACAAGCTTGGAGTAGGTGGTAAGCTTTCCATTAAAGCTTGAGAAGGAGAGAGAGAGAGAGAGAGAGAGAGAGAGAGAGAGAGAGAGAGAGAGAGAGAGAGAGAGAGAGAGAGAGAGAGAGAGAGAGAGAGTCTTCTTGCTCCACACATAGATTGTGTGAGTGTGTAAGTGAATATGCCTTTGAAAACTCAGCCCCCTCTCTCTCTTGGTCGACCCCTCTTGCTATTTGCTCATGCTCACTCCCTATTGGACCTCCCCAGGCTTAGCCAATGCAAATAAAGCAACATAAGTGATAGCCTTCTGACATGTGTCCCCCTTTCCCCTTTTGTGAGAGCTTTAGGTAATTAATTAATTCAGCTAAACTCTCATTGGATCCCTTTGCCTCCTGGCCAATAGGAATCAGGCAAGCCATTCGACTGCTGAATGCTCATTGGACCCCTAGGGAGACTATCCAATAGTCTTCTAGAGAGCTTAATTCTTATTTGTTCTTTTGTTAAGTGTTTTTAAATTAATTAAACTAGACTTACTCTAGCCTAATTCTCATTGTCCACCTCCAAGGCTATCCAATAGGATTTGAGTACACCTTGTGGGCATCTGGCCGAGGGAGCTGACATGTGTCCCTCTTTCCCCTTGTGTATAAATGAAGCTTGTGAGTGTGTGTGGGTGTTTCTCTCTCATTCCCTACTTCTTGGGCTCGCCATCTCCTATGTAGGGACTTGTGAAGACTTTTGTACACACACAAAAAGCATCCAAATTTCCTAAGCTTTGACTTTTGAACACAACCTTTGAATTTTGGAACCTTAACATTTTGGAAGTCTTAATGGGCTGAACCTTAGGGTCTTTTAAGCCCATTGTTGCACATTGCTCTTTTGCAGATGGCCCCCCTTTGAATCCCTATTTTCCCTCCTTTGGATCCCTACGGTCTGTCAGCTTAACCAATATTCTAGCGTTTTCTCCCCTGGCACTTCCCCATATTAAATGATCAGTTTAACATGAGAAAATCATTTAGGAGAATTAGACATGTGTCCCCCTTTCCCCTTTTGTGAGAGTTTTAGGTAATTAATTAATTCAACTAAACTCTCATTTGACCCCTTTGTCTCCTGACCAATAGGAATCAGGCAAGCCATTTGGCTGCTGAATGCTCATTGGACCCCCAGGGAGACTGTCCAATAGTCTTCTAGAGAGCTTAATTCTTATTGGTTCTTTTATTAAGTGTTTTAAGTTTTATTAAACTAGACTTACTCTAGCCTAATTCTCATTGGTCCACCTCCAAGGCCATCCAATAGGATTTGAATACACCTTGTGGGCATCTGGCCTAGGGAGTTGACATGTGTCCCTCTTTCCCCTTGTGTACAAATGAAGCTTTTGAGTGTGTGTGGGTGTTTCTCTCTCATCCCCTACTTCTTGGGCTCCCCCCCTCCTATGTAGGGACTTGTGAAGGCTTTTGTACACACACACAAAGCATCCAAATTTCCTAAGCTTTGACCTTTGGACACAACCTTTGAATTTTGGAACCTTAGTATTTTGGAAGTCTTAATGGGCTGAACCTTAGGGTCTTTTAAGCCCATTGTTGCACATTGCTCTTTTGCAGATGGCCCCCCCTTTGGATCCCTACTGTGGCCGGTCTGCCAGCTTAACCAATATTCTAGCCTTTTCTCCCCTGGCACTTCCCCATATTAAATGATCAGTTTAACATGCGAAAATCATTTAGGAGAATTAGATATTAGTTATTACGAAAGATGCTATATGAATATGTATACATCCTATGGATGTAAGGCCATAGGATACTACAAGTAGGTGTTCCACGATGAGTGTGTATACATCCTATGGACTTACAGTAAATATATGAAGGGATTTTGGGTTTTTGAGATCCAATGTGATCAAACTTGATTGGTAAACTTGTCACATCATCTACTTTGGTACCATGATATCAAAAATGAGATTTGGGCTTATTTGGACACAAATATAAATAATTATAATTATTTGCATTTTCATCAGCTTGAACATTTTTTCTTTCAAATTGGTTTTGGACATGTTGTAGGCCCTCTGTGTGAGATATGGAAGGTTTTGGATCAAGAAATGTGACAAAGAACTCAAAATTTAGACTAAAAATATTTTCGTGTGTTTTTTGACAAGATCTGAGAATTATTGAATATTTTGGGCTCATATTTGACATGTGACATGAGCTAGATGTGTACAAGTTATAAATGAAGCATCATGATGATTTTCAAGTCAATTTTGTAAAAAACTAAATAATCGCGATTATTTACAGCAGTTGAATTTTATGCTTGAAATAACATTTTGATGACCTACATAGCTTTATTAAATCTAAAACATGTCCTAAAATGAGTTTGGTAAGATTTGACATGTCGGCATCACTTTGTACTCTTGTCGACTCTAAAATCACCATTTTTTGTTAGCACTTGGTGTGTAGAGGTGTTTGGTCACTGCTAAAGCCATGGACTTGTTTGTTACATAGTTCTGATGCTGCTCATCCATTTTGGGCTCATTCAGAGTCAGTTTGACTCCATACGTCAAAATTAACGCTTTGTAGTCTGTGAGTTGTTTCTTGTTGTTAGAGTGATTTCCTTGATTATTTTCTTGAAACCATCTACTTACATTGTTTATAGATATTGTCTATATGTTACCCGTGAAGTCAGAATTCAATTCTGGCATGTGGAAAAAAACCAGATTATTTACTTGGGGACCCCCTCGACGCATGTCAAATGTTCATCTAATAATATGGAAGTGTTCTACCATCTAGGGGCATGCTATAGCTCAAGGCTTGTCCAACTCGGTTGAGCTGACACGCTGCTATGGTCATTTTCGTGTCCTAGGAGTATGCACACACAGCTAGGATTCTAGGGTTTTTCCCGGGACCTATACCTGTTACTCGACTGCTTAGAAATTTTCTTTGATGAGTTTAGAACTTACCCCTCATGTTTCGTGTGAAATGGCGCTGAAAATGGGTGACTGTGGACTCCGAAAATCGCGCGCAAAGAAGGTCGAGAGCTCTCTTCTCCAAGGGTGAATAGTAGAAATGAGGTGATTTTAGGCTACCTAAGATATCTATCTTGGACTTCCCAAAGTACTTTTCCCAGATTCTCTTGTTAGTCCTAGTAGGCCGTGAAATCTATGTTAGACTCAAAAATCTCCTCACTCGGACTCCATTAGCTCATTCTGCGAGAATTTTGCAAAACAGGACTTGGCGGCCTAATTTAGGCCTCCCGCTTCCATTCGTATTTTGATCGAAAAAATTTGTGCTTGTTCGTCATTTCCTTGTGATCATCAACATATTTTCAATTTCTCCATCTGAATTGATTTGCTATTTATTATTAATTTTTGACATGTTTATTGAAAACTCAAAGAAAATAATAAAATGCACTGAAAAAGAAAATTGAAAGATCAACAATCAAGAAAATCCACTGAAAATACTATATTATTACTTTTTAGTGGATTTCTCTATTTTTAAACTCCAATATCAAGAAAAATTTATGAAAATAAGCAAAAAGGACTATTTTTTGTGTAATTTCTAATAGTATATACAATATTTACACTCATCGAGGAGATTTTATCATTTGAAATTCCTCTGTTGATGATTTTTAAGGACATTACTAGGTAATTTTGCAAAAAACCACACGTTACGTCCAACTTTTTCTCCCTCTTCAAACATTGCTCTTAATTAATGAAGTTTCCTTCCCCCTCTCCTAGATGGAGTACTCCGAGACAACTGTGTGCATGGGTCAAATAATCATGTCTATGCATAGCCATGGTTGGCTCTACCGTGCTTTGAAGGTTCCTTGGGTACCACCACAATTAGAGACACTCAATCTGTGTGTTCAATTTCATAAATTAATTTGGCTTCCTTGAGCTTCTCTACTCTCCTAACCATCACAAAGAGATTTAGATATCCCTAAGGCCACAGGATTCTCTTTGTGATGGCTATAAACCCTATGTTCCTAAGGCCATGGGATGCTATTTTAGATAGAAACACTATGGCCACACGGTGGTCTTTTTGTCAGCTAGAACCCCTATGGTCCTAAGGCCATAGGGTTCTCTTTTTGTTAGCTAGAAACACTCTAACCCTAAGGTCACTGGGTGCCCTAAGTCCATAGGGTGCTCTTTTTTTATGGTTAGAAATCCTATGGTCCTAAAGCCATAGGGTGCTCTTTGTGATGGCTACTAACCATATGGCCCTAAGACCACATAGAGCTCTTTGTTTAAGTCAAAAGCCCTATGGCCCTAATGCCACATGGTGCTCTTTGTGATGGCTAGAAACTCTATGGCCCTAAAGCCACAGGTTTCTCTTTGTGTAAGTTAGAAACCCTATGTCCTAAAGGCCACATGGTGCACTTTGTGATGGCTAGAAACCCTATGTCCCTAAGGCCACAGGGTGCTCTTTTTGTTAGCTAGAAACACTATGGGCATACGGACACAAGGTGCTCTTTGTGTTAGCCAGAAACCCTATGGTCCTAGCACCACAAGGTGATTTTTTTAATAGCTAAAAACCCTCTGGTCTTAAGGCCACAGGGTGCTCTTTGTGTAAGCTAGAAACCCTATGGCCCTAAGGTGCTCTTTGTGATGGCTAGAGACCCTATGGCCCTAAGGCCACAGGGTCCTCTTTGTGATGGCTAGAAACCCTAGCCATCACAAAGAGCACAGTGTGGCCTTAGATCCATAGGACTTCCAACGATCACAAAGAACACCATATGGCCCTAGAAACCCTATGGCCTTAGGGCCATAGGGTGCTCTTTATGATAGCTAGTATCCCTATGTCCCTAAGTCCACAAGAGCAGAAAGAGGACCTAAACCACCACAAAGAGCACCCTATGGCCTTAATACAAAAGGATGCCCTAAGGCCATAGGGTGCTCTTTGTGGTGGTTAGTAACCTCTTTGTGCTCTTGTGGCCATAGAGCCATATATTTTATAGCCATCACAAAGAGAACCCTATGTCCCTAAGGCCATAGGGTGCTCTTTGTGACTTCTAGAAACCCTATGTCCCTAAGGCCATAGGGTGCTCTTTGTGACTTCTAGAAACCCTATGTCCCTAAGGCCACATGATTCTCTGTGTGATGGCTAGTAACCCTATGGCCCTAAGGCCATAGGGAGATCTTTGTGTAAGCTAGAAACCCTATGGCCTTAAGGCCATAGGAGTCTCTTTGTGTAAGCTAAAAACCCTATGGGCCACATGGTGCTTTTTTTGTTAAATACAAACACTATGGATTAAGGCCACATGGTGGTCTATTTGTTAGCTAGAAACCCTATGGCCCTAAGGCCACATGGTGCTCTTTCTGTTAGCTAGAAACGCTATGACCCTAAGGCCACATGGTTCTCTTTTTGCTAGCTAGAAACACTATGTACATAAAGCCACATGGTGCTCTTTCTGTTAGCTAAAAACCCTATGGCCCTAAAGCCACAGGGTATTGTTTGTGTAAGCTAAAAATCTTATGGCCCTAAGGCCACATGGTGCTCTTTGTGATGGCTAGAGACCCTAAGGCCATAGGGTGATCTTTGTGATGGCTAGAGAACCCTAGCCATTACAAAGAGCACCATGTGTCCTTAGGGCCATAGGGTTTCTAGAAATCACAAAGAGCACCCTATGGCCCTAAGCCCATAGTGTGGGACACATGTCTAACCTCACCATCCTATCTTATTGCAGTATTAGCGAGAACCAAGATTAATTTGTCAAACCATGGGACGAAGCTAACTCGACTACTGCATAAAGGCTACAAGAGGTTGTCAATCTCTTGGAAAACAACTAACAACTCGTATCTAACTCAAGCTACACTCAAGTGACTGAAATCACCAAACGCCAATCGCTCATCGGTAAACAATTCACATCCGTTACAGCATCAAACGACATCCAAATGTAACGAAGCTTCTAGGACAAGTTTATAAGACCTAAGCACACATGCCTATGGCCTCAAAACCCACTTTAGGTCAAGTTTCAAAATCACAATTATTAACAGCAATGGATTTTTGCCCTAGTCACTTTCGACCCAGAATGCATTTAAATGCTTAGCAATGATGCCCCAATACCCCGCCTATGCTTAGTTTTTTATTTGAACATGTAAATTCCTAGTTATGATGAAATTAGGCCGCGGGTCAGCGATGCCAAAAGCTACGAAATATTGTGAATGGCTTACGTCAATGCGTAGAGCTCTTACCTGCGGTTGCAATGCAACAAACGCAATTGCAATGTGACAACTGGAGAGGGAGTAGGAAGCGCGAGAAGGAGATAAGTGAGCATCGTTAGCTCACGCTGTGTATTTCTTATCCAAAAAACTTACAAAAATTGGCTTTTATACCTTAGCCAAGGTTTTTGAGTGGTCAAAACTAATAATCTGGAGTTCTACCAAAGCTGGGAATTGACTGGCTGATACAATCTGGAAGCTTGTAGCCCCGGCTCATTAATTACAAAGTTTACCAAGAAAATAGGAGTTACAATATTCTTGATTTATCAAAATAATAATTTTTTTACAAGGAGAACTCCAAAAAACAGTGTCCGCATTAGCTTGCTGCTAACATTCCCCCCCTCACCGCCTGTGTCGTCCCTTGACATAGCTTTATGGGCTGAAGTAGTCTTCAGGTTGACGACGGTCTTTAAGTGCTTCCAGTGCCTTTTGGTATCTGATTCTTCGTTCTTTGTCAGGCACTTGCAAAAATTGCATGGTGACTTGGTTCTTCAGCTCCACCGCTGAGCAGCCTACAAACCTGGATGTGAGGTTGCTTATCACCGGTGCAAATATCTTCGTTCGCTAGGTGAAGAATCCAGTGTAGAATGCTTCTTCAAAGGCTAGCATATTATGCGAGGGCAGGAACATGCATCTGGCATAGAATCCGTAAAGGATTTCTTCTGAAGTTTGCCCACTCAAATTGTAACATAAACCTTTGTTTCATTCCAAGAATGAGAGCCATGGGGCTCCTGTCTTCTCAGGCTCATTGAAAACTTGTATGCATGTGAGTAGCATCCTACAGATCTTATATAGCATTGCACATGAGAGACCTGGCAAACTCTTGAAGAATGACATGGCACCCGTTAGGGTTTTCTCCATGTATTCCTCTATCGCTTGGCCTCTCTCTGGAGTTGGCAGCTTGGGGAAGTTGAGCCAAGTTGGCCTCTTCTTCTGCAACGCTTCATGTGCTTGCCATGTCCTTACTCTGGGTACAAGATAGAATGTTGTATCTCTTTGTAAGGTTGCAGGTGCTCTTATGAACAGAATCAGGTATCTTGGATTCTTGTTCAACCAACTTAACCACCACTTTGGGTGGTCTTTATCTGCGCCATCTTCTTGCATATCCTTGTATAGCCTTTCTTTTACCTATAAAAGTTCTACTTTCATGAGAGGGTACAGCAGGGATAGTTGGTGCCATTGAGTGTTGATTTGATTGGGAGTGTGTTGAGTGATGTTGACAGAGTGTAAAACTCTCAACTCCCAATCCATAGAAGCCTCCCACTGCTCATCCACCTCTAAGGTGATCTTCTCCTTCAATGCATCTTCTTCAGCTTTTGACAGCTAGACCATTGGCACTGTATCTTTGTCTGTGATGTGAACCTAAAAATCTTCATCACCACTCGGTTTTGCTATGGACTGCGTCTCAAACTCAACAAACGAGACCGAGGGAATGTCTATTTGGGGCGGCTCTGAAGTGCCTACCTCTTCCTGTGTGTCTGGATTTCCATCTCTGAGGATTTGATTTATGCGCTTGAGTTTTTCTATCTCCTTTAGGAGCTCCTCCTCTCTTTGAACCAACATTAGTGCCAGGTCTTTGTGTTGTGACTGTTCAAGCTTTAATTCCAGTTCTAAGTCCTTATTTTTCTTTTCAAGTGCCTTGTACACTTCATCAGTTCCCTTGATCGAGGCCACCGCTGGGTTTTCTCTTATTTGCCGTAAGAAAGTGACCTGATCATTGATTCTCTGTTCAGGATATTGCAGGGAAGCATTGGCAACATCTAACTGCACTTGAATTTTTTGAGCTGACAGAGAGGTTGTAAGAAGTTCATTCGTGAATTCTTTCAACTGCTCGTCTTTTACCTTGCAGGCATCAGATAATTTGTGAGGAGGTCACCTAACTCCTCCATTTCTTTTTGTTGTTTATCTCTGGCTATCTGATGCTGTTCCGCTTCTGCCTTCAGCTATTGCACTTGCCTTTGGAGATCAATGATGATAATCATCCTGTCTTTGAGCTCTCCTTGAAGAGCTTCAATCACCATTTCTAATTCCTTGGCCATTGTGTTGTGGTTCAAAGCTGCTGAATAGAGTCTCTCCATCATTTCCTGCATCTGGCGTGCATATTCATTGACCTATATTATAACTTCATCATTTGATTGCCACTCCTCCTGTCTTGCCAGCTGGGAATTGTCTGCAGTCTCATGTGTTGCTTCTTGTTTTGTCGTAATTGCAGGTGGTTCTGCGGAGGTAGATGGTCGGTATTCTTCTTGGCCATCTTGAGGCTTTGATGCCTCGGCAGTTTCTGACTGAGTAGAAATAGAAGGTGTGGTCTCAACTCTTATTGTCTCTTCAGGTGCTGGCCTTGCTGCCTTCTCTGGCCTGGGTTCCGTCTCATGCGTAGTGGTATGCTCTTTTTTTGTATCTACTTCCTTATCAGTTTCTTCCGTCGGCGTTTGAGTTTCTTCTGCTGCTTGCTCCAGTTCTGGCTCGGCTTCTTTTTCCTCACGTCTGTCGGTGTGGTCAGCTTTTCGTGTATATTCTTCTCGTTGGGTGGACTCAAAATCTTTCTCTTTTTCAGTCTCTGCTGCTCCATGGGTACCTTTGCCTGGTGGTGATGGTGGTGGGCTAGGCATGGGATGGTCCTGTTGTTTCGGAGGCGGTGAGGTGGGTTGGGGAGATCCCTGGCTTTGCTCTTGTGTAGCCGTTTCCTCAGCTTTCTTTGCCACTTCTTTTGCCTCTTTTGCTTAGGGCTTTTGGCCTCTTAGTACATTCTTTCTAAATAATCTGTTGGATCATCTGCCTCTTTTCTTGTATGATGCTTTGTTCGAGGTCCTTTCAGTCCTATGTACCCACTTTTCTAGGTCCTTTCCTTGTGCTTGCCTACTGCACTGGTAAGCCTGTTTTTCTCTTTCAAAACGTGCTTGTTTTTGAGTTGGCTCCTCTTGGTGGGCAGCCACAGCTTTGCTCTTCATCTCTTCCCTTCTAGCTCTCTTTTCTTCGTTGTCAGAGCTCTCGCTATTGTGCAGCTGTGGTGAGCTATTAGTCGACTCATCATCTAATTTCTTTGACCTTTTACCTGACCTTGTAGCTCATGGATAGGGTTGTGCTACCAATATCCATGTATTCTGATCAGAGGCAGGCGGTAAGTTGTCGTTCATTCCAATGGCATGATAGAATATTCTAGTCAACACTTTTGGCGCGCCCAAGTATGTGATTTTACCCCCTTCTTGATGCCCTTCAAGGTTGTCAAGACATATTGTGCGTGGTCCGCAGGCTGTCTTGTTGTTGACTTAAGAACCTGAGTGAAGGTGGTGGCCACGGCGTGATTTGGTGTAGTGTACCTTGGTGGCCTTTTTGCCAGAAAATGAAAGTGTTGATGGTATAGACCTGCTGGCTCTTCCACCTGTTTGTGGATGAGATCGACAAATGTAGTCGTGGTTGTCTCCTTGGTAAATGTGCCTACGGTTTACCTGTCTCTTGCCCGCATGGTCATTCCTTCAGTGGGCAATCTGAGTGCCTCTGCCACTATCTCTTTTGTGATTACTACCTCGACCTTGTTCCCTTGGGTGTCAGATATTTGTGCGGTTCTGTCCTCTTTGATGGTGAATAGAAGCTCGTAAGCTTTCTAAAAGTCCACTCCGCAAGACTCTTGCTCGCAGAAATGCTTGAGCCCTAACATGTGGTTAGCCTCTTTCGTTTCTTGCTTGGCAGCTACATCATAGACTTCTTTAGGCAGGAGTTGCAACTCCACCTGATGCCCTTCTTCACTTTTGAACCTGCTAGTGAAGACCGTAGTGTGGTGCTCTTCCAGCTGTTCTTTAGAAAGGTAGGACACTTTTGCCGCTTTGACTGACTCAGGATCCAGTTGATACACAGGCAGTTCTTGTAGTTTCTCTTTTTGGTTTAGCTTCTTCTTGGCCTTCTCCACTGCTTGCATTGCTGTTGTTCAGTGAATAGAGTGCAAAGCTAGCAGATTTGTCCGATTTTTCTCTGAAATGTCCTTTTAAACTGAAATGCTGATAATCTGGTCCAAATTGCTTCAAATCAATTTTTCTTGGCTTTCTGCGCTGCTTGAATTGCTCCTGTTCAGTGAATAGAGTGCAAAGTTAGCAGATTTGTCGGATTTTTCTCTGGAATGTCCTTTTAGACTGAAATGCTGATAATCTGGTCCAAATTGCTTCAAATCATTTTTTGAACAAGCAAAGATGCATAAAATCATGCAAGGAACAAAACTGTATGGTCAAAACAAAAATTTGCAACCAAAGTAAATAATCACAATTATTTACAGCTGAAAAAAATTCCAACTTTTTGCACAGTTGGCTTTATAGGCTTGAAGTATATACCCAATACATGCTCTGAGTGAATTATGGGCTCATTTGGATGCACAGGTTGAAAATGGTACTAGATTTTGGCTTTAAGTCTCTGAAACAGTAGATATAAAGGAAATTTGAGATTTTGAACTTCAAATTGATTCAAAGTTGGCTAGTGGGCTTTTCACAACATGTACTTTGGATGTATGATGGCCAAATATCAAAATTCCCCAATTTTGACTAAAAAGTAAATAATCGTGATTATTAACTTTTCTTCCAAAATTGACATTTTTTGGTACAAATTGGTTCTAAGCATGGTATAGACCTTGGGTATGAGATAGGAGGTGATTTGGATCAAGAAATGTTGTCCATAATCCAAAATTTGGCTTGCAAAGACTTCTTTGCATTTTTTGACAATTTTCCAAGTAATGGGTGGTCATTTTGACTCATACTTGATTTTTGGCATGTAATAGGTGTGTACACATGATCGGTGAGGTGATTTGAAAATTTCCAAACAAAACTGATGCAAAAGTAAATAATCGTGATTATTAACTTCAATGACAAACACTTTGCAAAACCCACAAATTTTGACCTAGACATGTTTCATACACCTAATACAAGTCCTAAATTGAATTTGGTCAAGTTTGGTCATGCCGGCATCACTTTGTGCTCTGTTGACTTTGAAATCACCGTTTTTTGTGATTACTCTGTCTGTTGGGTTGGTCGGTCAACTTTGAGGCTTTGGACTTGTCCGTAACATAGTGGTGAAGCTACCTGTCCAATTTTGGCTCATTTGGAGTCAGTTTGGCCTCGTATGTCGAATTTGACGCTTTGTAACCTTTGAGCCGTTTTCTGCTTATACATTGTATATGGACCTCATTAGCAAGCCATCTGTGGAGTCTGGTTGGAATTATGGCATTTGCCAAAAACCTAATTGAGATTGCACCCGGTGCTTGTGTCTTTCTTCTCTCCCATCTTCCCTTGTCTCTCGCAGTGTCGGCGTAGCACTCCGCTCTAGGAGGTGCACTTGCACGTGTTTTCCTACTTTGTGTTTCCCTTTGTCTGTCTCCTTTTGCGTATAGCTCCACTTATGTTGTGCTATTTTTGGTATTTTGCAATGATCTCCATGCCTCCTTTTGTAGTAGTGGAATCAGAGCTATGGCTACAATCTCTAGTTTGTGACAATCTTGGCTATGGATATTACCACGATCATAGATGAGTTATGCTTCTCTTGTACATAGTTGTCCTCATTTGGTATTGTGCACAAGTGATTCTTAATCTCTAAGTTTGCAAGTATGCTTGGGTTGTGATGGCTTGTGGATTCTCATGATTGATTGAAAATTTGTTTGATGTCTATATGAAGCTATGTATGGGGAAGCGTATGAAAATTTCCTATTTTGTTGCATATGTCTATATAAATAGCTAGCTAGTAGTTTAGATATATAGATAAGAGAGATGAGCATACCTACAAGGAAGGTTGTATGCATGCATATTTATTTAGGTGTAATAATTATTAAATACAAGCAATGAGAAGAGATAATGATTCTAGATATAGAGAAAGAGATCATACTATATGACTAACGATCTAATAGATCTTTAGGAAGAAGGTGATGTAGTAGGAGGTGTAGGAGACCGAACCCTTCACGGTCTAGGAAAATTCAATTGTGAGGCAAATTGGATCACAAGGGGAAAAAAAGCTCCAAGACCTCTCTATCTAGAACTCCTTTAGAACTTAGAAGAAGGAAAAATAAGAAGAATGGAAAATACCAAGAGACCTCAACACTCCATTTGATGAATCCTATACTCAAAACACCCCTTTTTGTAAAGGGAATTGAGATACCATTGGTCCTTACGACTCAAACATACACTATCAATAAAGCTTATAGCTTCAAGCAATGGGAAACAAGCCCACAAAGATCACATAGGTAGTACAAGGAAGGAGACGCAATAGAAGCAGAAGAGGATCCAACATCGCAAAATAATCCCAAGGAACAATTACAAAGAAAAAGTATGCAAACTGCAATATTTTTTAGAACCGTCAACCAACATCCTCAGTACCCCACCCCATCAATGTCCACCAGCTAGCAGCAGCAATGCTACCCCTTGATGTTCAGTAGCGATACCACCAGCACACACTGTCATAGTTCAGCACCATAATAACAGCTTGCGAGACTGCATCACCATCTGGGAAAAAACCAGCCCCTGCATGGTGGCTGCAACCCATCTGCCATTTTTGTTACCAACCACGCCCTTTTTGACCAACACTTGTAGCCTTAGGAAGACACACACACACATACACATGCTCCCTCTCGTTCTCACTCTCTCACACACTTTTGCACCCTTCTCACTCACGGTTATGCCCCAGCTAGAGGTCAAGATTTTTTCCCAACCCCAACCACCACAAGCTATCAAACAAGCAACAATTGTGCATGGCTCATAAAAATCTCACTCCCTAGCTACCACCCAACCCTCCAATCCATCATGAGATAGTGGCCTGCATATTGCATGCACTCATAGCCACCCACGGCCCAGCGGTTAGCAACTACCATCATTTTTATTTTTATTTTTATTTTGTCTCTCTTTCATTAGCAAACGTACTAGCTACAATACACACAGTCATCCATAGACTTCAACTCTCTCTTTTACTCCTTGAACTCCATGCAGAGATTCTCTGTGTGTGTGTGTGTGTGTGTTTCTGCCCAACAACAACCGTCCCCTTACCATCTCAGTGTAGGACGAGCAGGCGAATCAAGTGTGCAGAGAAAGCGGGGTATGGTGACTTGTGATGAGCCCGCGTGCTCTGCAGATCCTCTTGGAGCTCCACCCTCATAAGTTCAACAACCTCAATCAAACATCAATCATTCTATATTTCTCTTCTTCCTCAGTTGAAAGGCCACACCAGATGCAATACATGTACACACACAACCCCTCTTATCTTTGTCAACTCTTCCATGCACACCACCAACAAATCCTCTTGCTCTCTTCAATTGTCAACCCTCGCTCTCGTGTTGTGGCAAGAAACCATTAGTCTCTCTCTCTCTCTCTCTCTCTCTCTCTCTCTCTCTCTCTCTCTCTCTCTCTCTCTCTCTCTCTCTCTCTCTCTCTCTCTCTCTCTCTCTCTCTCTCTCTCTCTCTCTCTCTCTCTCTCTACCTATAGAGGTGGACTTTGACGACGCTCTTCAGTGAGACTGATGCAATTCTTTCTCCTACATTGCTTGCTGCCGAGCATCCTCTAGCATTGACAACGATGCTGACAATGATCTTCTTTTTACAGTTATTTTTTTACTTTGATTCATTTTAATTTGTACCCAGGCATTGAATCAAATTCACATGAATTGTATCAGTTTGGCCTCATATGCAATTTTAGCCTTTTGAAAACTGTTAATATAACATTTCATTTCATTTCTCCATCTCTCTTCCCCCTCCCACTACGACTCTTGACAATAGTGGACATTGAGAAAGCTCTTTGGCGACCAGTGCAATACTCTCTCAGACAATGTTTTCATCTTAACAATCTTTCACTTTACTTCATTTTATTTTTCAATACTTGGACATTAAATTAGATCCATAAGGATTGTGTCAGTTTGATCTCATCGGTAATTTTAGCCTTTTGAAGACGGTTAATACAATATTTGATTTCCTTTCTCTCTCTCTTCCCCCCCTTCAACTTTGCAACAGAACACCCTCCCACTCACCATGCGGCCATTAGTGGGCTGCGGTGAAGTCTATGCTGTGGAAATATTGTATGACTATTGCTCACTGCAACACTTCTTCATCAGAGTCTAATGTATTCTTGTTGTTGTTTCTTTGTTGTACTTTTGTGAGGAACCATTTCTTCTTAAGCACGTCTGATATCCCTGGCAGTTTGTCTAAAATATGCGGTGGAGCTCCACTTGGCTTCAGCTATAGAAATTCCTTAGGTTCTCGCTTCCAAGTAGATATGGTGGTAGTTAAAGAATGTTTTCACATTTAGACACACTTTTAAATATGCATGACGATTGTTTGGGAAAATCTCCATGCTTCGTCAATGAGTCTTTCAATCTTACTAACTTCAATAGTGTAACTATCTCTATCAAAAAATGATTGATGTGAGAATGATCTATTTCTCAATTTAGCAACCTCATCATTCATATGAATAAATATTGGTAAATTCTTTAAATTATGCTTTGTAAAATTATATCTGACTAGATACCCAAGCATTCATGCTATTCAACACCCCTACTCTAGACTTGGGTCACTTTTTGCAATTTGTATGATGATGACACTACATGGTCTTTCTGTGATTTATTTCATCAATTGACGTTATAAAACGTCATAACCTCATCTGTAGGTCTTAAAAGTTGTTGCACTTATAAAATTGTGAAGTTGTTCTTGATTTTGTCCTCTTCAAACATCTCATTTTTATATTCTATTAGTTGTTAATTATAGTAGTACTAGTCCAAACCATTACCTTTATTAGGTTTACCACAAGCTTAAGGCAATTCCAATCTCCATCTTGATTGCACTTAACGAAATTATTTTGATAATGCTCTTCATTGTTATTTTTTATTTTAAATTTCTAACTTGTTTATTGTCTAAGATTCCCAAAAATTGATGCAAACCATAATGTGACGTAATCAATAAGTCGTCTCCTTTTTTTTTGCTAAATCATTTTAAAAGCTTGAGTGATCATATATTAGCCGTGTTCTACCAAATTCTATGATACCTTCCTTGCTTCTTATCAATCAAATATCTAAACTAATCTATACCTTACTACTTAGTTGTGAATATACTAGCTCTATCATACAAGATTGTGCCACACTCCCATATGTGTCTACTAATACCATTCAAAGAGACAAGGTAACTCTCTCTTTACGCACGCGCCAGTACATGTATTTTCAAATAGTGTGTATTCTCCATGTATGTACATCCAATACATCACTCTTTTTCTTATTTTTTTTGTCTGTATTATCTTATACGCTATGAAATCAAACACTTCTCACATGTTGGCTCCTACTTACATTGAATGACATTTTTGTGGAGATGATTTGTCATTAAGCTCTGTAGCTACTCACATCAGCTAAGGTATTTTGGATTCATGAAGAGCAGTTTGTAACTACTTTTCTATACTCCAAAGTGGTGTCAAACAGATAGTAAATATTTTTCTCTTTTATGTCTTGTCTGGTCCATTAGTCACATGTACACAGATTTGCCTATTTAGGCAAAGTGTCAATGCTCATCTTGGTGTAGATTCGCCGATTTAAGCAACACCACTTGTCAGTGCAAATCCCCTAATTTAGGCAGCACAACTACAAACTACAGCTTCACAATTTTGAAACAATACCAAATGCAGATTCACCAATTTAGGCAGCATTAGCGCAGATTTGCCAATTTAGGTCGCACGTCTTATGGGTGTAGATTCGCTGATTTAGGCAACACCAATAACGAAACCATGCTGCAGTGGCTGGCCACCATTGTCCTTAGTATGATTTTGTTACCGGGATATATGTTGGCAGATATTTGGATTTGGATTTGTAGTGGGTATATGATGATTTTCTGTCGGGACAGGATTTATGGAATTGGACTTGAGATTGATGAGAATTGATTATTGAATGATGAGTGTGACCAATGATATCCTGATACATCAAGGTATGACATATACTGCTTATTCTAGTGGTATAGGACACTAGAATAGGTAGTATATGGATGAGACATGCATAAACAACCTTGTTTAGTTTAGTAAAATTTTTCTTTTATTATGAGATGTTCCTAGCACAAAATAATAATCACTGTTTTTTACCAATATAGTTTGTTGATTCTTATCTTTGCGCGCAACTCAAGACTGTTGCTTTCCAATGGAGAGGTATGTAATGGAATTGATATTTTACTATTTATTGCAGCTGACAAGTGGAAAATGCTTGACTGATCTAGGCCTATGCGAACGGATATATAACTATTTATTGCAGCTGACATGTGGAAAAGGCTTGACCGATCTAGGCCTATGTGAACGGATATATATTTTATGTACATTTTATTATTCAAGTGCTCTTTTATGAGCTTTGGCCATTTATGACCGGCCGACCAGTTTGTGACCATTAAAAAAATCTATAAAGTAAATACGTGCAAGAGGGAAATGGTAATTCTTGCACGGGGGAGAATGCACCCAGTGCTTGTGTCTTTCTTATCTCCCCTCTTTCCTTGTCTCTCACGGTGCCGGCTTGACACTCCGCTCTAGGAGGTACACCTGTACATGTTTTCCTACTCTCTATCGCCCTCTGTCTCTCTCCTCTTGCGTATAGCTCGATTTATGTGCAAGTACGATTAGCAGGTATGGAGGTTGTCGTTCATGAGCTATGTTGTGCTATTTTTGGTATTTTGCAGGGATCTCCACGCCTTCGTTTGTAGCACCATCAAGCTCCTCCCACTAATCATCAATGTAAACACCATCTTCGCACTCTTTCAATGGTGTTACAATGCCTTTATTGACCAAGACATCAAACATACGATGCACAGAGCTGAAAGCACGTATACATGCAGATATGAGAGCCTTGAACTAAGGCTTATGTAGGTGAATCAAGCAATACTAAAAACTAACGTTGTGGAGGCCATTCAGTAGTGCTGAGTACAAAAAACAAAGAGCATACAGGTAGCACAAGCTTCAAGAGCACGGGAAAGCAATGATTCTTTTTGTTCTAGACATTGCACAGTTCAAAGACAAACAATACAAAAAAGAAAGGGACAAGCTACAAATTTACTTGAGATGAGTAGTTATAGGCATCGTATGAGTGATTTCAACTCGAGTGGGAGTTGTATGCATATGTTTTTATGCATGATTATCACTGAGAGTGCTTGTGCTCTATTGAGGGCATTGACTCCTCATAAGAAGCTAAGCTAAGTACTCTAGTGAACTTTGTTTGCACACTTGTTGGGACTTCTTTATGCATGTATCTTGCATCCTGCACAGACATATGTGACCCATGTCACTATGTTGCAGATATTGGCATTGTACACCATTTTGGAGCCTATTTTGGCTTGATTTATGGCTATCTCGACCGTTTTTTAGACTCGGACCAAAAGAGCCTTTTTTGAGACTGTGGCTACTCATTGTGTTTGCATAGCTTTTTGTGGGGCGTGAGATTCTTTTGAAAGTTGAACATTAGGGGCCACACTACCCAATGAAATGTGGATTAGGTTTCTTGAGATCCCTACTCGTGGCCTCCCCATAGGATATGTATTGTAACTTTTAATGGCCTAAAATCTTATGTGTAGCGGAAATTATCATGAACATAGTGAGCATTTCATTAGAGTTGATTCCTAATGAGAATTACAAGAGTGCTTGGGTGGAGAGAGCAACAAAAAGCATAACACCTAGTTAGATAGCATCGACAATACTTTCAAAAGAGAGAGCAATTAAGCTATTGACAACAGTTGAGGACCGGATTTGCATGGAGCCGGTCCCCCCTCCAAAAGGCTTTGTATTATGGTTTCTCCCATAAAGAGAGACATTGTACAATACAATTCTTTGTGTTCCTTCAAGACGAGCTAGTGCAATGAAGATGGAAGCTTCATACACCAAGCAAAACACTTAATCAAACACAACTTGAATTATCCCCGTTCTCAGACCCAAGACCTCACACACCTTCGAAGATGGTGAGAGCTAGCAGGGTATGAGAGTAGATTGAGAGGAAAAAGAAGTATCTTACGAGAAAGAAGTACATCTCCTCACATAATCACTCATATTAGCATAGCTTAGCTTAGTAATTAGCTTGGTAGAGAAGATGAGCATGCATTGAAGCTTGGCTCTTGGTTGGATTTGCATCCACATGCCAAGAGAGTGTTGATGTAGGCTTCTATCTCACAAGCTTGGAGTA
This sequence comes from Adiantum capillus-veneris, assembly GCF_014529385.1. Classification (NCBI taxonomy): domain Eukaryota; kingdom Viridiplantae; phylum Streptophyta; class Polypodiopsida; order Polypodiales; family Pteridaceae; genus Adiantum; species Adiantum capillus-veneris. The sequence continues at coordinate 146,129,667 of NC_140953.1, read as the reverse complement.
GGTGATGAGCTCTCCATTAAAGCTTGGGAGGAGATAGAGTATTTTCCCTTCACACATGGTCAAGTGTGAGAGTGTGTGTGTCAAATGCCAAGCAAAAATCAGCCCCGTCTCTCTCTTGGGCGAGCCCTAGCTGCTAAGTTAGTCTGGCTTTTGCCTCATTGGACCTCCCTAGGTCAAGCCAATAGGGATTAAGCAGCATAAGTGATAGCCTTCTGACATGTGTCCCCCTTTCCCCTTTTGTGAGAGCTTTAGATAATTAAATAATTAAACTAAACTCTCATTGGACCCCTTTGCCTCCTGGCCAATAGGAATCAGGCAAGCCATGGGGCTCCTGAATGCTCATTGGACCCCTTGGGAGACTGCCCAATAGTCTTCTAGGACACTTAATTCTTATTGGTTTCTTTTATTAAATGTTTTTAAATTAATTAAACTAGATTTACTCTAGCCTAATTCTCATTGGTCCACTTCAAGGGTCTTCCAATAGGAATTGGGCATACCTTGTGGGCATCTGGCCTAGGGAGCTGACATGTGTCCCTCATTCCCTTTGTGTAAAGGGAGCCTGTGTGTGTGTGTGTGTGGCTTTCTCTCTCATCCCCTAGCTTTGGGGCTCGCCCCCTCCCATGTAGGGATGTAGAAAGACTTTTTGGGCACACACTAAGCATCCAATTTTCCCTAAGGTTGACCTTTGGACACAACCTTTGAATTTTGGAACCTTAGCATTTTGGAAGTCTTAATGGGCTGAACCTTAGGGTCTTTTTAGCCCGTTGTTTCACATGGCTCTTTTGCAGATGGCCCCCCCTTTGGATCCCTATTTTCCCTCCTTTGGATCCCTATTGTGGCCGGTCTGCTAACTTAACCAATATTCTAGCTTTTTCTCCCTTGGCACTTCCCCACATTAAATGATCAGTTTAATATGAGAAAATCATTTAGGAGAATTAGATATTGATTATTATGACATTACCTCTCTCTTGAAATCATAGTCGTCCTCGACTATGGTGTAGAGAAGATAAAGCATATGCATGAGTCCTTTTCTTAGCGGGTAGAGGATCCCTATGTTACCCTACGACATCATTCCATAATGGATGACTAGTCCATTTGGCGCTTGAGAGCCTGAGGCTGCCGCAAGCATGTCTGCACATTAGTCCTATCAGTCTTCCATAGTAGAGTGACAAGCTCTACTTGGTGTTCGGGAGACGTCGTCTCCGCAAACTTGATCTAAGCATGCATACTACTTCATTTTTGTGCACAAATAAAGAAAAAGAGAGTCTTATAAGACAAAAATTTTTGTACATTTTGTACATTTGCTTACTCTTGGGAAGCATTGTAAGCATTGACAAGGTTTAGGTTATCCTTTAATTGTATGCCTTGCATCCATCTAGCATCTTCAAAAGGATAATTCTTAAACTTAATAAGATATCGTCGGATAGTCTTACCGCCTCTTAATACCTTGTCTTCATGTCGGAGAATGGACTCGGCGGGCTGCAGCACCTCCTCGTGGTCCTCGATCTCCGGTGGGTCTTCAATAGTTGGTTCTTGAGGTGGCTCTCCTTTGTAAGGCTTTAAGAGGCTCACATGAAAAGCATTGTGTATGAGCCAATGATTGGGCAACTTAAGTTGATAGGCCATCTCATTGATTGGCCTAAGAATCTGGAAGGGACCATAGTACCTTTTTGCTAGTTTAGCATAGTACTTTTGGTGGCCCGTAGGATTCTTGCCCGTCGTGTGCCTTAATCGAGCCTTGGGAAACTTTAACAAGACCCAATCGTTTTCTTTAAAGGCTTGGGCTCTTCTGTGCTTGTCAGCAGCAGCCTTTTGCCTTTGCTGTGAGATAGAGATAGCATCCTTAATCTTTTGGAAAGATTCTTGTAGGTCTCGGCTATACTCATCTGCAGCGAAGATCTTCCCATGTACCTTAAGTAGCAAGGGACTTTTTGATCTTCCCTCAATTACCTCGAAAGGTGCTTTTCCTGTAGAAGTATGTACAGTGTTATTGTAAGCATACTCTACTAAGGGTAAGTACTTCTCCCATTGGGATCTTTGATCTACTTCCGTTACATAGGCTTTTAGTAGATCGAGAATAGTTAGGTTAGCTATTTCACTTTGGCCATCAGTTTGTGGATGATAGGCCGAAGAGAAGTTTAGCCTTGTTCCTAAATTCTCAAAGAGACCCTTCCAGAAATTACTGGTCATTCTAGGATCTCTATCCGACACTATGGACATTGGCAAGCCATGGTACTTGAAAATTTGCGAAATGAAGAGGGTTGCCATTTGATGGGCTTTGATAGTCTTTTTGACAGGTATAAAATGAGCTTGTTTACTGAACCTGTCTACTATCGTCCATATTCCCGTATTCCCATGGATAGACTTAGGCAATCCAAAGATAAAATCCATGGATATGCTCTCCCATGGTGAATTAGGGATTGGCAAGGGTTGAAGCAATCCAAGTTGCTTCCCTCTATCAAATTTTGTCTTTTGACATACCACACATTTGGAAACATACTCATGTATGTTCACTTTCATGGTAGGCCAATAGAAATATGTTTCAATTCCCTTTAGGGTAGACTGAATCCCTCTATGCCCCGCATATGGGGGAGCATGAGATTCATACATTACTTTCTCACGTAGTGAGTTAGTAACGCATAGTCTATTGCCATAGAGAAGATAACCATCTTGTAAAGTAAATGGTTCTTCTTTCTTCCCTAAGGCAAGGGCTGAAATCACATCTCTAAAATCGGGATCAATAGCATACTCATCTATCATTAAAGATAGATCATTGTGAGTTGCTATGGAAACCGCATTCACTCTCGGTCGTCTTGAGAGTGCATCGGCTACTTGATTATGCTTGCCAGCAATGTGAGCAATATGAAAATGAAATTGCGAAAGGAAATTTGCCCACCTCATTTGTTTGTCGGAGAGCTTGGTCTGCGTCATGAAGTACTTAAGACTTTGGTGATCCGTTCGCAGAATGAAAGGAGTCCCCAATAAATAGTGCTTCCATGAGTCTAAGGCATGTAGAACTGCAAGGAGTTCTTTTTCGTATATGCCTAGAGCTTGCTCAACAGGGTCGAGCCTTCGACTCTCATAGCCTATGGCGTGCCCTTCTTGGAGAAAAACAGCCCCAAGGCAATCACCACAAGCATCACATTGGACCTCAAATGGTTTTGAGAGATCCGGTAGTGTAAGCACAGGTTGAGAGATAAGCTTTTCTTTAAGCTTTTCGAAAGCATTGTTCTCCTTAGCAGACCACGTATACCTAACATTTTTCTTTGTTAGGTCATGTAATGGTCCCGCAATTTGTGAGAACTTTTCTATGAAGCGTCTATAGTATGCACACATACCTATAAAGCTTCTTAGTTCATGAAGATTCCTTGGTTTAGGCCATCCTTTTATTACCTCTAACTTGGATGGATCCATTTGGATTCCATCTTGAGAGATAATGTGACCTAAATATTGAATCTCTTGCAAGAAAAATTCACTTTTCTTTCGATTAACATAAAGTTTATTCTCTCTTAAAACTTGAAATATTACCTGGAGGTGTTGCTTATGTTCCTCTAATGAATTAGAGTAGATGATAATATCATCAAAGAACACTCCAGTGAAGGTTCGATGAGGTCTGAACAGCTTCTCCATCAAGCGGTTAAATGTGGCTGGTGCATTAGTCAAGCCAAAAGGCATGACAATGTATTCGTAAAGACCAAATGTAGTACGAAATGCGGTCTTTACAATGTCTTGATCAACTATCCTTATTTGATGATAGCCACTTTTTAGGTCAATCCTACTGAAGTAGGTCGATCCTTGTAGCTTATCAAATAGGTCTTCTACCCGTGGAACGGGAAACCTATTCTTGATAGTGATCCTATTTAGTGCTCTATAGTCGACACACATACGATATGTGCCGTCTTTCTTTTGCACTAATAGCACAGGTGAGCAAAATGGAGATGAGCTAGGCCTAACCATGCCCTTCTCAATTAACTCATGCACTTGCCGCATAATCTCCTCTTGTTGAGCTTGAGAAACTCTATAAGGAGGTTTGTTAGGCGGTGAACTTCCTGGAAGAAGTTCAATTGCATGGTCGTCATTACCTCGTTTAGGAGGTAGCTCAGAAGGGATGTCGTCAATAAAGACATCTTGAAACCCCTTGAGAAAATTGGATAACTCTAATTCCTTTTGGTTGCTTTTATTTTCTTTTGCTAAAGCATTAGGTTCATTTTGAGAATCTTTAACAAAAATCATGTACACGGAAATAGAGCTCTTTATTGACTTGTTGAAAGCTGGTGTATGTACAATGGGGATGGTGTTACCCATCTCCCTAGCATCTATATACATGTCCTTTTCCCTGAACTTAAAGGAGATTCTCCTTTCAGAAATTTAACATGGGCAGCCAGACGGTCAAACCATGGTGCCCCTAGGATTACATCCTCATGCTTGAGAGGAGAGATAAAGAAATCCTCTTTGTCCACATAGCCTTGGACATGAAGCCTCAATTTCCCGATTAAGGGAGTGACTGAAGCTTCTTGCCCCTTGAAGGCACTGTCTGCGGGTAGGATATCTCCCATCTCGTAGGATTGTATGCCTAGCTTGGTGGCTAACTCCATAGATATGAAATTGTGAGTAGAACCAGGGTCAAAGAGAATAAAAGCATCATGTTCTCTTACCTTTCCCCAAGCATGGCATAGAGGAGATCCTTTGTGGTGAGTTTGGTGAATCTCCTCCTCTTGGATTTCAACCAAAGAAGCTCTAGGAGGATCTTGGCGGTTGTTCTTTTGGGGACAAGCGCGGTACGCATGCCCTTGTTCGCCGCACTTGAAACACCGGTTATCTTTACGATAACGCTCAAGCTCTTCAGGAGAGAGTTTATTCTTTCCTTTGTAAACTCCCTTCTCTTTAGCTTTGTTGGAATTGCCCTTAGGAGACTTTTGGACATTGTCCTTCCCCTTAGGCTCATTGGAACCTTTGTTTTCCGGGGGCTTATTATTTCTTTTACCCCCCGTTTGGAAATTGATTCGCGAGGCCACCATAGTATGGTGTATTACCGCCGATATGGTACGTGGCCTTTGGGAGTTGACATACTCCGCCATTTCTTCGGTTAAGCCCGCACAAAATTGTTGCTTTTGCTCTCCAAAATCCAACTTTTTGAAGACAGTGGCTTTGAGTTGTAGGTCCCAAAACTTGTCTACATATTTGTGGATGGATTCATTGGGAGAGAGCTTTAAGCTTCGCCATTCGGTGAGTACTTTGTCTTTGGCATCGGTGGCCAAAAACTGCTTCATAATGGAAGCTCTTAAAGCCTTCCATGTTCGTGGAGCTTCACCGTTGGCTCGTAGGCTAGACCACCATTGTCTGGCGGACTTTTGAAAGTGCATAGCTACATGGCGTAGCTTAGAGGACTCCGTGAAGCCCTCATCTCCAAACGCCGCATCGAATTGCTGGATAAAGGCCAAAACTTTGTCTGTAGCACCGAAGGTGCCATCATAGGTAAGGAAAGAGATGCTCTTCCCTCCCTCTTTGAATTTCTTCAGCTTGGACGACCTCTTCCATGCGGCATAGGATTTCCTATGGCCTCTTCTTTTTGATGGTTCAAAAGTTGCACCATCACTTTCTTCAGAAGATGAAGAATTTGAAGAAGGTGGAGAAGAGGGTGACCTCTTTCTCGCCTTTTTCTTGTCTTGATCTTTGTCGTCTTCACCATAGCTTTCATAAGAGGAAGAGATAAAGAAGATGGAGAAGAGGGTGTCCTCTTTCTCGCCTTTTTCTTCTCTTGCTTTTTATCATCCCTCTTTGAATTATGGCGTGGAGAAGAGTGTGATGGTCTTCTCCGCTTTGGTGGTGATGGAGAGCGTTTAGCCCGCCGTCTTCGTGGAGCCATCTCCGCCGAGGTGGCGGGAGACTCGTTCTTTCTCGTTCCTTCGGTGGAGGCTCTTGAGTTCTCCTTTGGGAAGGAGATGCATCATCAAGAAGTAAGTTCTTGAGCCCTTCATATGGATTCTCTTCTTCTTCCCGAATCGGAGAGAGACCTCTTTTGGTAGTCTCACAAGGAGGCTTCCTAGGTGTTCTCTCGTCATGGTGATGAGCTTGGAGAATCCCGTGAGCACGGAGCTGCCGTTGCACTTCACTTTGGAGAGATGGATTGCCCATGGCTTGTTGAAGCCTAGAAACAAGATAATTAACAAGCATTGAAGCATCATTAGTAGCTTGCTCATGAGCAAAATCAAAGTTATCAACATTAATTTCACTCTCTTTAATATTGTCAGCCATTCTAACAACTTTTAGGTGTAAACTTTTTAGGTGTACTTTGGCACTTCAAGCCCTAGTTGCTACTCCTCTTTACCCCTTTAGAAAAAGCACTCAAGCTACTGTACCCGCGGCTCGAATACCATTAATTGCAAGGAATAGAAGAGAGGGTCTTTCGACACCAAAACAGCACCAGCTCCTGTCAAGCTTCTAATAGCTCAATAGTGGTTAAGCCGTAGGCAAGCCCCGTAGGACTCCACTATTAAGACCATAGCTCTCGACGGTGATGCCCCGTTAACTGCACAAAGGCAGGCGCACTGCAAGGCTGAAAAATCCCTATTCTACTTACTCACAGGCAATTAATAATACCAACCATTTGTAGCTAGCTTGAGGACCTCCCTTCTTGAGCAAGAAAAGAGAAACCTTGAGCTCTGATACCAATGTAACTTTTAATGGCCTAAAATCTTATGTGTAGCGGAAATTAGCATGAACATAGTGAGCATTTCATTAGAGTTGATTCCTAATGAGAATTACAAGAGTGCTTGGGTGGAGAGAGCAACAAAAAGCATAACACCTAGTTAGATAGCATCGACAATACTTTCAAAAGAGAGAGCAATTAAGCTATTGACAACAGTTGAGGACCGGATTTGCATGGAGCCGGTCCCCCCTCCAAAAGGCTTTGTATTATGGTTTCTCCCATCAAGAGAGACATTGTACAATACAATTCTTTGTGTTCCTTCAAGACGAGCTAGTGCAATGAAGATGGAAGCTTCATACACCAAGCAAAACACTTAATCAAACACAACTTGAATTATCCCCGTTCTCAGACCCAAGACCTCACACACCTTCGAAGATGGTGAGAGCTAGCAGGGTATGAGAGTAGATTGAGAGGAAAAAGAAGTATCTTACGAGAAAGAAGTACATCTCCTCACATAATCACTCATATTAGCATAGCTTAGCTTAGTAATTAGCTTGGTAGAGAAGATGAGCATGCATTGAAGCTTGGCTCTTGGTTGGATTTGCATCCACATGCCAAGAGAGTGTTGATGTAGGCTTCTATCTCACAAGCTTGGAGTAGGTGATGAGCTCTCCATTAAAGCTTGGGAGGAGATAGAGTATTTTCCCTTCACACATGGTCAAGTGTGAGAGTGTGTGTGTCAAATGCCAAGCAAAAATCAGCCCCCTCTCTCTCTTGGGCGAGCCCTAGCTGCTAAGTTAGTCTGGCTTTTGCCTCATTGGACCTCCCCAGGTCAAGCCAATAGGGATTAAGCAGCATAAGTGATAGCCTTCTGACATGTGTCCCCCTTTCCCCTTTTGTGAGAGCTTTAGATAATTAAATAATTAAACTAAACTCTCATTGGACCCCTTTGCCTCCTGGCCAATAGGAATCAGGCAAGCCATGGGGCTCCTGAATGCTCATTGGACCCCTTGGGAGACTGCCCAATAGTCTTCTAGGACACTTAATTCTTATTGGTTTCTTTTATTAAATGTTTTTAAATTAATTAAACTAGATTTACTCTAGCCTAATTCTCATTGGTCCACTTCAAGGGTCTTCCAATAGGAATTGGGCATACCTTGTGGGCATCTGGCCTACGGAGCTGACATGTGTCCCTCATTCCCTTTGTGTAAAGGGAGCCTGTGTGTGTGTGTGTGTGGCTTTCTCTCTCATCCCCTAGCTTTGGGGCTCGCCCCCTCCCATGTAGGGATGTAGAAAGACTTTTTGGGCACACACTAAGCATCCAATTTTCCCTAAGGTTGACCTTTGGACACAACCTTTGAATTTTGGAACCTTAGCATTTTGGAAGTCTTAATGGGCTGAACCTTAGGGTCTTTTTAGCCCGTTGTTTCACATGGCTCTTTTGCAGATGGCCCCCCCTTTGGATCCCTATTTTCCCTCCTTTGGATCCCTACTGTGGCCGGTCTGCTAACTTAACCAATATTCTAGCTTTTTCTCCCTTGGCACTTCCCCACATTAAATGATCAGTTTAATATGAGAAAATCATTTAGGAGAATTAGATATTGATTATTATGACATGTATAGAGGGGTATATGTGCTTTGAGGCCAAGTTCCCGGTCTTTCAATATTGATTTTTTAGTAGTTTATGCTAGTTGATGCCCTATCAACACTCTTTTATGGTTTATGCGTTATTTTTTTATGAGTTTTGGTTGAGATTTTGATCTCTATACAATTGTAACTCTGCTAAAGTTTTCATAGAATTTTTTTCATAGATACTTGCTCTTGTCAATTATGGTTGGATCTTTTGAGAAAGAAGAGTATTATATCAAGAAGATTTATGCCACAAACTTCACCCTTGAGCCTTAGCTCAGGACGAAGCTCGTACACGGATCATCGGCACCAAGATAGATGTTGCGTGAGACACCCAAGCTCTAATACCACCTGTGAGGCAGTGTGCCTTGTGCTAGTGTTCGTGCAAGGAAGGGGGAGAAGCAGGAGAGCACAATCTGGATGGAGCTCAAAGTGAGGATAATCACCTCACACTTCTTATTCTTTTTGTCTATATAAAAGATAAGTTAGTGATGGGTAAGTAGCAGGTGTTCGGCTAGTTGGCCTGAACCCCAACAAAAATCTCATTCTATGTCATGGATCCAACCGACCACCCCCTAATTTTTTAGTTGGATGGCCTAACCATGCATGCGAGTGTAGTTTCTTGTCCCATGGAAGAGAACACAACTTATAGGGTTCAACAAGTGTAGGCAAAGGTGAACTCAGACGTAAACAGTAAGATGGGAGCACGGCCCATCCCATTCGACGATGAGGCTTGTCCCGATTTTTCCATTGCCACTTCACTATGGTGATTCCCCTGCCCCATCCTCACCTATGTTTTACACGGGCATAGGAGGAGATGAAATCGATGGTGGGATGATTGAGCACTATAGTTCTAACTTCTTGGACATAATAAATTCAAGAAAAATGTAAACTCGGGCTTTGTCGTCTTTCCCCTCCCCACCCCCGACAAGATTAAACCTACAAACTGAGGATGAGAGCCATTTGCCTTAACCACAGCACGCATGCGCACGCTACTTATGGAATGTAGATGTCTTCCTCAAATTTGACGTATTGGATTAGAACATGAGGAAGTAAATTTGGATACAAAAGTAAAGTCAAGAATATGAGGTTCTCAAGTTAGTTTTGTACCGATTCTCTTTTGCGAAAGACGAGATCTATAGAGTCAAATTAATGTCGAGACCCTAGATTGATTAGAGCCTTTATCCCATCTTTGATGTCTGTGTGAGATATAGTTGAGGCTGCCCTGCCCTCGATCCCACCGTTTGACCCTTCTTCACTTAAGAGCTCATGGTACCGAGTGTCCAACGCGATTGTGTGTTAGGCCCAAGTCCCTCAGCACTATCTCACACCAGCCACCTCCCAACTCAAGTGAGGGGATCAACGCACTCAAACGCGTCTTGAAAGGCGACTTGAATTTTTGACGGTATCTTGGTAAACTCGATCAATTTTGCAAGCTTCGAAAAAACAAACTATAGATGTTTTTAGGAAACATTACCAAAATAACGCTCTAATTTGTGGAAAACCCCAAAATACCCTAAGATTCCCAAAGTACCCCCAATATTTTGTCATAAATTCCCAAAATGCCCTTTAAATTTTCCAAAAATTCCCAAAATACCCCGGATTATGAGATTAAATAACTCTAAAGATTAATTTTTTTTGTAGCTTTTCATAAGAAGACTAATTGTTTATCAATACAAGATGCTAAAACTAGAATTTGAGTTGGTTATGTAGGCTTTAGAGATGAATTGCTTCATTAATTTTAGACATAATTGCCTTTTTTTGCCGGATAATTTGTGACAAATTACATGCTAAGCACACAAAAATAGATCTCAATTGTAAGAAAGGAATAAAGATTAGAAAATCATGAACAATCCAACCAAAATAGATACAAGGGTATTAGGAATTTTGCACAAATTAGAGGGGTATTTTGGTAATTTTCCCATGTTTTTATCCGCGCACATTGGTCACCCAGCAGAGATCGTGAATTCGAATCCCATCTGCCTCGTCAATTATCAATTATAACTTTTATTGCGTTTCAAAACGCCCTCAAGATTCGTGGCGCAACCCCAATCGTGCAAGATAGTTCTAATGGCGCACGTCCTCTGCACAGTGCACTTCTGGTTCCTCCAGACCTGATAACGAGTTTCTTTTCCATGCCAAGATCAAGACATACCTCGCTGCGAATCGAGCGCACAAATCCTCGCGCTGACAAGCATGGAGTGATAGAAGCTTTGGAGAACAGGGTCAAAAGCGACTACAGGTTCGCAATCAATCTCTCTCCACACACACACACACACACACACACACACACACAGTGGCATTAGAATGGGCGGGGGCGACAGGCTGTTTCTAGATTGATGAGCGCAATCCTTTGATGAGACAAACAGGGAATAGGTCTCCCCGATTAGCAGCGCAAATTCTGAAGAGGAGGAACCAGGGCAAAGCTAGTGGGGAGCAAGAAGAAATAGCCAAGGCTTATATAGCCCTGCTCAAGACTTGTGCTCAACAGAAGGATCTACAGAGGGGGGCTACTGTACATGCTGATATTCATAGGTTGGGTTTCCTCAAAAACAATTTTTTTATAGGAAATACACTTATCAGCATGTATGCCAAGTGCGGGGCATTGGAACAGGCGAAACAAGTGTTTGAGAGTCTTCCTTGTAGGGATGTCGTCTCTTGGTCTGCACTCATTGCAGGATTTGCTCAACAAGGAAATGCACAAGAGGCTCTGGACTGGTATGAACAGATGCAAACCGAGCATGTCTCCGCAAATGCAATAACTTGCATGAGCATTCTAAGAGCGTGTGGTGCCATTGGTGCACTTGACATAGGTGAGAAGATATACGATGAGATCATTAGACAAGGATTTCTAGAAGAAAATGCTTTACTTGGTGGTGCTTTGGTGAGCATGTTCTGCAAATGTGGTGCACTTTCAAGAGCACAAACATTGCTTGAAGGATTTCCATTCCGTGATGAGGATTGTTGGTCTGCATTAATTTCCAGTTACACCCAGTTAGGGCTCATTGTGGAGGCATTTGAGTTGCTTCACAAAATGCAATTCGATTGTGTCCCTCCGACCGTAGCAAACTTTTCTTGCATTTTGAAAGCATGTGGGAATGCTAGAGAAAATGATAAAGGGAAATACATACATAGTGAAATAGTCAAGCGAGGATTGCTCGAAAACAATAACGTTCTGGGTGGTGCTCTGGTGGAGATGTATGTCAACTGTGGAGCACTTCATGAAGCAGCGTTAGTGCTCGTTAAGCTTCCAGCCAGGGATGTTGTCGCTTGGAGTACGGTGGTTGCTGGGTATGTACAACATGAGCAAGCTAAAGAAGCATTACATGTTTATGAGATAATGCAGGGTGAGGGCTTGTTGCCAAATGCAATCACTTTTGCTTGTGTCTTGAAAGCGTGTGGAAGTTTAGGAGCACTTGACAAGGGAAAACAAATGCATGCTGAAATATTTAGACAAGGCTTGTTGTGCACAGATGTTGTGCTTGGTAGTGCTTTGATAGACATGTATGCCAAATGCGGTGCACTTGCAAAAGCTCAAGAAGTGCTTAACGAGCTTCCTGTTAGAAATGTGGTTTCTTGGACTGCATTGGTCGCAGGATATGCACAGCTTGGTCGAATAGAGGAAGCACTGAATAGTTTAGAGAGGATGCAGTGTGATGGTGTTACTCCAAACGGGGTCACTTTTGTGTGCATTCTAAATGCATGTAGCCATACAGGTCAATCAAGAATAGGCCAAACATGTTTTGATATGATGAGCACTGACTATGGCATCTTCCCTGATCTTGAGCACCAAACTTGCATGGTTGATCTGTTTAGCCGCACAGCCCTTTTTGATGAGGCTTTATGTGTGATTGAGAAAATGCAATGCTGTAGCTACCTCCCAACGTGGTCTGCATTGCTTGGAGCTTGCCAGAAATGGGGAAACGTAAAGTTGGCGAGATTGGCCTTTGATCATGCATTACAGCTGGATAGAAAGGATGCTTCTGCATATGTTTCTATGTGTAATCTTTATGAGGCAGTCGCAGCATGAGTAAGGAAGTAAGTCAAGCTAAAGGGTCAAGTGTGAATCATACTTATGTTGCGGATGGAAACTGCCCTTCTTCATCTCGGATTATGAAGGAGCAAGATCTAGGTGTTGATGACTTGAACTGCACGTTCACATCTCTGGAGCTGACGTTGTTGCTTGGCATGCAACCTCATTAGCTCTCTCCCCTTTGTTGCTTGGCTATATGGAGATTACATCAATGGCTGCTTAGCATGTAATGTCCAGTCTTGTGATAGAGCAACTAAGTACTCAATTTTCCAAATTCATGATGATTTAGTTTGATAATGGGGCATAGATAATGACTCTCAGCCTTTGACAATAGCACCAAAACTTTACCACTTTGATGGTGGTTTTAGAGGCAGCGTTAGATCTGATGTTAGTGTAGTATACATAAGCCTCTTGAGAACAACTGACAGGAGACTGATTCTTTTATTATTGCTTCAAGCAATATCACGAATAACAAAAACACAATAGTGGTCATTGCACCTCTCATAGTCCTCAAACTCGAAATTCTCTTCCATCTCCAAAGGCACAATTGAATGAGTTCCTTTTGATAGAGGCTTGAATCTTTCATAGGCCCATGCATTTTGTAGAGAGTGTTTTTGTAGTTCAATGACCATTTTTTTCCAATAAGCACAGGACTTTCATAACTTGACCCTAACCTTTGATGCCCACCCATTTCTTCCAATATCTTACGTGGCCATTTATCCCTCGAACCACTTCATTTTTTCACAAAAAAATTTGCTAGGTGCAAGATTATAGGTGATCCTTGAGGAAGGGTGACCTTTTTTATCATCCCTCTTTCATAGCTCTTTGCTGGCTTCCAATCATGCATCTTTGAGTGCACCTTGTATTGCATAATGGGTACATCATCTTGCAGAAAAAATCTAAGTTGCATTGGTTATGAGTGTTGCACCAAAGCATCTAGAACATCACATAATTATCCTTACACAAAGCTCTTGAAGTTTGGCACTTGCCTAAGAAAAAATAGAGTTGGTGATGACTCCTTTCTTTTGATGGAAAATCTCCATCAAATGAGAGAAAATGAAGGCACTATTATTTCTTAAATTTTTTGAGAGCTTGTTAAACATGGCATCTATGTCTTCATGTGTGTGTCCCACCATTAAGAAACTCAATTTTACGGTCTTGAAGACACCACAAGCTACAAGTAAAGAGAGAGATGCAAAAATATGTATGATATTATTTTCAGTTGCACAATTATTTGATTGCAATAGCAAGTTCTTAGGTAGTGTTCTGAAAGCTTTTTGGGTTTGTACGTGTGACCTTCACACTAGATTCTTGTTGGCTGTATACCTTGATCGGGGTTGTTTGGCATCTCTGGATTGACTAAATCTTTCAAAGGACTGAGATAATTCCTTTGAAGCAAAGTACTATTCTTCTAAGTCATGTTATCTCTCCTTTCTAAATTATGCAAAGAAAAGACAAAGAGATCCAATTGTTGCATTTGTATCAAAGGGCCACAAACTTGTAAACACAAAGTGTTTATATCTTCCATGACCATGTCCATGAGTTATCATGCTAGTGAAGGACACTTGTAGATGCCATGAGTTATCCACATTCTTTAACTTAGTTTTCAATCGAGGAATTATTGTTTTTTCTTATCCATTTTTCATATATGATGCCTACCTACTAATTAGCCCGGGGAGGTCACCTAATAAAAATGTAACCTATCACATGAGTTCAACAGAAAGGTATTTAAAGTTCTTGAAACTTACAGAAATATATATACAGAAGGGCATTATTTTTTCAAATTTGAAAAAAACTTATAGATTTTAAAAGAAAAGGGTACATTATATTTCTAACAAAATTCACAGATAAGAGGTTTTACAAACATGTCTTGAACGCACGTGATATGGTAGTTTTACACATAGTGAACCCCCCGAGCTAATTAGAGGACATCTTTGAGTACTTGTGACACCCATAGTACAAGTTTCTGCAACTTTCATGTTGTTTCATGTGTTTCCTCTGCTTCTCCATGATGTTGTCATGCTCTTCTTGGGACTTTGTAGCACCCAGCTGTGATTTTCCACTAAACAAGCTACACTTAGAGAATTCACTTGACTTGGACAAAGAAACATGTTTGAACTCATTGTTTCATATGTATTGAATGTAGATGATGATAAGGTCTTATATCCTATGGCTACAAGTTTTGCATTGACCTTTCCAAGGAGGCCAACGTGCATGTATATCTCTGGTATTACAAGTAAGGATTCCCTCGTACCAACTATTGTTGTTCTACTCTTGATCCATCTATTTTGAATTGTTTTAACAAAATCTCAAATAAAAGATTTTCCCATTCCAACATGGTTCCTTGACCTTCCCATGTGGCCCAGTGCTCCATGCAAGAATACACGCACTCCTGCTTCAAATTGTTTCTTGTACATATAAAATGATCTCTTTGGAATCCCATGCATCTCATACCATCCACTGTAACATATTTCATTGCCATTCAATGAAAAAGTGTATTGAATCTTTCCATATGGATTGATACATTGAGATACCTCAACGGTATCATACACATAGTTATGCGAGCTTGTTGATATTGGTCTTAAAATCTCTTCTTAGAGATATTAACATCCCACAGTCTGCTAACAACATTTCTTTCCACAACAATCAATAGGTGACACTTGTTGCACATACTCAAGATTTGTATTTCTTGATGTTTTTGGTTCTCTAATAACATTTTTTGGTTTCCTTTTCTCTTACTATATTTTTGATTGTACGATAAAGGTGCCACAAGTTTTGGGTCCTCATCCATAGCATCCCAATTGTCCCCATCTGACTCATGATACATAGAATCATCATTTCACAATGGTGTGTCATCCAGAAAAGTGACATGTGTAATTGACCATGCAACAAGACTAACACTTTCTACATTAGCCCAAGTGCTTGTTGCAGAATCACACATACTCCCTACCGCCACACCAACATTGATGTCCCTAAGAAATTCAAAGTTAACTGCATCAAATGACATGACGTAAAGGACCATACCTTCCCCCATACACCTAGTCCTAGCTTCATTTCATAGTTGAACCCTCTTATTTTTTCATGACTCTTTATCGGACATGTTATTGTGCACAAATGCTAAGTGTTCTCGTTCACTTTCACGTTTAGTATCAACAATAGGACTCATAGGGTTGATAATTAGCTCAATCTTCATGTCAACAACATGTACTTACTCTCGACTCCACTTCACTACACTATCAATTGCATCACCTATGGTAGATGCATCCATGGTTGGAAAGGGAAATGGAACTTCATGACACTTACAATCCTCTATTGCAATGATGATATTTCCATGACCAATGGTAACTCCATGGCGCAATCCATTTGGGGCTAGTTCCAACCACAAACCCATGTCCGATCACTTTCTCAAAAAGAATGAGCTCCACATTTGGACCTATAGAAAGGGTCATTTTTGGACCATGCAATAAACAAGAGAACATGTCAAAAAGAGTTAATACATCGATTTAATCAATATAAATTAAAGATGATCAAGTCACATGAGATTTAGCCAGTCGTCTAAACCTTCTACATATACTTAACTTTCTAATGTTAACCCTCATAGTTTTTGAGTGTATCAAGGCACCTAAACTATTGAATAGTGACAAGTACATTGGCTGTAATATGCTAATGTAACATAGTCTCTTGAACATTAAGTTTTTGGGACTTGGAGGACTAGTCAAATATCGTGTAATCAATTTTCGATAAAAGCATCACACCTTATGACAGTTTACATAAGAGTTTGCATTTATTCAAGTCCACATTTGAAGTAGTGTAAACATTATGAAAAGTAATATGTGTACTTATCTTGAATATAATCCAGTTAATATGTACATTGAGACATGTTGAGTTTTGGACAGCCAACCAAATCTTATCAAACAATTTTTACATAGGAGCACAACAGTTATGAACTTTTGTACTAAAATTGAGGGTAATTTTTGTGCAATGGGATCTTGGTGCTAGCATCTGGAACATTTGCAAGAAACCTCAAATAGCTATTAAGCTCCATAAGATTTGGTCGATCATCCACATTTCATGGATAGATCCAACTACCAGACTTTGGAAAGCATTATCTATACTAATGTTGACTATACATTCACTTTCATGAATACTTTCATGGATTCAACATATAAGTCCACTTATTCTAGTGCATATACTTGTATCGAGTTCAAATCACTTCTAGTGCAAAGGAATCTTGACACTAGAATATTATTTAGTCTTTGCAGCATCCCGCACGTAAACAGTAAGTCCCATGAGATTTGAACAACCGTCCAATTCTCATCCTTGAAGTAATGAGTTCACATTGTCTCTATTGAAGATATTTGTAACATGTCGTGACGCCACATGATAGCATCTTGAACCTTTTCAAACCAACTTAGCTATCACTCAATCCCCATGAGATTTGGACAATTGTCCAAATCTTGCATAGTAATTATCATATATTATCAACCTTCATCCTTTCTAAGGGGTGTCAAGGTATCTAGACCAATATGCATATTTGTGCTCAAGATAACAAGATTTCTTTGAGCATCAAGAAAATTGAGATATGGGCGGCCATCCAATTCTTTAAAAACTATTTTTTCATAGAAGCACTAAGCTTAGTAAGACAATGCACCAGAGTCCACACGACCTCAAGTGCAATGGAAGATTGGTAGTAGCATACTCAATCTTTGCAAGAAAACTCCATGAGATTTGGTCAGCCATCTAAATATAATGTTTAATTATCACTCCATGCAATTAGTACTCATCCCTTGCAAAATGTGAATGTATCCAGACTACTAGAAATTAGTTAGGGCTAAGTTAGTTTGAACTTACCATAGTTTTTATGAACTTATGAAGAGTTTTAATACATGAGATCACATTGGTTCTAGTGCAAATATTTGTAATGTGCTCGGGACCATATGGCAGTATCTTGAACCTTTGCAAGCCAACCTAGATATCAATCAATTTTGATGAGATATGGCTATTGAAAAATCTCATCCAAATGCATCATCATGTGCTATCAGCCCTCATCCCTTTTAAGATATGTCATGGTATCCATAGTGGTGAATGTAATGGAAGGAAAATATGCATACTTATGCTAAGGATAACAAGATTTTTGTGAGCATCAAAATAATGAAGAATTGGATGGCTATCTAATTCTTGTGCAACTATTTTTTGATAGAAGCTTTGAAAATAATGAGGCGTTACACTAGAGTCCACATGAGCTCAGGTGCAAGGGAAGCTTCACAATAGTATATTGAGTCTTTGCAAGAAAAATACTTGAAAAATTATCAAGTTCCATGAGATTTGGCTAGTTATCTAGATCTCATGCATAATCATCACTTCATGCTATCAATCCTTACCCCTTGTCAGATGCTATTGCATCCATACTACCCAACATTGGCAAGGAGCTAGGTAAACTTGGTTTGGATTCCCCATACTTCCCATGAACATATTGAGGGTTTTAACACATGGGTTCTAGTGCACAAATTTGTAACATGACTTGAAACTATATGGTAGCATCTTGGACCTTTGCAAGCCATCTTAGCTACTAACAAATTATCATGAGATATGGCTAGTCATCCAAATCTCATGCAAACATATTAGCATGTGCTATCAACCCTCATAGTTCTCGAGGGATGTTAAGGTATACAATCCAATGGATGTAATGGAATACTACTATGCATGCTTATGCTAAGGATAACAGGATTTCCCTGAGCATCAAGAGAATTGAGACTTGGAAAATGGTCCAATTCTTGTGCAAGTATGTTATTGATAGAAGCACCAAGCTTAACGACGCACTACATTAGAGTTGACATGAGTTCAATGGCAAAGGAAGCTTTGCATTACCATATCTTTTCTTTGCAAGAAAACGTGACCAATTATCAAGTTTCATGAGATTTGACAAGTCGTCCTAATCTCATGCATAGTTATCACTTCAATCTATCAACCCTTACACCTTGCCAGATGCTATTGCATCAAGACTACCTAACATTGGCAAGGCGCTATGTAAACTTAATTTAAATTTACCATAGTTTGTATGATCATATTAAGGGCTTAAACACATGGGTCCCCATCAATTTTAGTGCACATATTTGTAACGTGACTCGAAACTAAATGGTAGTATCTTGGACCTTTGCAAGCCAGTCTAGCTATCGGTCAATTCTCATGAGAAATTTCGCTAGTCATTCAAAGTTCATGCAAATACATTACAAATGTGCTATCAACCCACATCCTTGGCAAGGAATGTTAAGGTAGCCAAACTAGTGAACATATCAGAAGACCAATATGCATACTTATGTTGGGAATAACAAGATTTTCATGAGTATCAAAACATATGAGATTTGGACGATCATCGAATTGTTGTACAACTATTTTTTGGATAGGGTCACTGAGCATAACGACACATTACACTAGATTCCTCATGAACGTAGATGCAATGGAAGCTACACACTAGCATATTTAGTCTTTGCAAGAAAACTCGACCAATCATCAAGTTCCATGACATTTAGAAGCCTTCAAATCTCATGCATAGTTATCACTTTGTGCTATCAACCCTAAATGAACTAAGATAGAGTGTTGAACTGGAAAGGGTACTTAACTGAAAAGACTGAAGACTAGAACACTGGAACTGATAATGTATATTCAGATATGTATGCATAATACAAAAAGTACAAGCTAAGCATTATAGTAGAAATGGCTCCAAGCCCAAAAGGTTCCCATGATTAATGCAAGACCTTTAGAGATAAGTACAGAGGCTAACAACAGTACATGACAACCAACCCGCAACCAACCAACCCCATAGAATGTGTAATGGGTCTTATTTATAAGATTGTGTAGAGTTACTACAATAACTATCGTATTTATTGCCCGTCAGATTCTTTTGGAAGTTACTGCTGGTAATTTCTAAGTAACTGTTCTTGCCGCTGGTAATTCCTGAGGAATTGTTCCCGCCTGCTACATCTACATCCTTCCCTTCTTTCTTGAATTTTGGTATGAATCAAAATTTATCATCGACGAGCCAAAAGGAATCTTCTGCCTTCAAAAGTATAGAGTCATTCGTGATGTGTGTATCTAGAAAATCCACCTTCGGATTTTGATATGAGGAAGTGGACTACCCAGTATCCTTCCACTAAACCCACTTCCTCTTACCTTTCCTCTTTGGTGCCTCAGAAGGATCAGTACTAGCATTCTCCTTCTTGTAAGGTCTCTGACCCCAACCAAAAAGAGCACCCTTGTACCATGAAATGATCATAATGGAAAAAAGTTACTATTTTTAGCAGTTTTCCAGATTCTGTCAGTGCCATGATGTTTAGAATGTTATAAAGCTTCAAAATGTGAATTAAAATAATTTTTGTGAAAAATTTCTAAAAATAGTAAGTTTTTGGTCACTCGACCCGTCCAGTCTCGACCGTCTCGAAAATCTGCACCTATACCCCGAATTTGAAAAAAAATGCATTTTTGGACCCCGGGGGCTGCTAAATATGGCAAGTACTCAGACCCGTACGCCTTAGTTGGAGCTTCGTATGGAAATTTACGGCATCAAAATCCGATTCGTATGACCTGTTTTAGCCTAGAACCAAATTTCCTAAAAATTGTCCGGGGAGGTACCGGGGGCCCGAGGCTGTGTGGGAACAGGTCCCAGCCCACTCCAGACCTGCTTTAGCAGCTAGGGGGCGCCCTCTTTCTTTGTGGGAGTCTTGGGGAAGCTGCCAAGCCTGCAACTCAGTGTGAGAGTCAGTTTACTGAGCCAACTAGACACTTGGCGGGTAGGCAACTGGACTTGCCATGCAAGGACTGAGTGCTCATCCAGATGCATTTAGCAACCCAAATCAATTTTCAGCTTGAGGAGGCCTATTTAAAGACCTGCACACACACACACACACATATGCTCACACACAGAGTGCACACACACACACACACACCTACACACACTCTGGGAAGGTGCTGCCGGAACATACACCTTTTGAAGGAGAAGCAAGGAGGGAGGTGCTGTCGAATTCTCGCCTCAAGAAGCTCGATTAGATCAGAGAATCGAGAGGATTATCAGCCCTTGATCACGGTAACCACGGTTTAATTAATGCTTTCTGCAAATCCTTTTCATTACCGCCTAAATTTCTCGTCTATTATGCTTATTCATAGTCGTAATTCTCTATAATTACTCTCTAAATTCTCATTAACCATATTCTATTATGTAATCATCATTCCATAGCTGAATTATCAGCCATTCTTCACTCTCGATTAATGATTAGAGCATAATTATCAAAATCTTCTCTCTCTAGATAGCATAGTAATTAATCGGTAAGCTAGTATTTTGTGCAGATTGAAGAGAATCACTATTGTAATCACTCATTAACATTGTAGCTTAATTGAATTCATTTCTCTTATGCATTAAGACGTAATTAAGGAGAAATTAATCCGTCAATAAGTCTCTAAGAATTGGTTTTTCCTCACACATATGCCTAGGGTAAATCTGCATCATCTAATTGCTAGGAAATAGTTTAATCATACTTAATCCAATTCTCTGGTAATTCCAATAGTGAAATCCTAATTATTCTTGATCATGTAAGCCGAGTAATTATCTTAGAGCCGGTTCCCATAGGATTATGTGCCGTCGTTAATGATTGCTTTATGAAAAATCTAGATCTATCATATAGGAGGGATTAATTGATGTCACTAATCTACCCATTGGACTGTTATGATGCTTGTGAACCTTAGCTCTTTCTCCAAGCTAATCATTTAAAGTAGTGAGAAATGGCCCCGGTTAAGAGGACTCGCTTCGGTGGTGCCCACGATCGCGAGGCAGGAGCGAGCAATGTCAACGGGAAGGGGAAGGCTCCCATGGAGGAACAAATACCGGCCATCTCACGGGCTATCGATGAAGAAGGGGAAGAGGTAGATCATATTTTTATTCAAGTTGTTTAAACTAACATTGCATACGCTAGTTAGGAATGCTCATATCCCCAAACATGTTGGAGAAATCCGACGGAAACCTCGGCATTGAAAGCATTGTACATTAAGTTCTAAAGTAGGAAGGAAATGATTGATGGGAATTCTGTTTGCAATAGGAAAGAATGTCTGCTAGGGAAAATTTAGCTCGGCATGTTCATTCTATTTCCAATGTTGAATTAGTCATGAACCCCCTACTGATCACAGGGGGCAGAGTTCCTGGTTAAGGGCTCTTGAATCCACGACTGCTAGTTAAGCGGTGGATACCCACGACTGCTGGTTAAGTGGTGGGAACCCACGTCTGCTGGTTAAGCGGTGGGAATGTCCATGTTGTGCTTTCTATGCGATGGACATACCTAGTTGTATGGGCAGCTAGGCGACAACGGGAGGAGTAAACTCTCGCTGGAGGGGGGATGTTGTACCTCCAGAACATTGGAATTTTTATGAATAAGTTTGAGTAGAATTTTTACTAGAATTCTGTCTTGGTGTTGTTTGCAATACTGGTTGAAGGGCTGTATTAACGAACAATGTGATTCGAAATTAAACAAGGAATCTTTATGTTGAACAACCTTTGTGGTAGTAATTAGGTCACACAAGGAAGTGTGAGTGTGGGGGTGGAAAGTGGGGGCTTGGCTCAGGTTGCCAATGCCTACGAGATGGGTGGTCCCGATTGGTCGGGAACTCTCTGTCCCCATAGTGCTTACTCGATATTGGTATTACTCATTGCCCCTAGAGCGGCGAATCCTCGAGAGTACGTGCCTCTGAAACATGGGGAAAAAGGCACTCGGGGTTTCTCTCCTCTTAGAAGGTGGGTCTTAGGATCGCTAGATAGTTAAGTACGCTTCCCCTGCGAGGTGGAGCTAGATATCGTTGCTAGTAGGCTCGAACTCGACTCACTTTGTGATGAGAGATCGTCTGCTAGTTGAACCCTGAACCATTTTGTTTACTTCCGCTATAGATCTAGTGGCCACCAGGTTTACCATCAGATCCGTTGTTTGATACAACGGGGTGGGGACCTCACACTTCTGGATGAGTCTGTAAATGGACTCTTGTTCAAGCTGATCCCTCCTTGCTGTAGTCATCTCATGTTCATAGGGAGTGAGAGGGTTGTATGTTTTGGTGTCAGGGTCATACAAGGTTCGTTTGCCTTTAGTGAGACGGGCTCTCACCAGCTTATGACAATGCGAGGTAGTGTATATCCATCCTTGTGAGAGCGGCTGATTAGTCTTAACTCTGGCTTTAAAAAGGATTTCAGTCATCGCTCTGTACTATGGGCCTAAGGTTTCCTTAGTAGTGATGTCTTTTTCTAGAATTTTGGAAGATTCCATTATTAACTGAAGGAGCTGATTTGTGATCTTTGTCAGTCCTCAGAGTTGGACCCGCCATTGACCCATGCAAAGCTTGAAGTGTTGGATGGTAGCTTGTAAATTAGGTACAATGTCTTTCTGAAGTGTCATCTCTACTATTGATTTCCAAGCTCTCCAATCAACAGTGGCTCTGTCATACCAGTCACGGATCTCATCTGTAATTTTGAGATATGTGAATTGGTCAACTGGTTCTGAATATTGAGGATACAGTGCTAGGAAAAAAATTGGCAACTCTAATTCCTTAGCAAGTAAAGCATATAAAAGGACTGGAGAGTCAGGTACAAACTCAAGGAAATTGAGAATGACCCGATTCTCTTGCTGCATCATCTTCCTAGTAATACTTACAAGTTGGAAGACATTTTTGAGAACAATTGCCTGAGCTCCTACCGAGTCTGAGTTTGCGGTCCTTTGCTAGTGGTGTTTGAGCTAAGTTCTAATCTCTTTCATACATCTGTATGTAGGACGGTTTCCTAACAATAGATCAAGTTCCAACCCCAAGGATATCAAATCAACTGTTGAATTTCTTTGCAAAAATGGATTAATAGCCTTATCATCTATTGTCAGTGTCCATTCAAGGACTCTATCTAGCAGTTGAATATTGTTGGGATGAGGGGTAGCTGACAAACTTCTTGATCATAGAAACTGGTTCATTTCCATTTACGTACCATCTGCCTAGACCCAACATAGAGCATCTGGAAGCGTTCTAAATTAGAGAAAATAGTTTTCTCTTCCAAAACCTTCTTGTGATGGGCGCTGCTTGATGCCTTAATCTTTTATTGAGTGTAATCAATTGTAGAGAATGTTGATCAGTGGTTTCAGACTCAGAAGGGTAAAGTACAACTTTACCTTTATCTCTGCTAGTTAGTGTTGTCTGATGTTGTAGTTCCTGTTGGTTCCCTAGTGTAGTGTTTTTCTGGGTTCCATTAGTATGTTACTGGGCAGCAATCTGATTCTAGTCTTCAGCAACACTAGTATTGGCTTTATTAGCACCATTGCCCCCATCCGGAGCCAACCCTCTAGCTCCTGAGCTTGATGGTGGGGAAGGGGGAGTATCATCATCATGGTCATTGGGTTTATCTGGATTGTCCCATGTATCTTCCTCCTCCTCCTCTTCATTAGAATCTTCTTCAAAATTATTTTGAGTATTGATATAATCAGTTATGGCTTGATTCACCAGAGTTGTGTTGTAATCATGTACTTTGTCCTGCAAATCAATCTAAATGAAGTCAATCATTGCTTGAAGATCTTCAAGATTTAGTGTAGCGTGACCCTTAGGATTGATTATATGAGCAATATTTTGGTAAATATAATTCTCCAGTACGGACTACTTTAATAGAGTGTGCAGTTTGAGTAGCTCTTTATAAATGGATTGCTTCATGCTTAGCAGACTTTGAAATATGTCACCATTAGTCTGGGCTTTTTCCTTTGCTTCAAAAATTAGTTGTTTTGCAGATTCCAACCTAAGAAGCTTAGTCTCCAGAGCCCTGATGGTCCAATCTGTCTAGGCTTCTTCAACTCGATGGTGAGGAGCTTGGTCAGTAAGTTCCCTCTGAGCTTGCTGAGTTTCATCTTTAGCTATGGCCAGTTCTACTTTGAGGTTTTCTAATTCAGTGTTGGATAGTGATGCTTCCATCATTTGTCCAAGGGAGTATACAATATTATTCTAGGATGTCTGAACAGCAACAGAGCATCCATCCGTAATAGTGGCTATATCAGAATTGTTTGGCTCATAAACCAACATAGGAGTCGAGTATAGAAGGGCTGCTCTATCTGGTTTTTGCAATACCATCCTACCCTTCAGAAGATTTTTCTACAGACGTTGGAGCTGGTCACACTTTACTACTGGTAAAGCTGACTCACTACTTTACTGACTCGGAGGAATGATAGATACTTTCTCCTTTCCTTTTTTAGTCTTCTCTACTGGCACTGACTGCTCAGCAGACTGGGTTTCTGGAGGCATAGTGGAAGATGTTGGTTTGCCAAATCTTTTGTGCAAATCCTTCAATACCTCAGAGATTTTAGCCAAAATGGTCCTAGGTTTTTTAGGGATACTGGTCTCAGTAGCTTCATTAGTTCTTTTCTAACCCACAACAACCAATTGTTGGCCTGGATGTGTATCCTAGTCTGGTTCTTCCTCATCAAAAGATATTGTAACCTTTTTAGTTGGTGCACTAGGTGATGTTGCCTAGGCTTGTCTAAATTTCAGATGAGGATCTGGACCTTGAGCCCAATAGAGAAATTACCAAACATACCAAGTTTTGAACAGATTTTGTGATTTTAGCTTGGCAGTTTGCTCCAACACACTAGTAGCCAAAAATTGAATGACATTGATAGGAGCATGAGGGTGCAGTATCTTTGCCAGTAGCATGGCAAAGAGCTTTCCAAAGAAGTAGGTGGGATTTTTCTTTAGAATGATGGCTTCAACAATAAGCCAATATACTGAAGGGCATTCCAATGTTGCTACTAGAACACCTTGACCACGAGCTTTCCTCTTCTTTTTTTCCTGCTCATCTTCCTTCAATACCTTACAGACTTGCTTCGGTGTAGCTAGATAGGGTTGCTTCTCATGAGGTACTCAAAAAGCATAAGGTATTTCACCATTTGTGACTTGCAATTGGACTCCATTAACTATAGCAGTACCATGGTAAAAAATAAATGTATCTAGCACCTACTTAACGATTTTTGCATCAAAATTGGGTTTTGTGGCTTCAACCACTACCTGCAAATCCCAAAGCTCTAGGAGCTTTACTGCTTGGTCAGTGAATACATATTTTTGAAGCTTGCTAATTGAATGGAAGGCAGAGCGTCTGTGATAGTGTTGATCATTATTGTAGCTTCATCCATTTTCTCTTGCATCCATTCTAACATCTTTCGTCTACCCACACATTGTGTCTGCACAGAACGTGGTGGAGAGGAAGAAGACTCACTTGTATTCTCAAAGTCATAGGGTGGTGTGTCAGGTAAGGTAGGATAAGGTGTTGTAGAGGACGACGATGAGTTTGCAAGTAATATTGTGGAGTCTCAAAGATTGGCAATGGCAAATGGGAAACATCAAAAAATTATTGTGTAGGAGACTTCAGTGTGAAAACGCTTATACATCTCATTGCTATATGGGTCCATGCCATAAAAGCTCCACTACTTTCAGTTTTTGGGTTTATGTGCACCGGATTTGACATGGCACACATGCATTGGTCATTTTTGCCAGATGTTTTTGACATAATTCCCTTAATGATTTGATCACTGATTCCCTTTGGACCGTTACCTAAGGATGACTTGGACTATGTCTGGTCATGAATATCTACTAGCTCTAGAAGTGATGCTATTACTAGCATAATATGAAAAAGATTCAAAGACTCTATTTTTGGTTCATATTGGTCTACTGGTACCGATGTCTAAGAAGGACCAGTACCAACATTCTTTGGAACTTCTTCACTGCTGGAATAGTAAAGCTTAATTTTGGCCCCATTATACACTCCAGGCAACAGTAATCCAGACTGGCCTTGCAATCTGACTGTACCATTGGATAACACCCAATCTACTTCATATGGCCCAAACTAGGCTATCTTGAGGTTTGATTTTTTTTGTCCCAGTTTAGACCGGTAAAGTAGAACCAGATCTCCTCTGTGAAATTCTCTGACTTTGATTCTAATGTCATGCCAGTGCTTCCTTTACTGCTGAACCACCTCTTGTTCCATCATTGCCCGTGCCTTAACTCATCCATTTGTAGCAGTTCTTCCAATCTCTACTGAAGATTGTGATTGAAGTCCATGCCATGCTCCACTGCCAGTCAGAGACTGGGAATATTAAACTCCATTGACACGACTACTTCTATTCCATATAATATTCAAAACAGTGGACTCATTCTAGTGGTAACCTTATAGGCTATTTGGTATGCCCATAAAGCAGTCTGAAGTTTAGCATCCCACTGGTGTGGCTCCTTATGAACTATCTTTGTCAAAATATTCTTAATGGTTTTATTACTACTCTTTGCTTGACCATTGCATCAGGGATAATATAAAGTGGATTTTCTATGTTTGAATGAAAGCATGTCCATCAATATCTCCATAGTATCATTAATGAAATGTGTACCTTGGTCAGATACAATTTTGATAGGACAACCATACCCATAGATGATATTTTTAAAAATGAAAACAACAGTAAGTTTAGGAGTATTATATGGAGGAGCCTTGGCCTCCACCCATTTGCTAACATAACAGGTAGCCATTGAAATGTGTTGATTTTTGTTGGGAGTGACTTCCTTAAATGGCCCAATAAAATCTAGACCCCATTTCATAAATACCCCCAAAGGTTGTACTGGAGTGAGAGGAGTCATATCTGCTGATGTAGGTCTACCCATTCTTTGGCATGCATCACAACTTTTTCAAAATGCCCTGACATTAGCTATCATATTTTGCCACCATAGTCCCGCTTGCAATATCTTCTTATACCAGTAGAAAAATGACCTCCGAAATCACCACTATGAGCTTCAGTTAATGCCCTGCATTCTATCATCCATTGGTACACATATTTGGAGAACACCATCCACACCCAAACTATACAATAAACCTCTAATAAGAGTAAACTTCAAACTTTTGACAATCAATGTCTTCTTTTGATTCTGAGACCAAGTGTCTGGGAATCCCCCTTTCTAAAGAAACTCATATACTTCTTGCCATTATGGATTTGTATTTTCTTCAACTAAAGCTTTGAATAACTCAGCATCCTCTGTCTCATCTCTCAAGGATATCTCATAATAAGCTTCAATGCTTCTGGACAGAAAGTCACTGCCATAATGTGCCTTACCGGGTTTGTGGAAAACGCAACATTCAAATTCCATCAAGAACATCATCCAACGAATCAATTTGCCTTGAATAATGACATTTTTGATCAAAAACAATAATGCCTGATGATCCACATAAAAATGAAATAGTTTCCCCAGTAGATAGTGCCTAAACTTAATTGCACTAAACACCATTCCCAATGCTTCTCTTTTCATAGTGGTGTATCCTTGTTCATCAATCTGAACCTACGACTGGAAAAGTAAACTGGGTAGTTGGCCTTTCCATCTGGTTGGGCCAGTATAGCTCCCATTGCTAGTCCCAAAGCATCCACATGGACATGAAAAATAACATCCCAGTTCGGGTGTTGAAGGACTTGGGTTTGCTGATAATTGCATTTTTCAGACACTGGAAACTTTCCTCATGCTCATTGGTCCAAATAAACTTATTTCTATTCTTAGTGAGCTCATATGAAGGTAGGGCTTTGGTTCCAAACATATGAATGAACCTTTTGTATAAGTTGATATAGCCCAATAATGAACTTAATTTAGACACAATTTTGGGTACCTTAGCTTGTTGGACACATTTCACCTTATCATTGGCCATCTCAATACCATTTCGGGACATAATATGTCCTAGAAGATGACCTTTTTAGACCATGAAGACTGACTTGAATGGATTTAAGAAAATTCTTTTTTCCTTGCACCTTTCAAAGACCATTTCTAGGAATAATAAATGCATCTCTTCCTTAGAAAATACTCTAGAATCATCCATGAAGATGGCTAGAAACTTGTGTAGGAATTCACTGAATATTTCCATCATACAGCGTTGAAATGTTGTTGGAGCATTGCACAGACCAAATGGCATTACTATATACATTAAATCTCCCCATTCAGTAATAAATGTGGTCTTGGCTCTATCTTTAATTGGTTATAGCCATTATATCCATCCATAGAGCTGTACATTTCATGGCCTACGATTTCATCCAAAAATATATATGTGCATGGTAATGGGAACATAATTTTTAATATTCTGAGCATTTAGATTTTGTAGTCCACACAACCCCTCAACTTCCCATTCTTCTTTAGAACCACCACTATCGAAAATAACCAGTCACAAATGTCCACTTCAATAATGAATCCTGCTTTAAGCAAATTTTCTGTCTCCTCATTGACTTTCTTGGCATAATTAGGATTCATTCTGTACCACTGCATCCATACCGGTCTGGCATCTGGTTCCAATGGTATTCGATGCTGAAAAACCTCTAGATCTACACCTTTTAAATCAGTGTGCTCCCAAGAAAACACATCTTTATACTTCTGGAAAAGAGCCTTTGCTTTCTGCTTCACCTCTAAGTTTAGGTGTTTGTTAATTTTTATCATTTGGGGTCTGTCTTATGAACCAAGGTTCCATTCTTCTACTTCTTGGTCATCTAGAAGTAACCAATTTGGACCACCTCCATTTCATTTGGCTAATGAATCTGCTTCCTTTTCAGTACAAATTTTAGCTACATAATCTTTGAATGGATATTCTAAGTCCAGAGTTTCCCCTTGGACTTCAGTACCTTCAATTCCATCTCAGTGCCTTCTTGACTAGTGTCTGTAGATGATCTGAAATCAAATTTGTTCGGTACAAATTCAGATTGGTTCATTGACCGACCATCTAAATTGGACTGTCCTTTCTCCAGCATGCAGTTCAGTGAATTGGTCTAAGAACTGTCTCTTCTGTTTGTCACCTTGCATCTTATCCATTAACACTGCATTCGCTTCAATCTTTGCTAATGGAAATATATTCATTGTTGCAAGAATTCTCTCTATTTTCCTAGCATTGTACTTCTTGCATAATTCTTCAAGTCTGAAGGCTTTTTTCTAGCTTCTGGTATTATCACTTTAGATCTGAATTCGTCTACTAGCTCTCATAGTGACCGTCTGATTTTCATAATCATGAATTGCTCCTGCAGTTTTGAGCCAGGTTCATCCCAGTAGCATTCCATATGCTCCTTGGAAATCTAACATAAGAAAGCTGGTTTTGAATTTTTCCTTACCTACATGTATTTGCATATTTTTTATCAGACAAGTAGCTTGTACTACCCTCTGGTATGCCATTCTCACTTTGAATGGTGATGGCTTCAAATCAGAGATGTTCTCCCAGTATGTTGACTCTGGCACCTCCATCCAAAATAACACCAGATAAAGATTCCCATTGTTTTCTCAATTTATAATCAACATGAATGGCTGGTACTTCATCATCTCTGATGTTGAGACGTCTATTTCTTTTGCTTCAACTTCATCTTTCCTTTTCTATCTAATGAACTTTGCAGCTTTTGGTAAAATTTGTCTGATATCATCCAGCTCCACTGTCAACTTCTGGATGTATACACAGACCTTCACAAAATTTTCATCTCTCTGTTGCCCAGAAAGTTCTCAGAACTAGAGGATTTGTGACTAAACTCTTAGTTTCATTAACCTCCTTTCTTTGAGCTGGTCGTTGACACTGGGATAAACAATGATCCTTCACCAACTTAGTTTCTTCAGTCTCGGCCAAGTTTGGTCTGACTTGCCTGACTTCTTTCACTTGTTGACATTGGGATATGCACTACTCCTTCACCAGTTCAATTGCGTTAGTCTCAGCCAAGTCTAGTCTGACTTGCCTGACTTCTTCCACCAGATCTTATACTGCAGCAATCTTAGATTCTTCAATTCCAGATGCTGAGTTCTTTGTCTATCCCTCTTCAAAAAATTGGGCTGGGATCTTTTGGATGGTGCAAGCCTCAGAGAACTCTGGTTGTTCTGGTAGCTTTTTAGCCAAATTCTCTATAATCTTGGCTACCAGCTTACTCGCTGCTGGAGCTCATTTGGAATTTCTTCGATGATTAATCCTTTGCTTCTAGTAACTATCCAAACCAACACTGGTTCTGGTAACTTCACATCGAGTGCTTCATTGTTTACTGCATCCAAGCATTGAGCTGCAAAATGCCCATACTTTCCACAATTGTAGCAGTCAAAAATTATGCGCTAAAAATTCCCATACCCTCTACCTCAGCCAGTTCCCCCTGGGTATCTGCCTCGGCTATTACCAGTTCCACTGGTGCCTAGTTTTTTTGCTTTGGACTCAGTGGCTCCTTACGTTTTTACTGGTTCTATGTTGGTTAATGCTATCAAGGATAGGTCTTTGCCTTTCTTGAAGTGATGAATCCAAATGGCACAATTATTCCAAAGATGGTCATAAGCCTTACAATAAGTGCATTGTGTATATTCATTCGAGATGTGATCTCTAGATTTGCATTTGGAGCACCAGGTTTCTATCTTTCTGATGAAAGGTCTGATCTAGGCAAGATCCCAACAATCTGTATGGACATTTCTTCAATTTTGCACGACCAAGATACTTTCTTTTCCTTTACCCTTGCTTTTCTCATCTGAACACTATTAGATGTACTGGAGCTGTTACTAGAATTTGAATTCTCAGTTGAGGAACCACTGCTACTAGATCTTCTCTTCTTGTGTTCTTTCTCTTTCTTGGCTTGTTGCTCTAATTTGAGGGCCCTCTTCACCAAATCATTGAGTTTCTTTGTTGGTGTAGGTACTTTGAGTTTCTTACTACGAAAGCCATTCAAGAACCATGCTCTCATTCTCTTTTTAGAAGCCGATTCTTACAATTGTATGGTCAACTCCTTGATTTTCTCCACATAGCTTCTGATAGGAACTTTTTCTTGTTTAACCTGATCCAACTCATAGAGTATATTCTCATCCCCTCTATTGTCTGAATACTCTAGTCTAAAAACTTTTGGTAATCTGTTGTATGACTTGGGCTCTAGCTGCCTCTTTTAGCGTTTGGGAAAAATATTCCCCCCGCTCATCCTCGTCAATGTACTTCAGATTAGCATACTATTCAAAAGCTTGGATATGAACATCTGGATCATCTTTCTTACCTCCTTTAAGGAATGGAAATGAGATTTTCAATGAGGTATTGACAATAGCTTCTCTATTAATTTTGGTTTTCAAAGTATGATGATGGTGTTTGGATTCCGGTTTATGATAATGATCAGTATGAGTTTCCTAGTGACTATCATTCTAAGTCTCAGACTTAGTACCAATACCAGTATCTATTTCTAGCTTCTTCTCTATTCTGTGGTGAGTTCCCTTGGTGCCCTTACTTTTGGTGTGCTTATTTGTCGACCTAGACCCCTGAGACCTGGTTTGGCGTTGCTCATGTTTAGCATTTGTCGCCTGGAATGACTGGAGTGTTGAGAGTCCCTTGCCTCTTCAACAGTACCATGCTCGTTGAGAGGAGTGTCAGTTTCACTCCCAAGCTCCTATTCTATGTCAGAGCCTTGCTCTGATTCTTCAAAAATGGTAGTGACCCACTTTGCTTTGCCACAAAACCTGGTCACTGGCTTTTGGCCACGCGTAATTCTAGGAGGCATGACAATAGCTTAGAACACCAACAGGGAGAGAGTTCGCTGGTCAAAGATCACTTCATCTCTAGCCATCGTGATTGCCAAAATGGAATGAGCTGGTCCCTTTAGATAGCTATTCCAGTGTTGGAGTTCAAAGCTAGTTGTGAGTTCAGAGAATTCAAATGGTGCATATCAGATCAAACAACTAGAATAAAAGTACAAAATTGGAACAGAGAACTAAACTAAGACAGAGTACTGAACTGGAAAGACTGAAGACTGGAACACTGGAACTGATTATGTATATTCAAATTAGTATGCATAATATAGAAAGTACAAGCTAAGCATTAAAGTAGAACTGGCTCTAGGCCCAAAAGGTTCCTAGGATTAATACAAGAACTTCAAAGATAAGTACAGAGGCTAACAACAGTACATGACAACCAACCTGCAACCAACCTCGTAGAATGTGTAATGGATCCTATTTATAGGATTGTACAGAGTTATTACAGTAACAACTGTAGTTGTACTACCCGTCGAATACTCCTAAAATTTATTGCTGGTAATTCCTAATGAACTATTCCTGCCTGCTACATCTACAAGGAGGGTCTTATTGATTGGCCTCTTGGGTATGAATTTTCTCGATCAAATGTCCTTTGCGGATGCCTCTTGTAGTGTAGCAGTCATTCCAATCTACTTTGAGCCGCAATACATAATAACAATAGCATTGTTGCACAAAGTAAATTGCCACTTGACTATTATTTGGTGGTGGTCTATATACTTGGATAAACCTTGAAAGCTTATTGCTTGCGAGTACAATGTGTTGCAAATCTGAAACTTTTAAGGGAGAAGATGCCTTAGCATCTCCACTAACTCAAAAGAATGTATTTTGTACGAAATGATTTTGGCACAACTGCCTGCATTGCCTATAATTCAGTGGCTTCCCTTGAAGTTCTGATTCGTCCTCTTGGGACACATCCAAAGCTGTAAGATCCCCTTGAGCCACCCAGATTTCTTTCTTCTTTGTAAATTTGTTGTGACAATGCGTGATTAAGCAAAGGATCATCAGGTTGCTATGCATTCTGGTCGGGAGCAATATCTTCCATATTTGAATTGCAAAACAATAAACTTTAATAAGCGAAGTTTATATGTATTAAAAAAAGAGAGATAGTTTGAAGTATTTTATTAATCCAACTTGAAATACTTCAAAACCCAAACTTGAAGAAATCTAAAGACTTAGTTGAAAATAAGTTCAAAGATCTAGTATGAAATAACACCAAATAATGCACACGATCAACGGCAAAAAATATTATTGCTTGTTTAATCATCACCAGACCTCAATCTAGAATCGACTACAACATGGTAGCCAACATTATGGGCTCCATTCAAACATTATGAAAATTTTTGCATTTGGGGACCTCAAGGGGCTCTAGAATACACGCAACCAAGCGCTTAAAAATATATGACAGATATACATCTGTCGCTATGGTGAAAGGAGGAGGATTGGTGCTGATATTTTCAGGGGCAGTCCATGAATAATCTTGCTCTAATTGAGCTCTAGTTTGAGGACTGAGATTCAGGAGCTTGGGAAATGTTGCCAAAGTGTTCGATGGTGTAATTTGTAGCCAGTCAAAGATCCCATCATACACTCGTCGATCGTCAAAATGTAGTAGAATATTCCTAGTGTGTAGGTCGTTGTGAATGAATCGTGACTATGCACAAATTTCATGGTCTGTAAAGAGTGTTGTAGATCAACAAATGTTGTCTATGAACTATTGTAAAAATCTAGATGTGTATTGAAACTCTCTTATTGTAGGTTTGCTTCCTTCATAATGGTAGGCTTGAATCCACTGCTCAACATGACCTCCATTCCAAATCTTGAAGATCAGCATGGGCCTTTTGCTATAAGGAACAAGAGCATGTGGAAATATCATGCTACATTGTTGGAGAGTAGTAGTTTCTGCTTCCTCTAGCATTATTTGTAACATCGTCTTGCTTCCTATCTGGTCTTTGAAGATCATTCCCACATAGACAGGATCTTTGAAGAGGGGATGGCCCCACTGAAACTTGTTTAACATTTGCAAAACATCCTTTACCTAGTTGTGGCACTTGCAAGTGAAAGGTAGAATGGTCCCCAAGTAAGTTTAGGACATGTAGTATCGTCGACGTGTACAGTTGAGGGCTTGGCACCTGAAGGAGAAGGCACATCCTCTTTGGTCCTAGGACGTTTAGAAGAGCCTTAAGCTCTATCCTTGCTCTTCAACTTTGAATGTAGGTATGACACAAGCTGCATTTGCTCTCTCATTCCAGGTTTGTCTTTGTTTCTTGGATAAACCATACTTCCAAAGCTTCAATGACTTGGCCCAATAATTCCTTTATTGTGTTGTGCATAACTCCAATAGTGCGCATAGCTAGGTCAAATGAAACAAGAAATGCACTACACAATTTTAGACATCACTGCTCCACAAGTTCAATCACAAAATCATCAAAATTTGCTTGGAGTGGATCAATGCCCGATGCAAATGATCATCTGAAACTCCATAGAGAGATAAAATAAGAGCATCACAAATGATTTTGTGATGCTGACGCAAGAACTTTGTCTATACCATGGCTGAAGCCTGAAAATGCAAGAAGCAAATAAAATTAAGATAGATCTAGAATAAATATAACTTTGACTTATATGATTCCAAATAGAAAAATATAAAAAAATCATGAATTAAAATACTTATTTACAATTCTAAAATTACAATAGTCCTCTTTACAAAGCAACACAATGACAAGGTAACATTTGAAAATGAGCAACTATATGGTATGATACCTCTTTGTACAATGTGACACAATGGTCAACAACAACCAATAATGAAAGATCTAAAAATACATAACCCCTCCCTGCAGTGCAACGCGGTGGTCAGTAACAACCAGAGATGAAGAATCTATTAAAGCCAATCTCCCTACAGTGCGATGTGGTAGTCTGCACCAGCCAGGGATGAAGGATTTAAAATACCTAACCCCTCCCTATAGTGCGACGTGGTGGTCAGCAACAACCAAAGATGGGGAATCTATTAAACCCAATCAACCTGCAATGCGATGTGGTGGTCAGCAACAACAAGAAATGAAGGATTTAAAATACCTAACCCCTCCTTGCAGTGTGACACAGTGGTCAACAACAGCCAGAGACAAGGAATTTATTAAACCCAATCAATTTGTAGTGCGACACGGTGGTCAAAAGCAACAGCCAAGAATGAAGGATTTAAAATACCTAACGTCTCCTTACAGTGTGACACGGTGGTCAGCAACAGCCAAAGACGGGGAGTCTATTACATCCAATCTTTCTGCAGTGCGATGCGATGGTCAACAATAGCCAAGAATGAAGGATTCAAAATACCTAACCCCTCCCTAAAGTGCGAGACAATGGTCAGTAAAAATCAAAGATGAAGAAACTATTAAACAGAATCTTCCTGCAGTGCGACTCAGTGGTAAGCAACTGCCAGGTGTTCGGTTTCAAGCCCTGGTGATTGATTGTCAAACCCATGGGAACAAGCCTCATAAGGCATGTAGTTAAGAGAAGTAGTTTGCATAGCATGGGCACCTTATATTAAGCCTTTGTAAACCAAATTTTTTTTTATCAATTAACAAACATAGCATGTAGCTTTTTTCTCCTTCCGTGTCGAGCCTCTCTCCTCTCTCAGTCTCATTCTACAAACCTCTTCTCGCCATGGCTTGCCCAAGGTGACACCCACCATAGCTTACACCCATCATATGGTACCAGAGCTCCCTGGAAAGACCTAGGTGGGCTAGAAGAGCTTGGTGTTGTCAAGCATAGGTGGCATCTCAAGAGGCGTCATTGAAGAGCTGTAGGTGGTGGCTAAGAGCGTATCAAAACAATGTCTAGAGTAGGTGACAAGGAGCCCCATTAAAACTGCATATCAAAACGCCCCTTTGAGAAGACAGGTGGGCCTTGTGCGGTGACTACCCCATCAACTTCTCAAAATGCTGCGTATATCACAGGCTTGTTGGCCATTTTGTATGAGCATCTTGAAACGCCTGCTGCTACACAATTTTGTGTGCATCTCAAAACGCTCAATGCTGGCGGTCTTCAAGTCAAGCCTTTCAAAATGCTACAACAAAGCATAAAGCTATCAAGGGTGCATTTACAAACACCCTTGTCAATGGAGATGGCTATAGCTGGCAAGGTGGTGCTTGGTAGCAGTGGTGGCATGTTTTTTGCATATCAAAATACCCCTATACATGGTCTAATAATGTTGTCAACATCTACTTTTGTCGGTTTGGTTCCTTCCACAAAAGAGCATTCCAAGAAACTAGAATCTGTGCTAGTTTGTTCATTGGTAGAACAAACACTTGCCAGCAATTGCAAAGGGCATTACTTCTTTATCCACACACTGTATGATTTGGTTCAAGTATATAAAAAACGATGTTTTACTTCAAGAACCAAGAGATACATCAACATATGTTGAACATCAAGATCTGCTTTGAGATTGTAGTACAAGTTTTGACAAATTATTTTACCAGTTCAGTGTCATAGTTTTGTTTTGTCATATACTTTTCAGTCAAAGCCTCCTTTTACCTTATCTGTTGTCAGTTATTGCCATGCAGTCAAAAATTTTACCAGTTCATTGTCATAGTTTTGTTTTGTCATATATTTCCAATCAAAGCCTCCTTTTACCTTATTTGTTGTCAGTTATTGCCATGCAATCAAAAATTTGTATGGGGTTATAGACACTGCCACAAATAAAAGTGGTAAGACCTCCCAAACATATTTGTTCTCATGCCATTTTTGTTCTGCTCCTCATGAGGTTCCAGGGTACACCTTAAACCCAAGGTTTGGCAGTGAACCAAAAACTCCACTCATTGGTAGCTAATTTTTTTGACCTACACCCTATCTATTCAAGGGGGGGTTTCCTATCATAGCACCAAGTTATGGATACAACAGAAATCCTTGGTTGTGAGAGAACCTAAAACTCACGGTTATCGAGTATACCACAAACTCCAGGTATCATGCGAGTGGTATGTCCAGTTTGGGCTTGAGGGGGGGATTTTTGGGTTTCAAGCCTTGGTGATCGATTGTCAAACCCATGGGAACAAGCCTCAGAAGTCATGTAGTTATGAGAAGTAGTTTGCATGGCATGGGCACTTTATGTTAAGCCTTTGTAAACAAAAATAATATATATATCAATTAACAAACATAGTGTGTAGCTTTTTTCTCCTTTTGTGTTGAGTCTCTCTCCTCTCTCGCTCTCGTTTTTTCAGACCTCTTCTCGCCATGGCTTGCTCAAGGTGGCACCCACCATAGCTTACACCCATCACCAGGAACATACCTAACCCCTCTCTACAGTGTGACGCGATGGTCAGCAACAATGTTTTAGGGCAAAACTACTCCCCTGTTCATACTCATGAGCACGACACAGACAACATACTTATCATCCGATGACACGACTAACCCGTAGGTGCACGTAGGCAATCTCGTTAGCTTGTCAGGCTGAGACCAATCTACACATACGCACTTTTATGATGCATCAATCACTAATCCTAGTAGAATGAAACCCACTCTATCCCTTAACGCTCACAACACAGTTTACACGTCCAATGAACTCGGAATAGCATCAAACTTACTAGACACCATCCTCTCACTAGGACATACTTACCTATAAGTCTAATCTCACCAGATTTGAACCCTAGCTATCTCGAATACTGTCGCGATAGAACAACGGGTCATAATCCAAAAGTGGGTGAAACTTAAGTTTATCAGTATCTATGTGTAGCTAATCTCTTTCTCATTCCATGAAGCACTTGATTATTGAAAACAGACACCGTTTGTGCTACTTACAAGCAAAACAAGCTCGGGGAAGAATCGATCGCGATCAACTCGAAACGGCGAATGCGTGGCGTGGGCACGTAGCTCTTGGAGAGACTACCGCGATGGTGTGGTCGCGTTGTGAATCCGGTGAGGGAGAAGCGCGTAGCAAAGAGGATAAGACACACTCACTCTCTCTCTCTCTCCCTCTCTCAAACTCGTACGACACAGGATTAATATTCAAATGTTTTTCAAAAAATGGTTCTAAGGTGACTTTTATACTTTAGTCACCTTAGCTCAAAATGTACATGGGGTTCTCTTGCTCATGATTACAAAGTGGGAATAAATCTGAGTCCTGACTAACTGACTAATATTTACATAATCCAGATGAATGGATCAAAATGATAAGACGTCTTTGACATAAAAAATGGAATTTGATATGCTTTACAAGATGGGCTCATTATAACAGTTGGACCAATGGGTTCCAACACTCCCCCCCTCCTAATTCATGTCTACCACGACATGATCGTCTTTGTCTTCATTGTCGTTGTCACCTTTCTTCAGTGGTTTGATGTAGAAACGCATCATAGCGCATAGACTCACTTGCCATGAATGGGCCAAAATTTTTTGACTTGTACATGAAGAAGCCCGTGTAAAATGCTTCTTCAAAGGTTTGGAGATGGTAGCTTGGCAAAAACATAAGCCGTTTGAAATAGGCATACAATACTGGCTCTATCGATGGCCCACTTAGATCATATGACAACTCTGAGATGCTTCTTTCAGTATTCATATACTCTGATGTCCAGCTTTCCGAGAAGACTGTGAGACAGGCCAAAAATGTGCGAGCTATTTTACATAGCATCTTGCAGGATAGGTCAGGAGAGCCTCCAAATTATGCTATGGCGCCCTGCAGGGTTTTCACCATGTAAGAACCGGATATTCTCTCTCCCTCTGGTGGCCCTGGCATTACTGGATAATTCAGCCATGTCGGATTTCTGCTCTGTAGTGCTTTATGTTGGCTGTAGGTGTATGTTCGGGGAGTTGGGCAAAATGTTCTGTCATTCCTTAGCTCAGGTGGTGCGTTGACTAAGTGGATCAGGTTATGAGGATGATCCAATAGCCATTGACGCCTCCACTTTGGCTGGCTGTCCACTATTCTGTTTTGTTGTTCCCTATCCTGTACTTCTCCTTCAAACACTGGCACTTGTTCTTATTTTTTGAGCTGCCGTTGATGTGTTAGAGTTTCGTACTTCAGCAGAGCATAGGGTAACATAGGTGCATTCCATTCCTTCCGTAGCTCTGCTGCTGTTATGCCCGATCTGGACAGCCCTTGTAGCAACTCCTTTTCGAGTTGCATAGCCTTGTACCATATCATTTCTGTTTGTTTTTCCATCTGCTCGGCCAGCCTCTGCTCTTCCAATTTCGTGTCTAAATCTTCTTCTGTCTCTTCGTCTTTGGAGCCGGTTTGATCCGTCTGCGTATCTGGTGCCTCCTTTTCATCAGGATCATCCTCGTACTCATCTTGACCCCCATATACTTCGGCGAGTCCAGCCAAATTCGTTGTTGCTGGATCCATGTGCACTCGTACCTGTCCTTAGTGCTTCCCTGCACTTTGTAGACTTGCGATTTGTGCGGCCATTGTTCTACTATTGATTTGTAGAGCTTGAAATTCCATTTCTTTTTTAGCGGCAGACTCCTCTAATTGTTTTAACCTGATGTGCAAGTTTTCATTTTCTTCTCTGAGTGATTTGGAAACAATGCTTTCCATTTCACTGTCAGGAGCTGGTCCTTGTTGTTGTTCACTTTGCAAGTCTGAAATTTGTCTTTGTAGTTGATCTTCTGCTCTAAGCGCACTTTCAGCAATCATTAAACGCTATTTTCTTTCCAACTCCAGCTCTCTCTTTAGTGCAACCACTTCTTCTTCTGGGTGGACTATTGGTGTTGTTGGTAGCGACGTTTTTTGCTTCTTAGCGCGTTCGATTTCTCTTGCTTGGATATCTGTTACTGCTCTCAAATCTTTGACTTCAATTTGTAAGTCATTGATGACGACTTGCAAACTTTTGATGGTCTCCAGTGCATCTTGCTTTTCCTTTTCCAACTCTTGGATGTGTTCGTCTCTGTCACTGACATCTTCAAGGAACACGTTTATTGTATCTTCACATATGGAATTGAAGTCTTCTGATTCTTGTAAATTGTCCTTGAGAAGATTTACTGTGCCTTTGAGCCCCAATATTTCAGCATCTCTGATGCTGATCAGCTTTAGAGTGTCCTCCCTTTGCTCTTGTAGTCTCAGAACTTCCTCATCAGTTTTTTGTAGCTTCATTTTGTTGGACCGGTTCTGATCAGCTAACCATTGACTGTGCAGTCTTGTTCGGTTTAGTATTGTCGCCATTGATTGAAAATCTTCATCTATAGTAGCTTCTAGCTCAATTTCTTTAGAGGAGGAAGCTTTATCTTTAGACTGATCCACCTCCTTTTGCTTGCCTTTATCACTTTGTAATATGGCTCCAGTGTTTGGGTGTCTAGCTGTTCTTTCTTCTTCTTCTTCCTCTTCTTCTTCTTATTCACTGGGCGGTGTGTGAACTCTGTCATCACGATGTGAGCTTTCTGAATGCGAAGTAGATTCAGCAGGTGGGCTAGATTGCCTCTCACTTGTATCTGGCCTTGGAGATGGCGGCGGTGTTTCCTGATCACGCGAAGTTGGCCTCAGCTGATCTCTCAAAGTTTGGAGATCCTCCTCTTCTAGTAGCAATTCTGGTTCATCCCTAGCATTTCTTTCTTGGATGTATTTCTCGAACCAGTCCAGCTCAAAAGCTGGGTTGTTTCTATTCTTCGTTCTCAGTGTGAAAGTGCTACTAGAAGGTTTCCAAGTGGTGCCTACATCGCCTCGTAGGGATCTTTCTATAGCAAATCCTTCTAGCATTCTTTCCATTTTTGCTATCTTCTGCAACCTGGTGTTGTTTTCCATTTCCGCTTTTCGCTTCTTTAGTCGGGCATCTTCCTTTTCAGTTCTTTTTTCTTCTTCCATCTTTTCTTGTGTACTTCTTGTCACTCTTTCTAGCTTGCGTCCTCCAATGGTGTTAATAGATGCCGGTACTTTCCTTAGTGATCTGTCTTCGATATTTTCCCTTAATACCAGCCAATCGTTCTGATGAGGGGTAGGTGGCAACTGATCTGCTGCGCCTATGGCATGGTATATTACTCTGGTTAGGACTTCTCCTCCTGCAATGTAATTGGGTCTGTCCTGCCTTAGCTTTGTCATTTCTTCAAATAGATATGACTCGTGATCTATATAGAACTCACGGGTCATTCCCATAGCCCATGTCAGTGTGGTTGAGATGCTCCCGTGCGGTGTAGTGTATCTTGGCGGTCTTTTGCTGTAGCTCAACAAACACTGACTGTAGATCTGTGTCAGTTCTCTTGCTTCCGGGTTCGCTATGAGTTCAAAAGAAGGTAGTTTGGATTTTTGCAAGTAGACTGTGAGATTTTTCCTTCTTTCTCTCATGTTGGCTCCTTGATCTGACAATTTCAATGCCTCTTTGATGATCTCTTTGGTGATCTGGATCTCCATCACTTCATTATCCATGCCTGTCACTCTGCAAGTTCCATCTTCTTGGATAGTCTCTATTAGATGCTGTACCCTCTTGAAATCTACCCCTACTGGTGGTAGTAAAGAATTGGGTAGAAGTGCATAGGGTACTGCACCTTCCGTTGCCAGGTTCTTGCCTTTTCTTTTTCCCGGAGAAGCCTCCATTGATCCTGTCATCA
This sequence comes from Adiantum capillus-veneris, assembly GCF_014529385.1. NCBI lineage: Eukaryota > Viridiplantae > Streptophyta > Polypodiopsida > Polypodiales > Pteridaceae > Adiantum > Adiantum capillus-veneris. Next base: position 146,088,274 of record NC_140953.1, on the reverse strand, counting down.
CAATTATCAGTTAATGCACAAACATAGTACTACTCTCCTAAATTGATTACCACTTAATCATGCATCTAGATGAGCCTTCTTAATCCCAAGATTAGTTAAGATAAAATGTTAGCAGATAGACAAGATCTTCCATTGTGCGACTTTGGCGGCTTCAAATTGATGTTGTTGGTGAAGGAGAACAAGTCCAAATGCCTTGAAATTTTGTGTAGTGTATGCTCTCATGGCATGTAAGGTCACTCCATAAGCCAAAGCTCAAAATTTGTCCATTTGCTACTTTTTCTCAGTCTATCGCGATAGACTGGCATTTTTTTGATCTGGGTCCTTTTTTGCAGTTGTGACTCCACCAATTGGTTTCCCATACCTTGCACATGATCTGACCCCATTTCTACCTCAAATGAATGTCAAGTAACCCCTTTTTGGATCGACTCCCATTTTTCCAGATTCCCTTCAGAGAGATGTTGGTCTATCTCCGTCATTTTGTGTTGTTTTGAGCTCAAACTTAGTGGGTGGTCATCTTGCATCCTGTTGAAGACATCTGCTAATTCAAATTTTTTATAAGATGGTCCAGTATCCCTCTGCTTGGTCTATTGCGATAGAATGAGACTTAATGCCAGTTTGTCATTTTTTGGCTTTGTGACCATCTGTCTGCCTTCTCCCAGTTGATGCAAGGTTTCTTGACCCCTCACATGTAAATTTTACCTGTCTGCCCTTGAGATGTCCTGTTCTGACTTTGAGTTGTCTGCATGTCTTTCTCAGCTTGCCATATGCGTCCATCTTGGCACCAAATTTGGTGTACTGCCTTCATTTGCTTCCCCAAGTCTAGCTTGTAAAAATTTGAAAAGTCTTGTCATTTTTATCATTTTTTTGATGTTAGTTGACAATCATGGTTTTAATAGGCCCTCCTAGACACACACATCAAGTTTTAATCAATTTAGCAGAGTGTACTCCCTGTTTGCAGCACTTAGCTGGTCCTGAAGTCGAAGTAGACCACTTAGGTGATAGTCGCGGTTCCTTTTGGTCTTTGTATGATTCCGGCTGTCTTTTACTTCCTTTTGACCTTCCATCCAAGCAGTCAGTTTTTGTTTTGGTGTTTGAAACACCAAGAACGACCATTTGGACGTCTTTCTGGCCTGTTGCCGGCATTTGCCCTAGTGGAAGAACTTTTTTTCCTGAGTGGACACATTCCATCTCGTAGTTGACCTCCTTTGGATGTTCCTTGTCGAATTTGGTGTAATTTTGTCACTTGGTCGGCCCGTTAGAGTATCGTGACGCTTTGTGCGGTTTTCGTCAGATAGGGACTTTAGGCTCCGTTTTGACGAACTTTTTCATAGTCTAACCCTTCAGTCGGTTTGTCGAGGTCATTGGCTTGCTGTCTATGAATTTTGGCTCATTTCCGATCATCTTGGTTTTGTCGCCCTTTTGTAGGTCCTGCTAAATTAGGGTTTTTTAGGTGGCTTCCTTCACACTTTTCGAGGTCATAGGCTCGATCCCTAAGCTATAGGCATTGTGCCTTTCACTTTTGGTCCCATTTGGTGGCCTCTAGGTCTCCCTAACAACCATTCTACCGTATGTGTGCACAGGTTGTGATTGTGATGCCGGCGAGGTTTTGCGACTAACTGAAGTAAACAACACTTAGAGTCAATGTTGACGAGCATACCTCTCATATCTGATGTCGATCTGGTGACCGTGCATGATGGATGAGCTCCTGGAAGTCTCAACTGCTGTAGGGAGCTCTCTCTCTCTCTCACTATGGAAAATGACTCAACTGAGGGATTTCTAGCGTAGCCTCTCTATATGTAATCGAGACTCCGACACCAAATTTTCCCATCTTTTACCTGTGGCCATAACTTTTTGCGAGATGCGGTTTAGGCTCGCAAATTTCCTGATTTGGACTTCGGTTGCTCCAGTTTTACCAGTTTTGTAGATTTCTCCTGTTGGAGGTCCCTTCATGACGGTGGTCATTTTGCTCTATCACCTTTGCAGTCCTTATTTTTTCTGTGTCTTCTTTACCTTGCTTTGATCAGCATCTCTTCTTTTGTGTTTCCATCTGGATTGCGGATTTTTTTCGATAATTTTTGCTAGAAAATGGCTAAAATAAAGCAAATAAATCCCAAAATAACCCGAAAATAGCAATTCTAACCTAGAAAAATACCAATGAGAAGCAAAACACTTTGTAGCTCACTTTTCTCTCGTCTATGTACAATCTCGATCATTATCGTCAACCTTGGCCTATTTTTTGCTGTTTTTAGACAGTTTTTGACCAAATTTGACTCTCTTTATAGTCTATACACATCCCTAGGGGCTCATGAATGATGATTTGGTCCCCAATTATGATTAATTACAAGGGCACGTTCTTTTTTCCAAAATCACACAATAAAACGCAAAAAATGGTTGAAAAAATTGCTCGCAAACATTGCCCTCTAATATATGACATGATGAGTCCGCATTTGGAATGCCTCCCCCCCTCCTAGTCAGAGTCCTCCCGGACGACAGGGTATCGTCAAGGGTATGTGTTGTGCATGGGTTTGAACTCGTGCTAATGCAGGCCTTGTAATATAGCCCTATATCCATGTGCAGTCAATGCATGTAGGAAGAATTTATGCAGTGCAAGAGGAAGGTATAAGCGATTCGCTTATTGGCATTTGTCGTTGAGGCTTCCTGTGGTATCTTGAATTGGCTGGCAGATTTTCTTTTCAAGGAGTAGTTGTAAATCTGCCGCTCTTTGTTTGATTGTTTTCCACTGGTTTTGAATTGGCGTATGTGGTTCCTTTGAAGTTGATATTGTTGTATCTGGTGGAACATTCTCTCTTTCTGCATTGATGATTCATGTCTGATACATCCTTGTAGTTTTTGTTGTTGATTCTGTTTGTTTCCTCGTGCTGTTTGTATGATGTTGCTTGACCTTGACAGTTGTAGATAGCTGCACGATTGTCATCTTTGTCTGCCCTTCTTGTGTTGTTGGCTCGTTTTGAATTGGCACTTTTGGTCGCCATACCAATATAGTTCGTGGCGTATTTAACGGATTGACTATGTTTCTTTGAAGTTCTGCTGGCTTTCGGTGTTTTGTATGTTCTTCAAACTCCTTTTTTATAGGAATTAGGCTGTTGCGCCTTATCCACACTTTGTATTGCCTCTTTTGATGTAATTGTGCCTCGGTCAGCTCTGTACGCCGTACCCAAACTTGCCTGGTTCCCTGCATGGTTGCTGATTTTTGATAAGACGTTGTTGGACTTGTAAACTTTGTTTGTTGTTGGGCAGATCTTTGCGGTTGTATTGACTTTTGTTTCCTCCTTGACATGAATTGGTTATATGATAAGAAGGCTTCTGAAAAGTTTTCCTTTCTGAATAGTGCCTCATTCGTATCCAAATCAATGAATACCCTGTTAGCTGTCATCCATGACACTACTAAGATACACGGAGTTGCTGACCTACTTGGTGGCAGTACATGGAATTTCGTAGTGTACGGGTGTGCCTGCACTGTGATTGGTATTATAATAGACCACATCGTGGTCACCTCATCACCCGACGCTACTTTCAACCTGTATGTCTCTGGGATCGTCTTCATTGGTCCAAGTTTCTGAAAGAGCTCAAAGCTGATGACACTCATTTTTGCTCCAGTGTCAAGTAATGCATAGATTTCAACTTGTTTTGTGCCTGCATAAGCTTTTATGTAAGGGCTACACCATGTATCTTCCAAGTCGTCGATGATGCTATCAACCTGAGCCCTAAGGTCTGTCATGGTCTTTTCTAATTCGTCGCTTTGTATATCCGCTTCGATTGTTTGGGATGTTGAAAGAGGATATTCGTCAGTCATCATTGGGGTGACCATGTTTATTGTTCTGAGAAACTGCTTTTGTTTAACAATCCGTTCCTTTGCTTCTTGTTGTGCCTGGTCTTGAATTCGTTGTTGTTCCTGTCTATAGGTTTTTCCATGATGCAGTTGAAACAACATTTCCGGTGTTAAAGGTAGATGATATTTTTTTAAACGACACCCACTAATCCAGTTCGGCATTTCTTTTCCATCTAGTGTCGACAGTTTTACTGCTCCGCTGGACGATATTTCTTGGATCAAATAAGGCCCCATGCCCCTTTTCTTTAGCTTTTTGGCATGCTGTTTAAGGGTGTATACTAAGACATAGTCGCCCGTTTTAAAGTCCTTGTTCTTGACATGTTTGTCAAAAAACTCTTTCTGTTGTCTTTTTTTTGCATATATGGCCGCTACAACATTGAGTCGTAACTCATCTAATTTTTCAAGGTCCTCTAACCGTTCTGAAAGTTCATGCCCCGTCCAGTCCAATTGTTTGGCTACCCTTAGTGTGGGGATCAAAAAGTCAATAGGAAATATTGCATTTAACCCATATATCATATTAAATGGTGTAGCATTGAGTGTTGTTTTATATGCAACTCGATAAGCCCACAATGCCGAATAGAGCATCTGATCCCAATCTGTTCTTGTTTCACTAACCAATTTCGTAAGAACCGTGCACAATATTTTGTTGGTCGCTTCCGCTTGGCCATTGGCTTGTGGATGATAGGGTGCAGATTTGTGATGAATTACCATAAACTCATTTAAGAGATGTTGGATAACTTCATTTACAAAGTGTGTCCCTCTATCACTCACCAGCTCGATTAGAAGACCATAACGTGTAAACACATATTCATATAAGAATTGTGCCGTGGTTCTAGCGTCTGCTTTCGTTGTGGCTTTTGCTTCCACCCATTTGGTCATGTAGTCCATGGCCACTATGATATATTGTGCTTTTGAACGATACGTTGGTGGAGTGATAGGACCCACAAAGTCCAATCCCCATTTAGCGAATGCTCGAGCACTCATCATTGGTCTTAAAGGCATTTCGTCTCTTTTAACTGGTACCTTAGTGCGTTGACATTCATCACACCTTTTCACGAATTCTGCTGCATCTTGAATCATGGTCGGCCACCATATACCTGCAACCATAATGATTTTTACGATTCTCTCTGCTGAAAAATGACCACCTGCTATGCCTGCATGAGCCTGTTCCAATAATTGAAAGTAGTCATTTTCATGAGGAACTAACCTCAGCTGGTCATCAGTTCCTCTTTTATACAATTGGTCACTAATTAGGGTATACCTATTCGCTTCGATTTGTAAAGCCTTTTGTATGGCTTTAGACCAATCTCCTAGCAGCTCCTTATTAGTTAAATAATCCACAATAGCATGACTCCATGCGGGTGCTACTGTCACTTGGTATAATGTGGCATCCACAGTGGTACTGGATGTGCAAAAGTCGCATTTCTTGATGTAATTTGCTACAACGCCTGCCATTCCTGGCCAATACACTCCAAGTCTTCTTAATTGTGCAAACATCATTTGATTTCCTCTATGGAATCCCCCTGTTTGTGTGTGGGCCTCCTCTAGATACGCTTCGTACTCCTCTGGGCCTATACACAACCTTAGAATCCCATCGTTTCCATGATGGTACATTCTTCCCGCAAGCATTGTGTAATTTGGTGCTTGTCTAATGTCTTCCACCGTGTGTTTGTCGTCAAGATTCATTCCATATGTCAGAAATGGAATAATTTTCTCTGACCATTTTGGTACCATCTCTATATTAAACAGGTATGCATTTGGGAGATCATCATCTACTCCGGTAGCTTTTTCGCCATGTAGTAATCGAGAAAGGTGGTCTGCTCTTTGATGAGTTTTTCCTTTCTTCACTACTACTGTAAAATCAAACTCCAGCAACACAATGAATCATCTTACAATTCGTCCCGTGTTGCAAGGTTTGTTTACTAAGTACAGGAGTGCCTAATGATCCAGAAAGAATGTGAATTTGTTCGCGAGTAAGTAGTGCCGAAATTTCTTTACAGCATATATCATACCCAATCCTTCTCTTTCAGTGGTAGTATAATTCTTCTCTGCACTGTTGAGTTGTCTACTAGCATAACTGATTGGAAAATTTGTCTTTCCCTCATCTGGTTGTGCTAATATACAGCCTATTGCAAATGCCGAAGCATCTACATGTACATGGAAGATCTTTGACCAATCTGGAGCTTTTAGAATTGGTGCAGATACCAATGCATCTTTTAGTTTTTGGAATGACTCCTCACATTCATTTGTCCAAATGAAGAGCGTGATTAGACTATACAAGAGTTTTTCTATTACAGTGTACATGTAGATAAAACGTCGGTAGTATCCACAATGTCCCATAAATGATTGTACCTTTCGTACAGTGTTTGGTCTTGGCAATTCTATGATCACCTTCACCTTGTCTTCATCAGTGGTAATTCCATTAGCTGACACTATGTGGCTTAAGATTTTACCTTGTCGTACTATGAATACGCATTTTTTTGGGTTGAGGCAAATCCTATACGTTCTGCATTTTTCGAATACCTTTCTCAGATGATCTATATGGTCTTCTCTCAATAGAGAATAGACACACAAGTCGTCCATGTAAATATCCAAGAATTTTCTCAAGTATTCTTTAAAAGCGTGTGTCATTAATCTCTGAAATGTGGCTGGAGCATTGGTCAACCCAAATGGCATTACCCTAAACGCATATATGCCCCATTCTGTTGCAAATGCTGTTTTGTATTGATCTTCTAGTTTGACCCCCAATTGGTAATAACCAGAGAATCCGTCCATAAAGCTATAGGCTTGCTTGCTTGCCACTCGTTCCAGGACGTGTTCAGTGATAGGAAGAGGGTAGTTGTCTCTTATTGTTGCTGCGTTTACCTTCTTGATATTTACACACACTCGTAATTTCCCATTTTTCTTGGGTACCACCACTATCGGGGACACCCAGTCCGTGCGTTCTATCTCATAAATAAATTCAGCCTCCATAACTTTGTCTATCTCCTCTTTTATCCTTTTGGCAAATGTCTCATTATACGTGTATGGACGTTGTTTGCTTGGCTTTGCATCAGACTTCAGAGGGATTGAATGTTCACAAATGTTAGGATCCACTCCCTTCAAATCTTTGTACGACCAGGCAAATACATCTCGAAATTCCTTAAGTGTTTTGATCAGTAAGTCCTCTTCTTCTCGACCTAGATCTGTGGCAATGTAAGCAGGTCGAGGATTTTCTCCCAGCTCTGCTAAGTCTATTTTCTTGGCGTTCTCTGGCCCATCGTAGGACTCGTTTGATTTAGGCTCCCTCATTGGTTGTTGAACCACCACTCTTTCCTCAATGGTGTACTTACAATAGTGAGGAGGTACATTTATCTTTTTACTCCCATCACTAGCGTTCGTTCCATCGCTACTTTCCATTTTAGTTGCCCATACATTTTTAATTTTTTGTTTCAACTCATTGTATCTCGTTTTTTGTTCAATTTTTGTCATAATTGGACTACCACAAACATTCAGTTTTTCTGTTGCAACTCTTTTTTTTGGTTTGCTGGTTTTCTTAGGTTTCAACAGTCTGGACTTAAATCCTGAGTCTTCAGCAACCTTAAGAAATCTTCCTGACACTTTATCCTTAGCACAATCAACATCGTGAATGTTCATAAGGAAATGTGTCTTACCCTCAAACTCCGGCATGGGTCTCAACCTGGTTGGTGTACTGATGTGGTGTCGTTTACTCTTGTATCTTTTTTGGTGTCTGTCACTTTGGTTTGGGAAATTGTAGAAGACGTCATTGTCTTGATCTTGATTGTCGTCTCCCTCTGTATTTTCCGACTTCTCGTCATCCGCGTTATCCTTGTTTTCACTTTGATCAGAAGAATTTTATGAAGAATTATAAAATTCTTCTCCTTCCTGCTTGATTTCTTTAGTGGGGATATCCACATAGCCCACTATCTTAATCTCAAGTTTCGTTTCTGTTTTATGGATCCTCGTATTCTCAGTATCTACCTCGTCCTCGTCCTCCTCCACAATTTTGCTCAACATGTAGTATGGTATGATATCGTAGCCATTCTCATCACAAAATTTGGTGGGAGTGACTTCATTGATGCATACATCCAATGTAGCCAAAATTTGAGACCATTCTAGGGGTTCGAGCTTCTCTTCAGGAAAAGGTTCTCGTATATAGGCATCGTCTTCCAAGACCCTCTCTAGTGTCCTTTCATCGTGGTCAAATTCACTACATTGAGATGTCCCACACATCCATATCTCCTTTTTCTTACAAAGCCACGCTGGGACTTCTGATCCACTAATGGTGGCTGAGTCAAATTCTTCCATAGGGGTTCTCGTGACATCATGGTAGCTATGATTTTTCATGTTTACACGTGTAGTAGTTTCAGCATGTCTTAGATACAAATAATCATACCCCCAGTCCTGCACCATTTTGAGTTGCCTCATGAACGGCCTACCAAGGATAATTTCATAGTTGTTATTCTTGCTGAAATCTACTATGGCAAAAGTATGTTCGTACTCTATGCCACAGGAAGATACCACAATTGCCTCAAGCAATCCTAAAGGCCTTTCTATGTGCCCATCTGCCAGTTGCAATTTCATTCTAGTTGTTCGTATTGATGGGTTTCCCCATTTTTCCCATAGCAATTTGGTCGCAATGGCAATGCCAGCTCCACTATCAAGTATTGCCTTAGTCTCTATGCCATTATACTCAACTGGTAGGGTCGTGTTGCCGTCTTCACCCTCACAATACTCTCCTACCTTGTTGAGTGGCACTGGTCTAGTGTTGACTTTCTTCCGTTCTGTGTCATTAAGCTCGGTTTCGAAGAACTTAAGAGGCGTCCTTATGCCAAATTTTTCAAGACATTTGCCCACTTCCGTCCACATGCTTGGACTAATTTTTAACAATTCTTCCAATGTGACTGTACACTTGACCGGAGTGGTCAACAAGTCTATCAGGATTTTAGTGTCCAATTGATTTGAACCGCCTATTCTCTGAGAAGGTGCTCTTCGAATTTCTGACCTTGCTTCATAGTCCCCCATATATGATGGCAAAGTTCTGAGAGATTGTGGTCTGCTATCTTCGGATGCAACTGAACCATTATCTCGTTGAAATGATTTAACGTCCAAATCCCATGGAGTCTTATTCAAGTTCAGCTCCGAGAAAGGCGCTGACTTGACTGTTTTTGTCTCATATTTTTCTTGAGTTTTTCACACCGTTTTCCATAGCTCTTCAGGCCAATTTTCTTCCACAATAGGAGAATATGGTGGAAAATCTTTTAGTGATTCATCAGTGCTATTAGGTACGTCTTTTGCATCCTCTCTGGATATGGATATGTCATCCACCTTTGCTCTAGGGTCTGTCTGTTCTTCAATCTTGCTTCATATGCTTGCAAGATTGCATCTAAGGGTTCATTGATCTTATTTACCAATACCGACCCTCCTGAGCTTGCACTTCTTGGTCCTTCCGTTGATTTTAGAGAGTCGGACTCTCTTTGCTGTTTAAGTTGCTCTCGAGCTATCGTTAGCTCAGCTTCTACATCTTTTTGTTTTCGCTCACGTCTAGCTTTCATTTTCGCTCTTCGTTCTTTCCAAGGATTATCAGGACTGATGCTAGACTTGTCAGTCTTGATTTCTTCTTGATTTTCATCGATACTCTTGGGCTGATTGTCATTTTTCCTTGCTTGGGCTCTCGTCAAGACCTTAACAGGAATCGAAGTTTCATTTCCTAACCCTCCACTGGATGGTAGTGCTCCCAGCATATTCAAGGTAGTTTTTGCTCCTTTGCTCGGGTTTTTAGGGCAATCAGGGATCAAGTGAGTAATTCCACACTCCGTGCAATATGAGTTGACCCTAATGATTTCTTCATGAGGGCAATCCCTCAGCCAGTGGTCTCCTCCACACTTGTAGCATGGTCCTTTAGGCTGTTGAGGTGCTCCTGGAGCTCCTCTTTGTTGGTGTGCAATTCTTTGCCCGTTCATGCCTCCGTTGGCTATGAACAACAGTGTTCTTTCATCCAGGCTATATCCTCCTTCTCCCGCTACCTATGCAGCAGTTGGTGGTCCTGTATTTCCTATCATGCTCCATGGTTCTGGTGTAGAGGGTTCGTCCGGTGGATAATAGACAGATTTCGCCGCATATCCATTCGGCTCGTCGTAGTATGCATGCATAGGTACCAAAGCCTTCTCGTCCGACTCAGTTACTGTGGGTGTGTATCTTATGCCAACTGGTCGTAATCCTGGTAGTGGTGGTTGTTGTCCCAACACTGGTTGTGGTCTTTCTGCACCTACAGGTCCTGGTAGGTTGCCAGTCTGATATCTAGGCATCGATTGGACTTGAGGAGATGTCGCCTGAGCTTGCGGAGCATATGGTTGTTCTCTCACATATCCTTTGTTATAATAACACTCCTCCGTCCCATGGTTTGTCCATTTTTGTTCAATCGCACACCATTTTGGTTGTTTAGCTTGTGGTTTGGAATACAAGTTAATCTTTTTAAGCACTTCCTCTACAAGCTGCTCTTGGCTGACCGCTACTTCCCCCTTCAGTGTTGTCTTAGCAGACTTGCTCCCGCTTTGTTGCGAGGAAGAATCATTGTCAAGATCCTTGAACTCACCCTCTTTGTAGACCGCACAATTTTCCACAAGGTATAGATCTTCCTTGGTTAAATCATTCAACGTAGTGCTCCTCCTTTTCATATGTAAGTCCTTTTGAAGATCTGCATTCCTTAGTCCTTGTATAAATATAAGCATAAGTCTGGACTGAGTTGGCAGTTCTTCCACGGGACAGAACTTAACATATCTTTTTAATCGGAGGGCGGCCTTTCGCACGGACTCTCCATCTTTCTGTTTGAATTTATGGATTTGCGAGACTGTATTATGAGCTATCCCCCTTTGTGAGAATTCCTCGATAAACTCGTCAAACACTTCCTCCATAGACTCAAAGTCTCTTCGCTCCACTGAGTCAAACCATGTAGCCACATCATCCTCTAAGGTTAAACCGAATCCTGCAAATTGGGTAGGAAAGTCTAGCACCTCTTCAGCTCTAATTACACGCACAAAGGCTGCTACATGATCTCTTGGATCCTTGCTTCCAGTATATTTCTTGTTTACCCATTTTTGCACTTGAGAAGGTCTAATTCTACGATGGTCTCCAAATCTCATCATGGGATCTCCCCGTCCTAGTCGACATACCTACTCTGGTCTTCTGTAGTGGCCAGGTTCCTCTCCCAATGGTGCTTATAATCCATAATTTCTAACAGTTCTCGTGAGAGATGGTTTATCTCTCCGAACTCGTTCTCGGGGTGTTCTTTCAAGCTCAGTTGACCCAAGAGTCTTTGGATTACTCTCTCCTTGATACTGTGCATAGAGTGGTGGTTCTTGTAAATCCCTTAACCCTCGTGCGGTTTGATAACCCTCTCGGTTTCGGTCTTGTTCTAATGTAGCACTTTGTCGAAGCCATGCCTGCAGTGATGGCTGAGTAGCTGGTTGGTCCTGGTAGTTGGACGTTGGTGGTCGGGTAGAATGTGAGGTAGAGTCATACTCTTCTGAAAAGGGATTAGTCGACTTGCTAGGGGTGTAGGTGGCTATTGGTACCTCGTCGGGGCCATAGGTCGATGCTCCCGGAACTGTTGCCTTTTCGACCTCTTCTGGGAGAATACGTTTGTATTCTCGCCCGTATCTGTCAACAAAAACAATATCCTTCCCCATACCAGTTTCATAAGAAAATAAGTAAAGAACCTTGTCTTTGCTTAATTCATTTGGGTAGGGTTCCTTGCATTGAAAGTGAGAGACTATTCCTTTGCTTTCATGGTTGTAAATCCCTACATTCTCATTATAGGTTGGGACCCTGGTTGTTTTCTTATCATACACAAAAAGCACTCCAGGTCGATCAATGTTAGGAGGCGGTTCTTGGGTTTCTGAAACCATTTTCCCTTTTGCCATGTTATCCCCATATCTGTTGTAATCCTCAGGGTTACTCACTATCAGATAGTGGTTCCCCTTTTCGTCTCTAAATCTGTCTCCATCATCGTAGACTCGAATTATCTCTAGTCTCTGAGCCGGTCTTTCTTCAATACAAATACACTTGCGTCCCCGATAGTCAGAATAGACTAGGGCTCCCCTTGAGTTAGTTCCTTCCAAGAAGATTATAGTGAACTGGGTTTCGTTTAAAGGATGTAGTGAGGTGCTCCCTCCTAGCATTGGTCCTTCACCGTTGAAACCTTCTGGCTGTTGACTCCCCATCATGAAGAAGCACTTTTCCGATGAAGTGTCAGTATCACTACCCTCTTCAATGATTGGTGCCAATGGGTCTAGTCTCGTCTAAGTTACACTCTCTTCTGTGGACATGGTGCTAATTTGACTTTTGATACTTTTAGCTCCTGACTTAACAAAGGCTCCTGACCTTAAATACATAAGAATGAAAGTTTTGTTGCAAACTTAAAGCTTACCTGGACTCCTTCTTCCTGTATAGCTTTGTGATGACCTCCTTCTGGGATCTACACAAGGATGGTTAGTCTGTTCACAAGTGTTTTCCCTGAATTATCAAAAAATCTTTCAAGTATATATAGCAACCACTTAGTCAGTCTTCTGGTGGTCCAATTTCAATTATGAAATGATGGTTGGGATCTATATAGAGAGTATGTCCTAATAGTATAGTCACAAATTGCAAAAATGTCTGATTCACTACTTCCTTAGTCTATCACGATAGACTAACAGTTTGCTCAACACAAGTCAATTCAAAATTGTGACTTTACCCTTGAGTTCCAGTTACCCTCTATAGCCTATCCCCCAAGTTTTGTGAAGTTTGGACTCTTGGGTTGGGTTTTGGTCCCATTTTAGTATTTCAGTCAGAGCTTGATTCTCTATCTGACCCTCAGCTTGACCTTCAGTGATCTAAATGCCTTGAATTTTGGTGTGTCTGCTATTTAGGCCCTGATAAAGCTCTCCCTAGGGAAAATTTGAAAGAAAATTTCCCCAGCAGAAAGTTCCTGGGTCTATCGCGATAGACTGAGCACTTTCTTCATTTTCAGCTTTTTTCCAAAGTTTTCCCCATAGTTAGTTTAGTCTCCCCTTGTGTAGTGCATTGACCAATTTTGGCACTGTTTGGACATTTGGTCAAAGACTTCTTGCCCTTGTCTCTGAACTCAGACTCCAAACACCAGTTTTGAAGTTTTGGGGTCAAAATTGGTGTTCAAATTCACTCAATTTTTGTGAGTACCCTTGTATTGATGTGTTAAGCTTGTGGTATAAGGGTTTTTTGCTTGTTGCTAGACAAACACCACCTTCACCAGTCTATCGCGATAGACCAGGCAGTGAGCAATGGGGACTTAATTTTTTGTCTGTTTTTGCATAGTCTTGCTCCCTGTACCCATATAAGTCTATCCCCCAATTTTTATGAAGTTTGGACTTATTTTGACCTCAAACTCAAGCACTTCACAAATTTCACTTTTCTCTGACAATTCACAACTCCATTGCACTTGAAGTGATGCAAATTTGATGACACTGCATCTTAAACTTGTGCACATCAGTCATACCTCATGACACAGTTAGTTTACCCTTGACTAATGGTTACATCTCATCTTGGCCTCTTTTAGGTTTACTTAGTGTTTCCTTATGACAATCATCTGTTTCTTTTTTTCTTTTGTTGGTTTTGGTCACAATTTTTATGTTTTCTCGAGTGTTGGATCATAAATTCCAATGTTGACTCTTTTCACCCCTTTCAAGGGTATATGGGGTGGGTTTTGCTTTCAAGGCAAGCAAAAAGCCTTATTGTTTCTTCTTTTTGTTTGTTTTTTGCGGTTTTACAGCGTTTTTCTACTCTATTTCTTCACAAGTATAACAAGCACTCAAAACCAAAAACCATAACTCCTCTTTATCCTCTTTAACTAAATCTAACTAGTCGCAGACCCTCAGCAAGACACAGGCTTCCTGGCTATCCACTAGACCTCAAGATACTCTATCCTGGATCTTGTTCTAAAAGTTTAAGCTCTCTCTACTCAAAACTAAAGTAAGCTAACCATCACACGAGTGACGTAGATCTCCCTACTTAAGGTCTTGTGTCCCCGGCAGCAGCGCCAATGTTTTAGGGCAAAACTACTCCCCTGTTCATACTCATGAGCACGACATAGACAACATACTTATCATCCGATGACACGACTAACCCGTAGGTGCACGTAGGCAATCTCGTTAGCTTGTCAGGCTGAGACCAATCTACACATACACACTTTTATGATGCATGAATCACTAATCCTAGTAGAATGCAACCCACTCTATCCCTTAATGCTCACAACACAGTTTACACGTCCAATGAACTCGGAATCCCATCAAACTTACTAGGCACCATCCTCTCACTAGGACATACTTACCTATAAGTCTAATCTAACCAGATTTAAACCCTAGCTATCTCGAATACTGTCATGATAGACCAACAGGTCATAATCCAAAAGTGGGCAAAACTTAAGTTTATCAGTATCTATGTGTAGCTAATCTCTTTCTCATTCCATGAAGCACTTGATTATTGAAAACAGACACCGTTTGTGCTACTTACAAGAAAAACAAGCTCGAGGAAGAATCGATCGCGATCAACTCGAAACGGCGAATGCGTGGCGTGGGCGCGTAGCTCTTGGAGAGACTACCGCGATGGTGTGGTCGCGTTGTGAATCCGGTGAGGGAGAAGCGCGTAGCAAAGAGGATAAGACACACTCACTCTCTCTCTCTCCCTCTCTCAGACTCGTACGACACAAGATTAATATTCAAATGTTTTTCAAAAAATGGTTCTAAGGTGACTTTTATACTTTAGTCACCTTAGCTCAAAATGTACATGGGGTTCTCTTGCTCATGATTACAAAGTGGGAATAAATCTGAGTCCTGACTAACTGATTAATATTTACATAATCCAGACGAATGGATCAAAATGATAAGACGTCTTTGACATAAAAAATGGAATTTGATATGCTTTACAAGATGGGCTCATTACAACATTTGGACCAATGGGCTCCAACAAACAACCAGAGATGGGGAATCTAATTGTACATCCTAAGCTACTCCCTATAGTGCAACACAAATGTCAACAACAGTCAAGGATGAAGCGTCTAAAGTCTAAACCCCCCTTGCAATGTGATACAAGGATCAACACAGCCAAGGAAGAGTGCCTAAAATTTCCTTGCATTCTGACACGAGGATCAACACAGCCAAGGACGGGTTTCTAAACTCTCTCTCTTTGCAGTGTGACACGGGGGTCAACATAGCCAAAGAGAGGGGCCTAGCCTGCAAACCAACACTGAGGTGTGAGCAATGCTCCATAAGAACAGTGATAGCAAAGACAAAGTTAGAGGAAAAAAAAGCAGAAATGATTACATGTTGCTACTTGCTCTCTCTCAGTCTCTATCACAAGTGTCGTATTCGCAGCAATTTAAAAAAAACTATCGCCGTGTTTTTTTTTATAGAGTATAATATATTTCAATCAAAATATGTTTAATTTAGATATATGCATACCATATGGATATATAACACATAATACCAAATTATACATATAATTTTTGTTGTATAGGTGTTTAAATGCAACCTTGCATACGTTCATCAGTGAACTCCACAGAAAATATGTTGCGGTAGTACAAGAAAGTCTTAATTTTGTTGAGGCATCACAATGCAGCATAGTTTAGTCACGGTCACATTAGTTGCCAAGATACTATCCAATTGGTCAAAAACTAAAGAGAAAGTTTTATATTATAAAAGAAGTGACATGCATGAGCAATGACAGATCCACACCCTATGAATACCATGTTACTTAGAGAAGAAATTTTTTCTCACACCTTATAAATACCATGTGTGTCATGGGAAGATGTATAAAGATACACACACACACACACACACACACACACACACACACACACACACACACACACACACACACATGTATCATTGGTAAAAGAGAGGGAGACCCAGGTTCAACTATAAGTGACACCAAAGAAGTGAAGGGATTAATGGTGCCAGTTTAATCCACCGATGATTAAACCTCATGGGACAAAGAGATTAGGTTTCCACCTACGTCACGGTGGTGCTTTAAACCCTTGACCTCTACTATCAAGAGTTGCACCTAATCCAGCTTGCCTAGCACAACACACTGAAAGCTATATGATGCAACTCGTATAAAAGTTTTTCCTCCTCTTGCTGTGGAGATTCAATGTCTCCCATTCCTCCCACCCTACCCCCGTTGTAGATCCCTCATAAGTGACAACAATGGAGCCGCAAGACGCATTGCATAATGGGCTAGTGCACTCACGGCGCAGCAACACAAGGACATCTACTATCTCGCCTACAGATCCTGCGTCCATTGCCTATAACCCCCTGTTTCAAGGTGTAACGCCTTCCTTTATGTAATATAGATCATTCAAAGTCCTTGAGGAGCCCTCTTCCAAGATCAACACCCTTCCTATGCCTCTATGACAAGCATGCCTCCAAGAAACCCAATCAATGGGGGATTCTCTATATGTTGGGATCTGGGTCAAGTGGCCGTGGGAAGCCACCCTTAACTTTTCTTTTCCTAATTGTTAGAGGCTGGACACACCCTACGGAAACTGACTTCTCGACATATTTATTTTTTTTTGTTGTAATTATTCATTTATTGAGAAAACTCGACATTTCACCTTGTAAATATTGGGGCTTACAGAAGTTTCTAGATTGTATCCGAGTTTTGATAGTTAGATTGAGTAGATGGTTGAGTTGGAACTTTAGGGTTTGAGAATTGTAAGGTATATATACCACTTTTTGACCTTAATGAGAAAACTATTGTCATTAAGTTTTGAAGTCTATGAGTGAGCGTACTGTGTATGAGAGAGAGTGTGAGCTTCATCTTGACACTACGTGTGCACCACTAGTCGGAATCGAGTGTGAAGAAGTGCAGCGTGTTGCCCCCGATGAGAGCTACGCGTCGATACCTACATTGTGCACATACGGTTCGGTTTTGCGAGCTCCATCTACGAGATTCATCTTGTGATTCGGTGAGCATACGTTGTCCGATTTTGCATTGCAGCATATCCACGCAATCACATTGAGTAGAGCTACACATTAGGCACTTTAGATTTCGGAAACGAAGACCTGCAAATTTCGGTTAGACATCCTACGTGATTTTGCACCGTGTATTTTGAGTTGGGATTTTGGTTCATAGACCTTAGGGAGAGCGACCTATTGGTGTTATTAGGGTCTCCTTCAAGTTCTATGGTGTTTCGAGATTGTTTGATAGGTGTTCGACTTAGACAGCATTGTAGGAAGCTTCCTCTTATGCACTCTTGAAGACTGTGACTTAGACAATTGGTAGAGACCTCTGTAGGAATTAGTTAGGAGTCGGTCGAGTGTAGGTTGACACCTTATACTTGCTTCCACGCGCCTGCGGGTCGAGCTTTGTCCTTAGCTGAAAAATCTTGTTAAGTGAGTTCTCGCTGTGCTGACGTCTGTTGCAGTGTATCCGTCCAACCTTGGCACCGCTGCCAGGGACGAAAACCTTAGGTAAGTGACTGAGACTAGTCCTTGAGGATAGGGGTTTTTGGCTTGCCAAAAGTCTCGTTTTATATTTAGATAGAATCAGAGGGTGGAGGACTCTCTAGGTCTTAGAGGAAGTCTAGGAAGCGAGTGTCTGTTCTAGATCCTTCGACTTAGGTAGATTTAGGTAGACTAAGATAGTTTTAAGTATTAGTTGAGTCCTTAAGTAGGAGTTGGAGTGGTAGAAGCGGTGAGAGGAGAGCTTGAGAGTCCGGAGAGGCTAGAAAGCAACCAAAACACCATTATCACCATTCCACATGATGAGTAGGAGTAGAGTAAGTAGGACATCATGATTCAGGATCTAGAGCACTTCATGCATGTATACTTGCTTGGTAAATCCATCACAAGTTTGGCAAAGACGCAAAAAGATGCAAAAGTGTGTTTGAAAGCCTAAGTGAAGTCCAAAAGTTACTTTGAGTGTTTCTGATAGAGCTGCAGAGCATCAGAGCATTTTTGTCAGGAAAAAAATTAATTTCAAGCCAGGAGACATCGTACACGTAGGATGTCTACAGGCTAATCTGGTGGGAATTTTGGGATTTTGAGTTGACCAGTGTGTTCAGAAGGTGGGGTTTACCCTATTTTCAAATGGAAAGTGGAAATTTGACCATATCTTGACAGGATAAGGCCAGCTAGACTGAAATTGCCAGACATCCTACCCAAATTGTGCCAAAGCATTATTTTAAGACCAAAACCATAAGATGGCTGCATGAGCATGATTTGCATGATATATTGAGTGACTGAGAGGGGTTTCATCTCATTTGGGTGAGAAAATTTGGGTTCAAAGCGGACTTTAGCACTTTTGACTGAAAAAGGCAAGAACAACTAAAATTGGGGACTTTCATTAGGCAAAATTTGGACTCACAAAGGGGCCCTTTAAGGAGTTTGACTTTACCTCTCTCTACCAAAACGGGCGCATGGATAAATTTTTACAAACAAATTCCAAAGTTGGCGGAGGTTTGACAGTTAGAATGTCCTCTTCAAGCTCTATCTACTGATATATAGCACGCCATGAGATTCTTCATATTTTAGAAGATTCTTTTTTTTATTCACTTAGATTCCGACAAAGTTGTCACATCATAGGTGAATCAAAAAAAGAATCTTCTAAAATATGAGGAATCTCATGGCGTGCTATATATCAATAGATAGAGCTTGAAGAGGACATTCTAACTGTTAAACATCCGCAAACTTTGGAGTTTGTTTGCAAAAATTTATCCATGCGCCTGTTTTGGTAGAGAGAGGTAAAGTCAAACTCCTTAAAGGGCCCCTTTGTGAGTCCAAATTTTGCCTAATGTGAAATCCAAAACAAAATCTAAGCATACCACTAGGTTGTTGACATCAAGGGGGAGTTGTGGGTCAAGTCTGGGGTCAAACATGCCAAATAGACATCCTACGCGTAGGATGTCTTCTGTGTGATTTTACACTCCAAACCTAATTTTGAGCATACCAAAGTGATCAGCAACTCAAGGGGAGCCTGTGTTTTGAATTTAAAGCCATTCTGATGAAAAAGACATCCTACGGATGTCTAAAGCAAGAAATTAAAGCCAGATACTGACAATGGGCATAGCAAGGTGTTGTATAGCCTGAGGCAAGCCCCCTAGTCAGTTTTGGTTCAAATTGAAGTTGATTAGATCGATCAAGATCAGCAACAAGCTTTCGGAACAGATTTCTGATCCATTGACCAACTTATAGGTATCCAAATCAAAAAGTAAAAACAGCTGTGGACTCAGCACATCAAGGGGAATCCATAGTGCAAAATCCAGGCAAAACAAAGCAGGAGACATCCTATGCGTAGGATGTCTATTGGGGCCTACTGAAGAGAAAATTTGACTGGGCTTAGACAGTGAGATTCCATTTGGCTTAAGGGTTCTAGAACTTCTTTCAGAAGTGAATTTGGACCTTGTTTGTCCATTTGACGGAGCAAAGACTGAATTCAGACTTTTTCACGTAAATTGACCAACATCCGAGGGAAGTACAATTCCAGATCCAAAACATCAGCAGTGTAAAATACAGTAGTGGTTGAGATTAACTCTCCAATTATACCAATCATTACTAAGATAACCTCTAGTAGATAAATGCTTTGATTCGATTGCCAAAATTAAACGCTTGTTGTAAAGTGTGAGCTTTGTCCTAAGGTGTGAGTCAAGGAGAGGAGAGTGGATTTATCCCACATACTATGGAGCAAGGCTGTAAAGCTACTTAAAGCTCATTTCTTGAATCGATAAACAACAACTCATTTTGCACTACATGCTTGTCTATGGTGAGCTTGTGCTAAGCTAAGTCAATACTCAAGATTGTGTTTATGAGTCCAAGCTAATCTATCTTGGAACCTAATTCACTTGAGTGATAACCTTGCTTACACACACTCACACACTTGCACCATGTTTCTCTTTCATCCACCATAGCTAGCACGATCCAAATTCCTAACATTTGGTATCAGAGCTATGGTGTGCTAGCTAGGATTTTCATTATGCATTAGTGTGTGTTAATCATTAGCATCTCCATTAGATCGATTTGCACTTCATTATCACGGCCCATTAACATTCTTCATGATTAGTTGCATCTCACTAATTAGGCCTTAATCTAGTTATGTGTGGGCATGTCCTTGGCACACCCAAGAGGCCACTAACCTCCATGGCTAGATAGGTTTGATTAGGGAAAAGATTAGCATCCAATTTTTGCATTTCTAAGTCACTTTTGTGTCAATTTTTTAGTGATTTGCACCTCCAATTAATCTCTCCATTTTCGCAATTGCCTAACAACACTCATATCATATCTAAGTGCTTCTCATTAGCTTTCCATAGAGCCTTTCAACTCTGCAATTTGAGCTCGGAAATGCCTTAAACTCCATCCCCAATTTTTACTAAAAAAGGGTGTGTGTGTTATGTGTGTGTGTGAGTTTGTGTGGGAGAAGCCTTGCAGAACCGAATTGAAATACCCTATTTTTGGTGCATTACTCACGTGGAGCCCAATGGGCCCCTTGACTTAGCTTGAAGCACTTTATTTAGTAAATCTTGGAAGGTCGTGGGTTCAACAAGGGAGGCGCAAGGCCGGCGGACTTCAATCTTGCGGCAAACTCCAGTTTTTCTTTCGGGCGGCGGGTCCGCCACCGACCGGCTGCAAAGTCTACCGCCCTTCTGCGTGCGCCCGTCCGGTGGCTTTTCTCACTAGCTGGCGACCGACTGCGCGGAGTACGCCCCTCTGACCGGCCGCAGACCTCAAGCCCAAGCGCTCAACCATCTTTCGAAGCGATTTCGGGTCCGCCCCTCTTGGGCCCCCCTTCCCACGGTGCTGCATGCGAAGTTGTCCGGCTCTGTAAGCGTACCTTCACGTGCTGCCTCAAGGGCTTCAACCTCCGCCCCTGGCCCCCCTTCCCACGCCTGTTAAGGCCCGCCTTGCTTAGCACCCCTTCGCGCGGCTGTCGGGTTTGCCACCTTATGCCAAGGCCCCAAAGCCACTAAGCGGGCAATCCTGCCTCAAGCCTCCGAGCACCAATTTCTAAGCGGGTAGTCCTGCCTCAAGCCTCCAAGGCAAACCTCCAAGAAGCCCAAAGCTTCCAAGCTCAAGGCCCTGTTTCCACCAAAGCAGCAACAAAGTTTTCAAGGCCTTCCAAAGGACATTCAAAGGCGGATATTATCGTGCTTCAAAAGGCATCTCCAAGCCAAATACGCCAAGGTAAAACAAAGCTGTGAAGGGTGACTTCACCTCGAGTGAAGAGGTACTTCACATTTCATTAAGAAGATATTAAAATTTCAAATCTTGCAACCAACCACAACTTTGCAAATAAATTTTCTATCATCAATTGTGCACCGTGTAAAGAGGCAGACACTGGCTAGGAGAGTCTCCTAAGCTAAGACCCCTCTATTGGCACAAATGGGGGACAAGGGAATAGAGAAATTCAATGGGGAGGGATTTCACACTTGGAAAACGAAGTTAAGAGGCTATCTTATGAAAAAATGTTTGTGGTCTGTCATTAGCACTACCCTCGAGCAACAAGCCGAACCCGATGGAGTGCACACTAGGGCATCTACACTCATAGCAAGTGCACAAAATTTAGCCAAAGACGAACAAGCATTGGGAATTATCATCACTTCTTTGCATAATAACTATGTGCATTTCATAGATGAATGTAAGCATGCACATGAAGCCTAGCATGTCCTAGAAAGTAATTTTGGAGCTCGAGCCAAAAGAAGCAAAGTTAGTCTTAAAAGACAGCTTGACAAAGTTACTATGCTTCAAGGGGAGGACATTGCTAGCCTAGTGAGCAGGCTTAAGAGCATTGTCACACAGCTCACTTACATCCAAGTTGAAGTACCAGAAGATGACAAAGTGGCTATACTTTTAAGTTCACTTCCACCTTCTTATGACCACTTAGTCACAATTCTTGAAGAAAAAGAACCGGAACCACCATTTCAAGATGTCAAGCAAAAGAAAGAAAGCAAAGAGGTTCACTTACCCCATCAGGAGGAGTTTTCATCGCAACATCTTCAAGGGACAAACGGACGAAAGTGTTATGAATGTGGAAGAATGGGACACGTAGCGAAAGATTTCTACACAAACAAACCTTGCAACAAATGTGGTAGGAAGGGACACCCTCCTTCTCGGTGCTACTCAAGTGGAGGCAGTAGCAGTGGAGAAAGCAACAGCAGAAGCAATGAAGGCAAGAGACCTGACAGAGGATCAGCTCACATAGTAGAAGACAAAAAGGACGAAGACGAAGCTAGCGTTTGGGAAGACCCATTTTGAAGATGCAGACTCTCTACTTGTAGGGGAGGACTTTTTCCTGTGTGGATACCAGATTATCATCCTGTGTGGACATCACCATCCTTTGTGGATTGTTCTTGTGTGGATTTTTACCATCCTGTGTGGATATCACCATCCTTTGTCGACTTTACTTTCCTGTGTGGACATCACCATCCTGTTTTGTTAGCCTGTGTAGATCGTGCATCTTCAGTATCTTGTCTTAGTCCAAACCTCAAGGGGAGGATTGTCAAATGTGAGCTTTGTCCTAAGGTGTGAGTCAAGGAGAGGAGAGTGGATTTATCCCACATACTGTGGAGCAAGGCTGTAGAGCTACTTAAAGCTCATTTCTTGAATCAATAAACAACAACTCATTTTGCACTACATGCTTGTCTATGGTGAGCTTGTGCTAAGCTAAGTCAATACTCAAGATTGTGTTTATGAGTCCAAGCTAATCTATCTTGGAACCTAATTCACTTGAGTGATAACCTTGCTTACACACACTCACACACTTGCACCATGTTTCTCTTTCATCCACCATAGCTAGCACGATCCAAATTCCTAACACTTGTGTACAGGTATATTCAGTAGCAAAGCAAGAAGTTGTGCGGAGACTGATCCTTTGCCAGGTGAGTGGTTGGATTTGTGATAATTTGCATTGATAATTTTGATGAATTTAAGATCAGGAAGATACATTTTTAGAGACCAGAAGGTGGCAGGTGACCAAGGTAGCTTAGTGTCCACCGAGGAGAGTGTAACTCAGGCAAGGCTAGATCCACTAGCACTGATTATTAAGGAAGGTAGTGATACTGACACTTCTTCAGACAAATCTTTCTTCATGATGGGTAGTCAACAGCCAGGAGATTTCACATATGACGGACCAATGCCAGGAGGAAGCACCTCCCTAAATCCTTTGAATGATTCCAAGCTCACTGTGATCTTCTTAGAGGGAACAAAATCGAGGGGAGCCCTACTCTATTCTGACTATCAAGGACGCAAGTGCATTTGTATCGAAGAGAGGCTGGCTCAAAGATTGGAGATAATTCGAGTCTATGATGATGGAGATAGATTCCGAGACAAAAAGGGGAACCACTATCTGATAGTCAATAACCCTGAAGATTACAACAGATATGGAGATAATGTGGCGAAAGGGAAAATGGTTTCAGAAGCTCAAGAACCGCCACCAAACATTGATCGACCTGGAGAAATTTTTATGTATGATAAGCAAACAACGAGAGTTTCAACTTATAATGAGAACGTGGGAATCTACAAGAATGAGAGTGAGGGTATAGTCACTTACTTTTGCAGCAAAGAACCATACTTAAATGAATTGAGCAAAGACAAGGTTCTTTACTTATTCTCTTATGAAACTGCTATGGGGAAGGGTATAGTTTTTGTTGATAGATATGGGCGAGAATACCAACGTATTCTCCCAAAGGAGGTAGAAAAGGCGACAGGTCCAGGAGCATCAGCATATGCCCCTGAGGAAGTGCCAAGAGCCACCTATACCCCTAGCATGTCGACAAATCCCTTTTTTGAAGAGTATGACGCTACCTCACATTCCACCCGACCGCAGGTATTCAACAATCAAAACCAACCAACAAACCAGCCATCATTGCAGGCATGGCTTTGACAGTCGACAACAATGGAGCAAGACCAAAATTGGGATGGTTATCAAGCCACACGAGGGCTAAGGGATCTGCAAGAACCACCACTCTATTCAAGGTATCAAGGAGAGAGTAAGCCAAAGACTCAAGGGTCAACAGAGCCTGGAGGACCACCCATAGAACGAGTTCGAAGAGATGAACCATCTTTGGCGAGAACTGTTAGAAATTATGGCCTAGGAGCACCACTGGGAGAGGAGCCAGCCTACTACATAAGACCTGAGGAGGTATATCGATTAGGACACGGAGATCCAATGATGAGGTTTGTAGACCATCGTAGAATTAGACCTTCTCAAGTGAAAAAATGGGTAAACAAGAAATACACAGGAAACAGAGATCCAAGAGATCATGTAGCAGCCTTTGTGCGTGTAATTAGAGCTGAAGAGGTGTTAGACTTCCCTACCCAATTTGTAGGGTTTGGACTAACCCTAGAGGATGATGCTGCCACTTGGTTTGACTCTGTAGAGCGTAGAGACTTTGAGTCTATCGAGGAAGTGTTTGACGAATTTATCGAGGAATTCTCACAAAGGGGGATAGCTCATAATACTGTCTCACAAATCCATAAATTCAAACAGAAAGATGGGGAATCTGTACGAAAGGCAGCCCTAAGACTAAAAAGATATGTTAAGTTTTGTCCTGTGGAAGAACTGCCAACTCAGTCCAGACTTATGCTTATATTCATCCAAGGACTAAGTAATGCAGATCTCCAGAAAGACTTACATATGAAGAGGAGCACGACATTGAATGAATTGACCAAGGAGGCTCTTTACCTTGTGGACAATTGTGCGGTCTACAAAGAGGGTGAGTTCAAGGACCTTGACGACGATTCATCTTCACAACAAAGTGGAATCAAGTCTTCTAAGACAGCACCGAAAGGAGAAGTAGCTGTAAACCAAGAGGTGCTTGTAGATGAAGTGCTTAAAAAGATTAACTTCTACGCCAAACCCCAAGCTAAACAGCCCGAGTGGTGTGATATTGAACAAAAATGGACAAACCATGGGACCGAGGAATGTTATGATAACAAGGGATATGTGAGAGAGAGACCTTACGCTCCCTAAGCTCAGGTAGCTTCTCCTCAAGTTCCACCGATACCTAGGTATCAAGCAGGAAACCTACCAGGACCTCTAGGTGTAGAAAGACCACAATCGGTGTTGGGGCAACAACCACCCCTACCAGGATTACGACCAGTTGGTATAAGATACACACCAACCGTAACCAAATCAGAGGATAATGCTTTGGTGCCTATGCATGCATATTATGAAGATCCCAATGGATATGCGAAAAACTCTGTCTATTATCCACCGGAAGAACCCTCGACACCAGAACCATGGAGCATGATAGGAAGTATAGGACCACCAACAGCTTCAGATACAGCAGGAGAAGGAAGATATAGCTTAGATAAATGAACATTGTTGTTCATAGCCAACGGAGGCATGGGCGGACAGAGACATGCATACCAACAAAGGGGAGCTCAAGGAGCACCTCAACAACCCAAGAGATCCTGCTACAAGTGTGGTGGAGACCATTGGCTAAGAGACTGTCCTCATGATGAAATCATTAGAGTCCACGCATATTGCACCGAGTGTGGAGTTACTCATCTGATTTCGGATTGCCCTAAAAACCCGAGCAAAGGAGCAAAAACCACCTTGAACATGCTAGAAATAGTACCTTACAGTGGAGGGTCAGAAAATGAAACAATCATACCTATTCAGGCGGTGACACGAGCCCAAGCTCAAAAAATGACGAACGAACTCATAATGGAAGAGCCAAAAACCAATGCCCAATGTTCAGAAATGAAAAATCAGAGAAGCACTTGGAAAGCTAGAAAGGCGCGGGTGAAAGCCATGAAAGAACGAGAGCAAACAGCTCTATCCGAAGAGTTAAAACATACAAAGAATAGATTAGAGCGGTTAGAGGATCTAGCTAGCTTAAGTTCACATACCACGGCAACCATAGCACCCAAGGAAATAGCAGAGCCCAAAAGTGCAGGATCAGGAGGATCTGTACTGGCAGACAAGGTAAATGAGCAGTTGGATGCGCTTCTAAAAGCTTATGAAGCCAGACTAAAAAAGAACGAAACCCAAGAGAAAAGGTGGATGACTTATCCATATGCGGAAATAGAAAAACAAAGGTTGGAAATGTGTAAAAAGATGATTGAAACAGCTCAATCATTGATGGAAGACCCGCTGGGTAAACCTGCAAATTGGCATGAAGCACCAGCTCCAACCCCTATCCAACCAACTTTAGAGGAACAAGTAGAAACAAAGGAAAGACTCACTAATGCCTATGAGTCCAGAGGAGAACCAATCATAGTGCCAAATACAACAGATGAGGCAAGTGACGGGTTCCAACCTAAAACATTGACAGAAATGGGTAAGGATTGTAATGGTCTAAACGATCTGTGGAAGCATATCCGTGAGGCCAACGAGGCTAACAGGATGAGTAACTACATGAATAGCACGAGAAAAGAGAAGAATGTGATCTTACCTCCTATTGAAGAATTTGAGGCAAGGTCACAAATGAACTTTGAGATACATTCACAAGGCGGAGACCAGGGATCAATTAGTTCGGGGCACAGCCAACCAGACTCGCTGAAAACTTTACCCTCTTACCAAGAGAGTATGAAGCCAATTCTGAAGTGAGAGCAATCCCATCCCAAAGACGTTCTTCTAACAAAGTGATGGATTCACAAGGGTTGATTGAGTTATTGTCCACCCCGGTGGCATGCACAATCACATTAGCCGAACTCCTAAGGTTACGACCAAACATGTGGACCACAGTAGGTAAATGCCTAGAAAACTTTGGAGTGAGAGACCCCACCTTGAGGCTACAAGAAGGGATCAGAGATTTGGACATGTCTCAACTAAACACTAGGCCAGTACCATTAAACAAGGTTGGAGAGTATTGCGAGGGAGAAGATGGAAACACCATGCTCCCAGTAGAATTCCAAGGAGTAGTTTCCAAAGCTATTCTTGACAGTGGAGCGGGAGTTGTTATCGCCACCAAGGAAATCTGGAAAAAATGGGGAAAACCAGCTTTAAGAGCTACCAGAATGAAATTGCAATTGGCAGATGGGTTCATGGAGAAACCTCTAGGACTCTTAGAAAAAGTGATTGTCACTTCGTGCGGGATCGAGTATGAGCATACTTTTGCAATAGTCGATTTCGACAAAAAGAACAATTATGAGATCATCTTGGGAAGACCATTCATGCGACAATTGAAGATGGTCCAAGATTGGGGTTACGACCACATATACCTCAGACATAGCAAGACAACAACTAAAATACACCTAAAAGACCATAGTTACAAAGATGTGAACCAAACACCTGTGGAAGAGTTTGATTCAGCTACAGTAGCAGGATCGGAACTCCCAGCATGGTTAGGGCAACAAAAAGAGCTATGGATGTGCGGAGCTTCACATTGTGGAAGCTTAAGAAGGGAGGAATGCGTCTTAGAAAGAGTGATTGAGGATAAGGAGTATATTCCGGAACCTTTCCCTGAAGATGCCTTGGAACCTCTAGAATGGGAACACATACTAGCAACATTGGATGTCTGTACCATTACAGATAGTCCAACAATAAAATTTTGCGATAAGGATGGCTATGATGTGCTACCCTACTCCATGGTAAGCATTATACCCGGAGAAGATGAGACGATAGAACCACCAGAACAAGAAGAGTTTTATAACTCCTATGAGCATCTGGAAGTGAACAATGATGCAAATAATAAGTGTTCAGACACCTCAAGTGAGCATGGAAGGGAAACAGAGAATAGCAAGTTTTATGATTTTGCTAATCAGCACCTTAGACGCCAGGAACGCTATAAGAGGAAACGAGTAGGAAACAAAGGGAGAGAGAACCTGATGCCCAGGATAAGAGGTAAAACTCACTACTTGATGCTTGTAAAAGCAGAGGATTGTGTAAAAGATCAAATATCAGGAAGATTCTCAAAAGATCGAAGGGCAAGAAAGCGAGAGGAAATAAAACAGGTACGAAAAGCTAAAACAGAAACAAAATCTCAAAAATAAAAAAAAGAAACAACAAAAGACCAAGAGTGGACAAAACTGGAGCGTAAACAGAAATACCAAGAACTGAAACGGTCTTTACGTGAGATATGGACTACGGAAGAAGATAGTGATGGTAAAGGGGAGTCAGAAAAGGGAAACATGAATGTACCATCACACTATCGGAAATTTACCATCCAGGACAGAAAAATCATCATGACACCACCAGTCAGGGAAAGAACCAACCAAGAATCTTACGATGGGCCAGAAAATGCAAAAAGGGTAGACCTTGCGGAACCAGGTGAAAAGCCTCAGTCTGTCTATATAGCAAACGATTTAGATCCTGAAGAAGAAGAACAGCTAACACAACTTCTCAAGAGATATAAAGATGTGTTTGCATGGTCCTATAAAGACCTCAAAGGAGTTGATCCATCAATATGCCAACATACAATTCCTTTGAAATCGGATGCAAAACCTAGCAAACAACGTTCTTATACATACAATGATACATTTGCTAAACGAATCAAAGAGGAGATTGATAAGCTGATGGAAGCTGAATTTATCTATGAAATTGAACATACAGATTGGGTGTCACCCATTGGGGTAGTTCCCAAAAACAATGGAAAATTGCGAGTGTGTGTAAACCTCAAAAAGGTAAATGCAACCACCATAAGGGATAATTATCTCTTGCCAATCACAGAACATGTACTTGAGCGGGTGGCCGGAAAACGGGCTTATTCCTTTCTAGGCGGGTTTTCAGGATACAACCAACTGGCAATTGCAAGGGAGGATCAACACAAAACAGTGTTTGCCACAGAATGGGAAATTTATGCGTATCGAGTTATGCCGTTTGGCCTAACTAATGCCCCAGCTACCTTCCAACAATTAATGACACACGCGTTCAAAGAATACCTGAGAATATTCTTAGAAATTTACATGGATGATCTTTGTGTACACTCTCTTCTACGAGAGGAACATATTGACCATTTGCAAAAGGTAGTTGAGAAATGCAGGACATATCGAATCTGTCTTAACCCAAAAAAGTGTATCTTTATGGTTAAGCAATGCCGCATCTTAGGACACATTGTCTCAAGAAATGGCATAACCACTGACCTAGAAAAAGTCAAAGTCATAGTAGACCTACCCAGGCCTACTAATGCTAAACAAGTGCAATCCTTCATGGGACACTGTGGATATTATCGAAGATTCATATACATGTATGCAGTCATTGCACAACCTCTGTATCGTTTGCTAGTCAATTTCGATTGGACCGAGGAGTGTGAAACTTCATTCCAAAAGTTGAAGGAAAACCTTATATCAGCACCTGTACTTAAAGCACCAGATTGGGAAAAGATATTCCATGTTCACATTGATGCTTCTGCATATGAAATCAGGAGTATTCTGGCTCAACCAAGAGACGGAACAATGGATTTTCCAGTTTGTTATGCAAGCCAACAGTTAAACAGTGCGGAAAAGAACTACACAACCACCGAACGAGAAAGATTAGGAATGATTTATGCTGTAAAGAAATTTCGGTATTATTTGCTCACAAACAAATTTGTGTTCTTCACAGATTATCAAGCTCTTTTGTATCTAGTAAATAAACCATGCAATACAGGGAGAATTGTACGTTGTTTTATTATATTGCTAGAGTTTGATTTCACAGTGGTGGTCAAAAAGGATAAAACCCATCTACGAGCGGATCATCTTTCAAGGATACACAACGGGGAAGCTCCTGAAGGAGTAGATGATGACATACCAGATGCTTATCTTTTCAATATTGAAATGACACCCAAATGGTCACAGGAAATTTTTAGCATTCTTTCCTTTGTAAGTAGGTTTGATAATACGGAATACAGATCCAAACAACAAACAATTCGACAAACAAAAAACTTCCAGTTGATAGCGGGACGGCTGTATCATCTAGGATCGGACCAAATCCTACGATTATGTATAAATCCAAAAGAATTCGAGTGCTACCTTGAAGAAGCACATGTCCAGGATTGTGCATTTCATTGTTCAACAATGAAAACACACCAGAGACTGAAACAGTTAGGGGTTTATTGGCCAACTATGTATGCGGACACACATTCTTATGTTACAAATTGTACTATATGTAGTGCCAAACAACCAGTGGAGCACCATTGTGAATAAATGCTAGTCGACTGACAAAGTTGGATGAAGACATAGTGGAGCCAATAATTGCAGTCAAAGTGGGTAGCAATCAAGTTGAATCGACGGTATTGCTTGATTCTGGAGCTCAAGCAAATTTGATCTCTTACGGATTATACCAACAACTCAAATCCACAGGTCAACTTCATCATACTCCTCAAGTGCTGGAAAGTAGTACATCACACTCGTTGAAAACATTGGGCTGGACTATATTGCATGTACAAGTACATCAATATATTTACCCACACAAATTTTATGCAGTCGAGGCTAAAAGCACACAACACCATATGATGTTGGGACAACCTTGGCAGAAAGAGTACAATGTGCAGATAGATTGGAATGCAAATGCAGTCAAAATTCAGCATGCACAAGAACAACAGGTAATAGCCTTTGCTCAGCAATACTGGAATAATCAGTTGTGAGCCATGCAATCACTAGAAAAAGAGCCAAAAGCAAGAGTGCCACCAAGAAAAACATGATACCCAAGGCTAACAAACAGGTAAAAGCCAACCATGCTAACTACATACATACAAAGTCACCGACCGCCATGCAAAGATCTAGGTTACCATAAGGGAAACAAGTATGGATGTGCAAGGATAGAAATGACATGGCAGACCAAAAACAATGCAACAAAAGAATTCAACCGAAGCAGATAGTTCAACCAAAAACCAAGGGCATAAAACAGATATGGATCCCAAAGAAAATCCTCAGCAATAACCCAACTGTTACTCGCATTTGGATACCGAAACAAAAGCAAAAGGAACTCCCTTCAGTACAAGCAACAATGGAAGGCAGACAACTGCATTTGAAAAATGACAACCGACTTATGTGGATGCCAATCAGCAACAAAACAATAACAACACAGGAAGTAGCAAAACACCTACAAAACTGGCAAAAACAAGCTACCAATGGAAAGCAAAAGAAATACGGTCCACGAAAATTCCGACCAAGACAATCCTCTCCACAGAAACAACTACGACTATCTCAACATTAGCGGCAAAGCGATTGCCTTT
The DNA here is from genome assembly GCF_014529385.1 of Adiantum capillus-veneris. NCBI lineage: Eukaryota > Viridiplantae > Streptophyta > Polypodiopsida > Polypodiales > Pteridaceae > Adiantum > Adiantum capillus-veneris. The sequence goes on along the minus strand of NC_140953.1, from coordinate 146,057,318 downwards.
TGCAACAAAGACAATTAAAGAGAGAGCAGTAGAGTTCCAGCTGTTACTTGCAAAGAAAAGAGGAAACCTCGATGGCGAATGCCAATAAGAATCTTGCTTATTCCCTTCTCTTGCACAACATTAATTTTTCCATGCATTGACCGAGTATGCATAAAATAGGGCCACATTACAAGGCCAAGCATTAGCACAATTTTTTCAACCTATGCACGGCACATACTCCGAGGCGATACCTTGTCGTCCCGGGGGACTCCGGCTAGGAGGGGGGGAGGCATTCTCAAATGCGGAACCAATAGCAGAAAGAGCAAAAAAGGGCATGATTTTCGACTATTTTAAGGGTTGTTGTTTGATTGCGAAATTTTTTGGACTAACCCAAGTACATATGCCCTTATACAGCATGTATCTATAGGTACAGGGGGCCAAACGCCAAATCAAGCCCCTAGGTGTGTGTATATAAGTAGAAATAGCCATTTTTGGACAAAATATTGGTAAAACGGAGGAGTCCGGATATAAGAATTGCATGTGAGTGTATATAATGTTTTGCGGTGATGTTTGTGATTTACTATGATTTTTGGGGATTTTTTGGGCTTGATTTGCTATTTTCCTTTTAGTTTTGCTAATTTTCGGTAGAAAAACTTCAAAAATACAAAAAGTAGGTGAAAAACGGTCGTAATGAAAAACAAAAAATATGGGGATGATCAGTGACTATAGGACAACCTATGGTACAGTGGGGGTGCAATTATGAGACTGGAGCGGAAAGCATGTTTTGGCCAGATTTTGACCGAAATGCCAAATTTTTGGTAAACAGAGCAAATGGAGTCCGAATCAAGAAATTTTTGAGCCTAAACCACATCTCGCAAGAAGTTGGGAGCACATGTCAAATTTCATGAAAAGTGATTCGGAGACCTCCATTATAAGAAATGTTCACCTCATTTTTAGCTCATTTTCACTGCATCTTGACATGCTCAACAAGTCTATGTGGCCCACATGACCAAAATGTGACTTGAAGCGGCACTAAACTTCAAAAAACGGCATCAGACACACAAAACGTCAAATAGCTCTTGCGGCCAAACCGCATGCCCGTTTGCCACCAAACTTCACGAGCGGCTTTCCTAGACCATCAACAACCAAGTTCTATGGTGGTAGACCACCACAAATCATCGAAGATATGTAAACGCAACCACGGGTGCTTCTAGAGCGACAAATTGCCAAATGAAGCTCCAGTGAAGCCAAAGTCGACAAAAACCATACGGCAAGGATCCCCAAGGGATCGGGAAGCTATGGAGACCAACATCAAGAAATTTCATCGCCAAAAAGAACTTCAAAAGTCAGAAAACGGCTCGAAGGCTATGAAATCCACACAGGGAGTTACTTTCTATACCTTTGACTTTTTTGTTGAAATTAGGCTTAAAAGGGACTCAGGGGACCAAAGGCAGGCACTAGTGACAAAATCCATGGAAAAATCATCAGGAGACATCCTACCCGTAGGATGTCTCAAGGGCATTTCTGGGCACAGATCCCAACATTTTTCATCACACACATTTTCTGAATGACCTTTACATGCTAGCCACCAAGTTTCATCACATTTGGACCAAAATTGACCTCATATGCATGAAAAACGCAAAGTTAGGGCATAGAGGCAATAGTGGGCCATAGACCTACCAAATCTTGTCCAAATCACATGAAACTTGCACAACACATTCACAAGCACATAAACAATCCATCTGTGTACTCACCTGCAAAATTTGGTGAAGTAGACATCCTACGCATAGGATGTCTATTTGACATTTTTGGCCTACAGAGAATGTTTGTCCATTCCAGATCCAATCACATCATCTTCAAGAGCTCATATACCAATTTTGAAGCCATTCTAATCATTTTTGACCCCCAACACCTTCAAAATACACTTTTTTGAGCCCAAAAACATTACACAGGCTCTTACAGGCATCAATCCTTGTCCAAATCCAAATCCAAGAGCATGGCTATGTTCCATAGGCCAAGGACTACCCACAGAACAAATCCCATGCCATTTTGATGAAATAGACATCCTACGCGTAGGATGTCTCCAGCATAATTTAGACCTTCTGTGCAAAGAGTGACATCATGGGAGCCAATACCATGGTGCAATGAGCCCATATATCAATTTTCAACCCATTTGGACATCACTTGCTACCTGTTATGGACTTTCTACCCAATTTGTGACCTAAAGCCTAAATCAGCCCAAAAAATCCACTTTTTGATGCCCAAATACATATCCAAGCACATAGCCATGTTCCATAGGCCAAGGACTACCAGCATGTCAAGTATCACCCAATCTGATGAAAAAGACATCCTATGCGTAGGATGTCTAGAGGGAAAATTTTGGCCAGAATTGCACTGTGAGCACATGCACAGTTTTACAAGTTCCTTTTAAGCTTTATTTTCAATTTTCAAGTCATTTGGATAGTTAAAACTCAGTTTCTCAGCTAAGATGGAAAAAACGCTAACTTCGGATTACTGAGTGCAACAGGATCTATGGCAGCCACAAAGTCACCAGCAAATAAGAAAAGAATGACCATTAAGGATTACCTAGAGGAAGTGGAGCCCTTTGTCATACCAGAAGGAACGCTAAAGCCCACCAGCACATGGATCCAAGAAGATGTGCTAGAGTCCAACGACCTAAAGATCTACCAAGAAGTGTTCAAAGACACAGAAGGGAATGTGATCGAGCTACCAATGCTACCGCGGGAACTCAATGAGTTCGTAAGAAGCAAGATGGCTGGGTACTTAGAGAAGATTGGTCTCCACAATTATTTTGAAGATTGGTCTCCACAATTATTTTGAAGCAGTACCGGTGGGGGTTGACATAAAGAGAGTCTGGGAATTTGTGACAAAAACAAAAGAAGATGGAGTGGCCAGAGTAACCGATTTGCAAGGCAAGCCAGAAACAAAAATAGTCATCACCGAGCAAGTTGTAGCAGATGCACTAGACCTCTCAAACAAGGGGGATAGTGTAACCAAAAGAAGAGATGATTTCAAGGTGTACACTGAGAAGAAAGGTAACTACACTTTTGAAGATATTTCCAACCCAAAAGTGGAAATCATGAGTCAGTTGTACAACCAATACTTCCATATGTGTACGAAGCGGCCACAAAAGTACAGAATGCCGCCAGGTGCAATTGCCACGACATTCACTTGGGCAATGATTAAGAGCACTCCAAAGCTAATCAATTATGCAGCATATATACATGACAACCTAGTGAAGATGGGTAACAAGAAGCCCACATATATTGTGCCAGAAGAACTAATCACCAAGGTGATTTATGGGGCATTGCACGCAAAAGGAAGATGGCCTGACCCCCCATCACAGAACGACTGGCTAAGGCTCAAAGAAGACAAAGAAGACGAGCCACAAAAAGCACCAAGGGTTGCCACAAGATTGAAAAGATGGCTAGAGCCTGTTCAAGAAGAGCAGCTAGAGCAAAAGAAGGGAAAGAAAGAATTTGTCCAAGTACCGGAAAAAGAGACAAAGTCACAAAAAGCGGCAAGACTAGAGCGGCTGATGGAGAGCTTCAAAGCAGAAAGGGCCCTTAAAGGTGATTTGAGTGAACTCTGGAATCCGTCTTTAGAAGCAATGTCAGGATCATTCCGAAGGGTGCAAAGGAACAGATTCGAACATTACATTAAAAATTTTGAGATTCTTGATGCCACAGCAGAGAATATCCCGCATGTACCTTTTACAGAAGAGGAAGTGGAGCTAGTACGACAGAAACTGCTAGACGAGCAGGAAAGCCAAGAGAGAGAAATGAAGACAAAGGCAGACCGAGATTTAAAGAAAAAGCCTACATCTCTACCAGCCAGCCCTGAGTCCAGCCCACCGCCCTCACCACCTCCTCGCAGCCCTCCACAAGAAGATAAAGAGAAGGAAGACAACCACGAAGGCCAGGAAGAGTCCAAGAAAGAACAAAGCCAAGAAAGGGAAGAGGTTAAACCCAAGAGTGAGGAGCCAAAGCCACATGAAGCATACAACACATTTCTGGACCTACTAGCTGCAGGATACACAAAAGAAGAGGCTGCCACAGTCGCATTCGACTTGGCAAGCACAGGGCCTAAGGAGAAAATGCAAAGCATCAGGTTAGTAGAACTAAAGGAGATGGCCACAGATACAGTGGACCTGCACCCGCCCTCCAACGATTGGAATGTGGTGATGACGACGTTAACCGGGTTAAGAGCGCAGTCCATGGCCTCACAAAGTGAGATAGCAACTCTCAAGGCCACTGAAGTGAAGATAAAGCTGGAAGTAGACTCTTTACAAAGACAAGGTCAAAGGCAGAAAGAGAGAGAAGTGGAGCTACAAGCCAGTCTAGCAAAGGCATTGCAAAGATGCCAGGAAATGGAAAAAGAAAATCAAGCAACAGCCCAAAGAATGCAAGGAGAGAGGGAAAGGGATAACCTGACCCTACAGCTGGCTAAGGAGTCCAAAGAAGTTGAAGCAATGCGAAACGCCAAAGAAAAGGCGGAGTTAGATCAAGAAGCCAGCCATGATGAGTTCCTTGAGCTGAAGGACCAACTTAAAGTGAAAGATCAAACCATACAGAGGCTACGTGCATCTCCTGCCAGAGTCAGAGCTACTAGCTCTACTCACATCACTACGGAAAGCCAAATTTATGAAGAACAGATGCAAGAACTTCAGAAAGAGCTGACTCTAGAGAAAAAGCAATGATTGATGATGGCAGAAGGGTCAATTGTTATGCAAACATGATGGAAAAAGAACAAAAAGCCATGCAAGAGGAATTAGAAAGTATCAAAAGAAAGCTCGAGGAGGCGGAGAAGATAAACGCCGAGTTGAACAACCTCCTCATGAACATGGGAGAAGAAGCTGAAATAGAAAAACAAAAACTCCTAAAGCAGATTGAGGAGTTGAGAGGACATCAAGCCTGGGAGCAAGAAGGCACAGGGCCAGTGGCCACTGAGGGCATAGATTTAGAAAATGTGGCAAATCCTGTGGAAACACCTATGCAAGAGAAAATCCTAGTAGGATCCTCTCAAGAGCCACAAGATCTGACACAAGAAGAGGAATAAAAGCTGCGTAAAGCAATAGAGGTGGAGATCAGAGAGACGACTAAGGAAGCCTTGGAATGGGAGCAGAGGGTTTTCAAGTCCATGACCATCCAGAAGATTGACGCCAGCAACCTCAAGCGCGAATGGCTTCAGTCCTCTCTCCCATATCCTTTGCTAAAGTATGAAGCCGCCACCATGAATAAGAGGATTAGAGAAGAGCCGATAGTGCCACTCTACAACGCAGATATCTCCCAGCCAGAAGGGGCCAGGTTAATAGTTGACTCTCAGCCAAAATGGAGGAAGGCATGGCTGACGAAGTACCCACAGTACCTAATCCATTTGGTAGAGGCACCCAAAAACATTAGAGACAACCTAAGCTTTTGTCCTCTACCAAGGATCAGAACGTGGAAGGCCCAGGAGATATTACAAAGGAGCCAACCCACTTGGCTGAATTATCCTAAGCTGCTGGGCTTGAAGGAAGGTGAGAGAATAATAAGTGTCCAATACATGGTGAAAACCCTAACGAGCGCCATCACATTGTTCACTGGCTCATCTAACCTTACGTGCATCATGATGAAGAAAATCTGCAAAACTCTTTTAGCAGTAATTGAGACATTCAAGCAAGGCCAGATGACAGACACTATCTTCTTCTTCCAAGATACTTACAGATGTGCCTATGATCTGTCTGGTCAGCCTTCCAAGGAGGTGATACATGCGTTGTATCAAAGGATAATGTTTCTGCCATCCTATCACCTCTAGGCCTTTGAAGAAGCGTTCTACACCGGCTTCTTCACCATAAACACTGATATTTTCGGCACAACAATGACGAATCTACATGCAAGATATGAATCGCTGCTCAACATGCATGATACCATAAGATAAAGAAGCAGCCCAATGGCCATTTTGGGGACGACATGAGCAAGGAGGGGGGGAGTGTTAGAAGCTGGACAAACCCTACGGAAACTGACTTCTCGACAGATTATCATTTTTTTTGTAATTATTCATTTATTGAGAAAACTCGACATTTCACCTTGTAAATATTGGGGCTTACAGAAGTTTCCAGATTGTATCCCAGTTTTGATAGTTAGATTGAGTGGGTTTGAGAATTGTAAGGTATATATACCACTTTTTGACCTTAATGAGAAAACTATTGTCATTTTTAAAAAGAAGTTTTGAAGTCTGTGAGTGAGCGTACTGTGTACGAGAGAGAGTGTGAGCTTCATCTTGACGCTACGTGTGTACCGGTGGTCGGAATCGAGTGCGGAGAAGTGCAACGTGTTTCCCCCGATGAGAGCTATGCACTGATACCTACATTGCGCGCGTACGGTCCGGTTTTGCGAGCTCCATCTATGAGCTTCATCTTGTGATTCGGTGAACATAGGTTGTCCAATTTTGCATTGCAGCATATCCACGCGTTCACATTGAGTAGAGCTACACATTAGGCACTTTAGATTTTTAAAATGAAGACCTACAAATTTTGGCCAAACATCCTACGTGATTTTTCACCGTGTATGTTGGGTTGGGATTTTGGTTCATAGACCTTAGGGAGAGAGACCTATTGGTGTTAGTAGTGTCTCCTTCAAGTTCTGCGGTGTTTCGAGATTGTTTGATGGGTGTTCGGCTCTAGACAGCGTTGTAGGAAGTTTCCTCTTATGCACTCTTGAAGACTGTGACTTAGACAATTGGTAGAGACCTCTGTAGGAATAAGTTAGGAGTCGGTCGAGTGTAGGTTGACACCTTATACTTGCTTCCACGCACCTGCGGGTCGAGATTTCATCCTTAGTTGACAAATCTTGTTAGGTGAGTTCTCGTTGTGCTGACGTCCATCGCGGCGTATCCGTACAACACTAATCAATATAGGGAGAGAAAGTGAGAGAGTTGACTACTCTCTCACTTTCCACTCCACTAACCCATTGTGATGTGCAGCTTCTCCTTCTTCCCCAATTCCCCCTTACACACTCTCACGTGCTAGTGCACCTATGCACCTACACGCACACGCATCCGCACGCACGTGCACTCCACAATTGGTATCAAAGCTACGGCTTGGTAGAGAACCGCACGTGCAGCCACTCTCTGAAGATCGACGCTATGGTGGAGCTTGGAGCTCAAGCTTGAGTTTGGCAACGGCGGAGGATCTGGCTCGATTGTGTCGGATTGAAGCTTCTCGATGAGCACCCGAAGGAGATTGGCAAGATCTTGAACTTTCAGCATACACAGCACCTCTCGAGGAGTCTTGAGGCGATCTCGGCAAAGGATCGAAAAGAACTTGCAATAGTAAAATCGATCTTATAAGCTTATGAGCAAGAGCTTGTATGTAGTAGGTTTGCAGTACAAACATTGTACAGCTAAAGCATTTGTTGAGCACTTGAAGCATCAAGAAGATTTTTCTTTGTGTGTGCATCTTTGAGGGAAAAGTGAGCTTGAATAAGAAAAATGTAAGGGTGGTTTTTGTTCCCATATACATGTGTTAGTGATGTGTGTGAACACACTAGGACTGCCGGGGCATTTTTTCCCTCTTTAGGAGGTTTTTTCCCCCGAGCATTGTATATACGCCCATCACTCTAGGGCTATCTATCTTTCCATTGCACACTAAGTAATACACTCTCTATTGTGTGCCTTGAGCTTCCTTCGTCTTCTCCAAGCTGTGTGTGTTTCTCTGCAACCCTAATTCCAACAATTGGTATCAGATCAGGTTACATCCTCCCGGGCTTAGTCCCCAGCTGCTCTAGCACACGCATGCTCACTTTCTCCAACAATTGTTATCAGAGCAGGTTATGTCCTCCCGGGCTTAGTCCCCAGCTGCTTCAGCACACGCATGCTCACTTTCTCCGATTTCAGTGAGGTTTGGAGAGTGTTCGCAGGTCAACAAATATTTCGGGCGAGCTCGTTGAGCTCGATCTGCTTAGATTTTTTATTTGGGCTCATTTTGGCCTTCGTTTCCACTACAGATAGTACTGCACAGGCTATTTCATCATTTTGTGCAGAATTTTTGTCAGTGCCGTTTTTTGCATGACAGGTGCCTTACAGTCTTCTATGGTTTGTTCTATATAGCACTTGTTGTTCCCAGTCCATTTCTCCTATTTTTGGGCAGTTTTCACATCAGGTGCATCATTTACCATGGCTGACAACAACAACACAGATGTGTTCAAGATGTTTGCTACTGAGGACAAGTTGGATGGGGACAGTTACCCTATGTGGGCTTACATGATGCAACATGTTCTTGTGTCAAAGGGCGTCTGGAATATTGTGCAGGGCATTGATGTACGTCCTGGTTCTGAGGATGTAGGCGATGTTGAGGATGTTGCAGGTCTTGCTGCAAGGATTGCAGCTATTAGAGTTGTTTTTCCTACGGCAGAACAAGCTCGTTGGGATGTAAAGGATGCGCAAGCTCATACATTGATTGCGTTGTCTGTGAAGCGCACCATTGTTCCTCACACCCATTCAACAAAATCTGCAAAACAGGCTTGGGATATTTTGGCTGGTCTTTATGCAAGTCACAATGAGGCTAAAATTGCTTTACTGCGTAAAGAGCTGGAGTCGAAGATTATGCATGAGGAAGATGATATGGACACTTTCCTTGCTAGTGTCAAGGATATCAATGAGCAGCTTATTTCTGCAAGTGAAGTCATTTCAGAGAGTTCTCTTGTGCAGACTGTTCTTGATGCCTTACCAAATTCTTACCAGACTTTTGCTAGTACTTGAAAACTTATGACCCAAGGAAATCCAGAAGTTGTCAAGTTTGATGCATTATGCACATTCCTGTTGCAAGAGTCACTTTCCAAAAAAAGGACTAGACAGCGTGCAGTTGAATAGGCTTTTATTACTTGTCAAAGAAAGGGTGGTAACAGCAATGCAGCCACTTCTTATGGTTCTGCTGCGAGTGGCAAAACTTCTGTTCCCAATGCTTCTGCTAGCAGCACTTCGTTTGGCAATTATGGTGATAAGGGCAAAAAGAAGATGCGTTGCCATTATTGTAAATCTAATGATCACTTGATCAAGTCGTGTCCTAAGTTGAAGTCCAAAGAGGCTAAGAAGAAAAAGGGTGGTTCCACTGCAAATGCTGGTTCCACTACAAATGCATCCATTGTTGAGTCTTCTGTGAAAGGAGACTGTAATGCTGATGTTGATGCAAAATGGGCTTTTAGCGCAGAGTGCACTTACAATCCTATTGTCCATGATGCATGCTTGTCAGTTGCTGCAGATTCACATGTGTGGTATTTTGTTAGTGGTGCTACAAAGCACATTACCTCACATCGTGAATTGTTTACCTCTCTCGAGTCTGTCCCTCATGGGAATTCAGTCATTTGTGCCAACAATGCCTCTTATCCGATTCAGGGAGTTGGAAAGATTGTGCTTACTGCTGCAAATGGCAGTTCTTTCACACTTGTTGATGCACTTTATGTACCTGGGATCAAGAAGAATCTCCTGTCTATATCCGCACTTGATAGACTTGGACTTGTAGTCAAATTTGTGGATGACAGATGTACACTTCATGATCTCAGTTTTGGTGATGAAATTGTTGCATCAGGCCTTTTGTTTCGTGGGCTGTATAAGCTCACTTTGTATGACAAGTGTGGACAAAATTTTGCAAATGCTGTTGCAGAGTCAAGGGCTATTTCAGATGCAAAACTTTGGCATGCACGTTTTGGTCATCTGAATTTTTCCAGTTTGCTACGTTTGTAGAAATCTGATATGGTTGCTTCTTTGCCGCCTCTTGAAGCACTTGTCAGACATGTTTGTGAAGGCTGTATTTTGGGTAAGATGCAGCATTTTAAGTTTCCAAAGGATGGTTCAGTTCGGGCCACATGCAGGTTGTAGCTTGTGCATAGTGATGTTTGTGGGCCCATGCAAACTTCATCCTTGGGCAATTACCTGTACTTAGGGACTTTCATTGATGATTACTCCAGGCATGCATGGGTATTTCCGCTTAAAGCGAAGTCCGAAGTTTTTATGTGCTTTAAACAATTTCTGGTTATGGCTGAAAATGTCTCGAAATGTACTATAGGCACCCTCCATTCCGATCGAGGGGGGGAGTATATGTCTCATGAATTCAATGCATTTCTGGCTAGTCGTGGGATAAAACACCAATGTACAGTGCCTTATATGCCTCAAAAAAAATGGTGTTGCTGAGAGGAAAAATAGGTCACTGACGAAAATGGCACGATGTATGGTCAAAAGTCAAGCTTTTCCACATTCTTTTTAGCTTGAGGCCATCATGTGTGCCACTTATGTACTTAACAGGTGTCCTACAAAAGCTTTGCAGTCTATTACTCCATATGAAGCATGGCATGATAGAAAACCTTCTATTGAGCACATGCGTGTTTTTGGTTGTTTGGCATATGCTTTGGTGCCACAAGTGCAACACAGAAAATTGGATGATAAGGCTGTCAAATGTATTTTTGTTGGTTATAGTGCTGAAAGCAAAGGTTACAGGTTATATCAGCCGCAAACAAAACGTATTCTGGTTTCATGGGATGTAGTGTTTGTGGAAGATTCTGTTCAGCCCTTGCTGTCATGTACTAGAGAAAGTAATGTAAGCTCACATGACATTTATGACACTTTGTTGCCTCTTTTCAGTGGTGGAAATACGAATGTAAGTTCCAATGAGGCAAATGTACAGCCTATGGGGGTTTCTGAAAATGTTACAGATCAGCCTATTACTGATGCAGATGTACATGATGTACTTGATGAGGAAAGGGCTGAAAATGAGCAGGCTAGAGGTATGCCAAAATGGCTGGTGCACACTTTGCGTGATAGTAAATTGGATGCACCTTTGTCTAGTCGTACTCGTTCAGGCTCTCGCCATGCATCTTATGCATTAGATTGTTATGCTTTGGTTGTGTCTAGCTTACATGATGTTGAGGAGCCTCTATCTTTTGATGAAGCATAGAATTCAGAAAATTGGATGACTGCCATGCAATCAAAATATGATGCACTTATAGAAAATGACACATGGACATTATGTGATTTGCCTCCTGGCAAAAAGGCCATTAGTACGAAGTGGTTTACAAGTTGAAATGCAAGTCGGATGGTGAGATTGATCGCCATAAGGCTCGACTTGTAAGGCTCGACTTGTTGCAAAGGGTTATGCACAGCAAAAAGGCATAGATTATGAAGAGACTTTTGCTCCCACTTGTCGTATGACTACGGTGCGTTTTCTATGTACATAGGCAGCTCATTTTGGTTGGGATGTACATCAATCAGACATTGTTACTGCTATCTTAAATGGTAACATATTTGAGGAAGTTTATGTAATGTAGCCTCGTGGTTTTGTCATAAAAGGACAAGAGGACAAAGTGTGAAGATGTAAGAAGGCTTTGTATGGGTTGAAGCAATCTCCTCGTGCTTGGTATGAGAAAGCTGACACTCATTTGGTCAAACAAGGCTTTTGTAACAGTCCAACGGAAAGCACGTTGTATGTAAAGCGTGAGGGTGATGTACTTCTCACTGTGGTTCTTTATGTCGATGATTTACTGATCGCTGGACCAAATGAGAGACATATTGCTGAATTTAAGGCTGATTTGAATGCTACTTTCAAGATGAAAGATTTGGGGTTGTTGCATCATTACTTGGGTATACAGTTTAAGCAGTGTGATGGTGGTATTGCCTTGTGTCAAAAAAGTTATATAGAGACATTGCTATGTAATTTTGGACTTGAGGATTGCAAACCTATTGCCACTCCCATGGAAACAGGTTTGAAGTTGAGTCTACATGATGCTGGCGATCCTGCTGATGTCACTATTTACCAAACTGCTGTTGGCTGCCTCATTTATGTATGCAACACAAGGCTAGATATTCAGTTTGCAGTCTCAGGTCAGCAGATTTATGCATAGCCCAGGGTGTAAGCATTGGCAAGCTGTAAAGAGGATTTTCCGATACCTTAGTGGCACTTTACATCTTGGATTGTTTTATCACAAGGGGGGATCATTGTCGCCAGACTTACATGCTTTTTTGGACTTAGATTGGCTGGTTGTTTTGACACACGAGTGTCCACAAGTGGTTTATGTTTCATGCTTGCCAGTTCATGTATATCATGCTTGAGCAAGAAGAAACATACTGTGGCCACTTCGAGTTGTGAGACTGAGTACAGGGCAGTCTTCACAGCTATGGTTGAGTGTGTATGGCTCAGACACCTTATGGATGATTTAAGTGTTGGACAGGACACTGCCAACACTATCTACACTGACAGTCAGAGCGCATTGGCAGTTGCGAGGAACCCAATTTTTCATGCTCGCACAAAGCACATTGAGGTGCATTACCACTATGTCAGGGAGAGGCTCTCAGCAGGAGAGATCATCTTGGCTTATGTGCCAACACAGGACAACCTTGCAGATCTTTTCACAAAGGCATTGTCTCGTGAGAAGCTTGAAGCTTTCCGCAAAGCTTTGGGCTTACTCCCCTTTGTGGACTGATCGTGTCCTCAGGCATGGCACTTCCCTTGTGCTAGCTCTCGTACACCGCATCACTCTAGGGGGGATTTGTTACCATATACATGTGGTACTGATGTGTGTGAACACACTAGGACCGTCGGGGCATTTTTTCCCTCTTTAGGAGGTTTTTTCCCCCGAGCATTGTATATACGTCCATCACTCTAGGGCTATCTATCTTTCCATTGCACACTAAGTAATACACTCTCTATTGTGTGCCTTGAGCTTCCTTCATCTTCTCCAATCTATGTGCGTTTCTCTGCAACCCTAATTCCAACAGTTTCCCACGCCACATAGCCTACATCCCAACAACCTCATACTTGAAGGTCATGGTGGCCAATAGTGGCATCGGTATAGTTAGTCTATACAAAGTTGATGAAGCATCGCCTAGGATTCATCCTACACCCATAAGCTCTATGCAATGTGTAAATCACTCCAAGGCTAGGCTCTTTGTGAGAGAATCCGCAGGGTTGTCATCAATGTGAACCTTGACAAGCTCAATGCGCTTGCCAACCAATGCATCTCGTATGACAAGAAAAAAAGATAGAAGAGGGGGACCTAGTAATGAAGTATGAGAGCTACTTGGACTTCACCTTCCTGAAGAAGTTCAAAAAGAAATGGACGGGTCCATACAAAGTGCAAAAGGCTTTTTTAAATGGGACCTACCAACTGGTGAGTGCCAATGGTAAGCTTCTCAGGCACATGGTAAATGGTGTACGGCTCAAGCTGTACTTTGATAGGGGAATGGTGCCCGATGTGCATCAAATTGTGAACAGGGGGGTTGGACAACCCACTTGAAGTGACTCAAGAGTAACATACATACAATTTTGTACATACTATACATATTGTATATATAGTGGTGTGTTTTCCAGTGTAGTTGAGTGTTTGCAGAGTGTTGCAACTTTCAAGTTCAATAAAGCTACTTTTGGTTGAACATGAATGTTCAATAGGGGGGTGGGCAATGATGGTGCAGCCAAAGTTGGTCCGCGCTATAAAGTGTACTATGCAATACAAAGGGTGCTAGAATGCGCATGGCAAAGGGCTAAAGTAGGTATGAAGGCCCTGGGCAGGAGAGTGGCAGCGGAAATGTATGCTTAAAGTGGTTTTTTAGGCTAGGGGGTCTCTAAAGTGGGATAATGATGACGGAAAGTCACGGTGTTCAAGATGTGGGAAATGTGCCCCAAAATGTGGTATTCGAGGTGCTCTAGAAGCTCGTCCAGACGGCTCGTCAAACGGGGCTTCGGTGTGAAAGATATGCCAGTTCGAAGATGGAATGCTTTGCAGATCCTCGACTGGCAGGGCTAGTATAGACACGTGGCGAAAAATGGGATCAATGGATACACATATAAAGCTCGAGTTGTCAATCATCCCGGTCTTTTTGGTTTGCCATTCGGAGCTCAAACGGGCAAATTATGGCCTGTGGAATATTTGTCGGGGGTCGGGTATGTGCTCATCAGGCCATGTTGGTAGGCGCGCTGACAGGGATTTTCTTGAGCTCGCCAAGATCTCAAAAAATTGCATGCAATGTTAGGAGTCAGCAAAAATTTTCGGATGGCCTATCGGAGTCAGGGGCATCGAGATGCGCCCACTTCAAGTTGACAGCCAATCGTTGCAGGGGAGCGGACTCGATTTTTTTCCACTTTGGCGACTTGCCAGTCGAAGGGTGTGAAGTGTTCGGAATGCGACAAAGCTCTCCAGGTTTAAAGCTAGCAGGGGGTAGATTGATGAGAGATTTGGCAAACCTGAGCACTCGGAGCACCGACGGCGTGCAAGTCAAATTATTAAAAGCCTCCTAGATTATAAATGGAAAAGAAAGGGTGGCCTAGAGTCTTTTTTTTTTTTTTTTTGATAAGTCAAATGAAGGCTAAAAAAGCAAAGGGAAAGAAAAAGGTAGAGGGAGAGTGCAAGGGAGTGGCGCTTAAAAAGGAATGTTTTTTTTCTTCTTTGCCTTGGAGAAAAAAGAAGGAGGTGGAGGAGAAAGAGGGTAGCGTTTTTCGAAAGGGGAAGAGGTTTTCTTTTGGCGAAGAGAAGAAAGGAAATTGAGAAGGAAAAAGAGGAAGATCTTTGTGCGCTCGCGTTCGGCAGTCGAAACTGGCATGCCTTGTCCGTGACGAAGCTCGAAAGAGCGAAGGCTACCAAGAGGAGGCGACCCGTGCAAGCGATGATCAAAGCGCCACGAGGGGAATAGCCGAAGCTGCGTCAGGTAGTGGAGTGCCGCGTAGCGGGTTGGAAGTGAAATAGCCAAAACAACTCGCCAAGGTGATTTCTCGCAGGGCAGAAAGAAGAAGAGGAAGCGGAGGAGCGACGAGTGCTCTCTGGAGGGGTAAGAGGAGGAGCTATTACGCGGGCAAAGCGAGTAGTCAATTTTTTTCCGTCGAGGTGTGTGCCGATGGATTCTAGTGGAGGGAGGTGTGTGCCTCTCTGTGTGAAACAGTGATGGCTATAGTGCGACCATGAGTAGACCATTTGGATCTTCTACATGTGTTTTTGTTTTTGAAGAAGAAGCTATGATTGCCGATTTTGGCGTCGTCTTTCCTCCCTTCCCCCTTTCTTCTTTGCTCATCTCCAAGGTGTTGTGTGTGAGCGTGTGCGTCCCTCGGCCCCCCTGTGTGTGTGAGAGAGAAAGAGAGAGAGGTGTTGAGTTGTGGAAGAGCTGGAAGAGGGCAAGATCGGTGTGATTGCTGTCTGACAACTGTGCAGGTCGTGTGTGCGTTGGGCGAGGCCCTACTGGTGTGATTTTCTTGTTTTGAAGGTGTTTTCGAGAGGACAGGGGTGCTGTGAATACCCTGAGCTATATAGGGATAGTTGTTGGTGTGTCGGGTGTGTTCCCCATTCCCCCTCTCCAACGTAGCATCTTCCTGCGTATCAATCCTTCCATAAAAAAGTTTTACCTATCAAAGCGAGTTAAAGCATATTGTAAATTCCCTGCTTCTTTACTTGTGAAATGAAAGGCAAAAATTAGACGTAGACTTCACCTGGTAAGATCCCAAACCTTCACTGTATTGTAATCACCAGATGAGGCTAATTTTGTTGCACAATTTGGATCCCATTCTGCGTGGTACACGTCTCCCCTTCATTAAACAACTCGCTTAATATTGTCAAGATTGAAAAGTTATCAGCATTGTTAAGAGACGCATCTCATTGAAGGAAGAATGAAAAAGATACAAAAATGAAACAAATTAAGCCTAAACGACGTACATGCAGGCTTTCAGTTTTCAGCTTTCACGCTTTCACAAACAAAGTCGATGAAGAAACGTATTAAAACATACAAGGTACTGGCACAAAATCTCTACTCTTGACGTACTCAAAGCAAAACATGACAATGTAAATTAGCATATATACTCGTGGGTTAAGAGCTCGTGAAGAGGTTGCAAAAGATAACGAGGTTGCCAAAGATAACGCAAATCATGCAGGGCCAAAGTCTCGTCGCCAAATCCCACGACAACCAATTCTTTATTCACTGGTTCAAAGGCCAAACAATTTACCTGGAGATACAAATATGTAGACCTTCAAATCTTGAGAGATCCCAGATTAAGACTATAGAAAAATCTAGTTACCCATGATTTGTCATTAACTTTAACCGTTTGTGTGGGCTCAGTCGATGCACGGTGGTCCCAAATAAGAAGTTGTCCATCATTTCCTACAGATCCAAATAGCTCATTAGAATCTGGATTCCATCCCACATCTATAACCGCACTAGGATGACCCTGCATTCACAAACTTGTAACGTATTAAGCCTTGTTAGTAATTATTACAAATCTGCATGAACAATTTTTTAACGTACGAACAACTTTCATATCTTAATAGATGTTGTAACAATCGAAAGGATCATACTTGGAAAACTTATTGAGGACAAACGACATTCCCAATTCCTATACTACAAGAAAATCCTTGCATCACTAGAACCACTTAGCAAGTATCCTTCTTTACGTGCACTCCATGCTAAACCATAGCCCTCTGCAATGTGCCCACCTAGCCTCAGGTATGGGCTCCAAGGTTGTTGTCCGCGAAATGGCATAGGTGGATGCATGGTGTAGTCACACACATGAATTTCTCCACTGACAGTTTTTGTTGCAATAATGACTGGCTTCTGGGACATGTACCGTGCTCGTTTTTCGCCAGCATGAAAGATCTTCTGAGTTATCCCGACCTGATAGAAATGCGAAACAAAACCTAAGCAGTCCCAATTAGGTGAAAGTGGTAAGCAGTGCTCGAAAAAAACCAAAAACTTGGCAAACCTACATATGTAAGACAACAAGGTAAATTGACAAAATTTGAAGGTTTTTACACCAAATTACACTAATTTTTTCAAAATTTTGTAGGTTTTCTCACCTTCAAATGTTAAATTTAGAGGTAAATTTCAAAATTTGTAGGTGGGATTACAATAAACCTAGGTTTTTTTTTAGCACTGGTACTAAGCTTATAAATCTGAGAGATTGAGGTTGTGGCCAAGGCTTGTATCACACACGTGCGCACGTCCGCCCGGATGTGTGTTCAAATGATAGATTGATCATGGGCTGTAGTGTGCGGGAAAAACCATTTTCCCAAACATACAAAATTTCTTTTCTTGAATTTGTCAAGAGGAAAATTAAAAATTAAGTTTAGTTTTTCAAATTTTTACACTATTTCTCTCTATTTTGGGATGGAAATTCTCCTTTTGCACTTGCAACCGGCATTTTCGAAATCATTTTTCTCGAACACTGATGGGCTGTGAGGAATGTCTGGACCTATAGTCGTTTACTATCAAAATCATTTTGTTCTACATTCTTAATTTTTTTTATTTGTGATTGACACACGTTGCCCAATATTGCACTTTCTGACATGTCCGATCGCTCGTGTGTGGCACGGGCCTAAGATAAAGCTCTATCATTTTGTAACGTAAGCCTATATCACACCAAGGCAATGGACACATCTGACCTAGTAGAGCTTGAGGGACACCTGGAAAAGGTGTGTTGAGATTTCTAAGCCTTTGTCACAGAAAGCACGAACGAGTGTGTGTATCAAATAGGAGTTGATTACAATGATGGTTGTAAAGCTAGTATCGTGGGTGCAGGAGAAGCTCTTGATCATGCCATTGGTGTTGCTATTGAGTTTGCATACGAAGAAGGAGAAGAGAAGAGTGACTTGGATGATGTGCAAGAAGACAACAATAAATAAAATGAGGGTGCAGATGTGGAGACAAAGGCTATGCAGATGGTGGTATTGATGATGATGATGTTAAAGAAGCTAATGAGGGTATGAATGTCCAAGATATTGATGCCTAGTGGCTACATAGAGAGTTTATGGTAGCATCGACCCCAACGAATTTAGAAGCTTGTTGAACAAGTCTTAAAGATGTTAGCTAAGGGAGAGGATAGGGAGGTACCATATTTTCTCATTGGTATAGCTATCTTAGTTTGCTAGTGGAGTAAATTAACTCTTTGAAATACCAAGAACAACACCCTCATGTGAAAGATTCTTTCATTGGCTTGTTAGGGTACGTGTCTTATGGCATAAGCACTTAATATCCCTCCCTCCCTCCCTCCCCCCCCGACGGGGTAGGTCCCCCCTCCCTTATGCATACGATACGAGCATGAAATAATGGGGGACTACCCCTATTGTATACGCTTATGTCTGACCTCTAAAAACCCCCCTCTTGTACACTCACGTGATACCATACGGAAATCCATAGTGAATCCCCTGGGTGCTAAGTTTAGAGTATGCTTGCATTGGGGTACTGAGTGACTTCCCCCCCTGCATACTAAAATGTTGTAAGACTTTGTGGATGTAGGTTCCTTGAGATAATTTAAGAATTCCATGTTTCTTGTCTCTCTTGATGTGCATACCAAGAAACTGATTGGCATTTCCTAAATCTTTCATGGAAAATTGAGTGCTTAGCATCTTTTTCAATTGATTGATCTCAGCAATTGATTTGTCTATGATAAGCATATCATCTACATACAAGATCAAGATGATTAAAGAACCATCATTCAACCTCTTTGTGTATAAGGAGTGATCCTCTTGACTTCTTATGTAACCCTGAGACTGCATGAATTTGTCAAAGTTTTGATACCACTTGCCTTGAACCTTGCTTGAGGCCATAGAGTGCCTTTTTAAGTCTACAAACCAGTTATGCCCTGATTGGATTTTGTATTTCGCATTTGAAACCCTCTAGTTGTTTCATGTATACATCTTCATCTAGATCCCCATGAAGAAATGATGTGTTCACATCCATTTGGACAAGTTCCATGTCCTGGATAGCAACCAAGCCAAGCACAGTGCAAAGTGTTGCCATCTTGACTACTAGAGAGAAAATCTCATCAAAATTTAGACCCGTTTGCTACTTGAAACCCTTGGCAACTAGAAGAGCCTTGTACCTAGGGGCGAGATCTTCCATTGTATACTTCTTCTTGTATACCCACTTGCAAGGTAAAACATTTTTTTCCTTTGGTAATTCAACCAAATCCCATATCTCATTAACCACAGTTGAATTGTATTCTGATTGCATAGCCTGCTCCCACTTAACGTTATCATCCTTTTGTATAGCTTCTTTGTAGCAGGTTGGGTCTCCACTGTCAATGACCAAAATGTGGTGTATACCCGGCTCAAACCGCTCGGGCGCACATGATACTCTTACCGAGCATCTCAATGCCTGACTACTGGACTCTGCTCTCTCTGGAGCATTAGTAGTATCTTGCACTTGAGAATTAGACGCAAAACTACTGAACTGAGTTGGTTCGGAGGCTACATCCTCAACTAGAGTTTTATGTGGCATTGGACCACATAAATCACTCTGCATTAAGGCTAGGGGTTCGCCTAGTTTCTTGTTCAATGGCGAAGATGTCAACCTGGTTTGTTTTTTGTACAGACAATGCTCACACAATGGAAAGTCCATGTAATCTAACACAGGTAAGTAGCCAAAACACTGAAGTGTTTTCATTCCCTTTTGGCTTATATACCCTAGCCGGCTATTCCACAACTCAATAGATGGCAGCTCGGCAGCATAGATAGAGTGTTCATCGACACTCAAAACAAACATAGAGTACAGGGATCCGTTTTTACAACCTTTCATCATGACAAGGTTGTTCTTGTGAATTAGTCAAGAAAGATTGTCAAAAACTGTAACGTAGACAAATTCATCCAATTGTCCTATGAAAAGCAAGCTCTTTGTAAGCTTGGCCACATGTGTGACATTTTGCAACACAAAAGTAGTACCATTATGCATCACAAGTTTCACATCAACACAAAAGTAGTACCATTATGCATCACAAGTTTCACATCACCAATTCCAATAATGTCAAGTTTCACATCACCAATGCCAATAATGTCAAGCTCATAGGAATCACCAAGCTTAACTATGCCATGCATGGATGCAGTGTGACATGAAAACTTGCACCAGAATCAAGAATCCAACTCTGTACATAACCCTCATCTTATGCAACCAAAGCATCTCAAGTGAGATCTAAAGTGAAAATGAGAACATCTAAAGGATCTATTATCACCTTTGCATGAATCTTTGTTGGCTTAATGTTCATCACTAGAGGAGAAGCATCCTCTACTGTAGTGGTAGGTATAGGAGACTCGACCACATTGAGCTCATCAATCTTTATTGTACTTTTGTTCATCACTAGAGGAGGAGCATCCTCTACTGTAGTGGTAGGTATAGGAGACTCGACCACATTGAGCTCATCAATCTTTATTGTACTTTTGCTTTTTCCAAAAGTATCTTTTTGCATGTTTTTTTGATCTCTTAGCAAACTGCGACAATCATTTTCATAATGGCCCTTCTTATGGCAATAGTAACACTCGACATTCTGGCATTGTGGTCTCTACTTGAGTTCTTGTGTCTGCTAGGACTACAAGGATTTCGCTCGCTACTTTTTCTTTTATATTTGTTCCTATCACGGTCTCTTGCCTTCATTGAACTTCCAACCATATATGCATCTCCATGACTAGCACCGTCGAGAGATTTACGTCAAATTTCTTCATTGAGCAACGCATTTGTGACGTCATTGGACACTAACTTGCCATTCGGAGCTCGAATTGCTAATGGCTGTGCAAAAGATGTCCCATGAACTGGGTAGAGAGAATAACAAGAATATAGACTTGAGTTCATCATCAAACTCCTTAAAGCCCTCAGATGTCAACTGACTGAACAAAGAGTTGAACTCATTTAAGTGACCAGAAACTATGCTACCTTCTTTCATGTTGAGCTTCATAAGCTTTTTCAAGAGAAAAACTTTGTTGGATGAACTTTTTTTCTCCCATGATGAACATAAGCTATCCCAAAGTTTCTTGGTTGTTGTCTTCCCTATGATAGTGAGGAACACTGACTTGGCTAGATGTAGACGTATCATAGCCATGGGTCTCGCATCCAAAAGCTCCCACTAAGCTTGCGTATAGTCATCATCCTCTGCACGCTCTTTCAATGATTCTGATAGGCCTTTGTTTGTAAAAAAATCTTTCATGTGCTCTTTCCACATGGTGAAGTTGATGCCATCGAACTTGCGAATGAAATAAACCTCCTTTTTTTGAAGAAGAAGCCATCATTGACAAGACGGTTTGAGAGGTGCGAAACTATGGTGAGAAGCTACAGAAATTTGGGTAGAGTAACCTTTGTATCATGAGTAAAATCTCAACCAAAATAGGCTCAAAAGTGCCAACAATGAAAGTCACGACTCGCGGGAAGGAAATCCGGTAGAGTTTTCTTTGTATGAGGAGTCAAAACTCAACTCAAAATACACATAAATGTGCCAGCTACACTAACTAGATATCTACTATACAAAACCATTGCTATGTGACCGCCAAATTGGCATCAAAAGCATATGAAACTGTCCAAATACATTTCCTGTGGCGAGGATACCAAAAGGAACTCCAGTTACTTGTATCACTGAAGGTGTCTCAACATTCAAGTACACCTTAGCTCAAAGAAAACCTCATGCTATCGACCCACCCTCCAAAAAGTCCGATGCAGACACAAATGGACTAGCCACAGTCTTAGAAAGGGCTCTTCCAGTCCGAGTCTCAAAAGCAGCCGAGAAAAACTGTCAAAATAGCCAAAAATGGCTCCATACGTAGTACAATAAGTAGTGTTCACAACTCAATGTACATGAGTAAACCACACTCAAACAGGCACCAAGAACTGCTGCATGAAGTAAAAATGATCCTTGTGGGGATATCTGCTCTCAAAAGAGCTCAGTAGCACTAGTTGTGATCACACAAAAATGCATCTGTCAATGCATCTGTCCGCAGAGAATCTACTGTCGAAATGACTACCAAATCGCTTGTGAAAGCGTTGTGTCTGGAAACCTGGAGAATATGTGTGTAAATCGATTGAAAAGCCCCTTGTAACCTATAACCTACGTGTCGGTGTCGCTATGTGCCGATTTCCACCGCCGGGCGGAAATACGCTAGTCGAATAGCCGCAACACGTGTCGTAGTCAAAAACAATCCCGTACAATGCAATCGGTGTGCTCAGTGCCAATGCCGGGTGTCACTCCTCTATGGTAGAGGCAACTCACCCATGCATGTGGCAAGCATAGCTATCAATCGCAAGGAAAAGTCGTAGCCCATCATCTATAAGCTATCCATGGCTATGGCTGCATCACATATGGAAGCTTTCCATAGCTGCAACACATATGAAATATTTCCATAGCTGCTCACAATCTAAACACACACACACACTCTCTCTCTCTACATGCTTTCCTATTTTCATCTACACCTCCATTGTCCTCTCTCCCCAAGATCTCCATGGTTGTAGCACTTGTGGAGACTTTACCAAGCACCTCTTCTACCATTTCTTCTACCGCTTCATAGCCCATCATCTATAAGCTATCCATGGCTATGGTTGCAGTATTGGGGTAAACTTCTCTAACCCTCTTTTGCCCTTTCAGGTACACCTGCTTAGCTCATCATCTCCAAGCTTCCCATGGCTGGAGCACCTACAAAAACTCTATCAACCACCTCTTGTCTCCTTGCCATGGCTACAGTATTGCACTCCAAGGTTCTCCATTGAAGGTTTAATCCTCTATATGTCCGTCTCTCCAAAAACAGTTACTTCTTCCTCCACCTCTAGCTCATTCAAAACCACCATCAAACCCTCTTATTGTAGCCCCTTCCTCTCTGTAGCAATGTCAAACGCTACTACTTATAGAAAGCCAAAAGATGAGGTAGAAAGGGTTGTCTTGTACAACACCAGAGATTCTAATGGGGAGTGGGTGCCTCAAGTGTTCCGCAAAGGTGCTTGGGTCTTCATGCAACCTACAGCCACCAGGACTCATCGTGCTCGAGATTGTGACAACTTGGATCAACATTGGAAAGGGAGGCTGTTTGGGTTCAAAGACCAAAGGATCAATGGGATTGTGTTGCTATTCAACATGCGTATTCAATGCCTAGTACACATTTGGGGCACACTAATCCAAGACTTTTTCCACCTAGCTCTGTAAGTTGTTTTTCTTTGTTGTTGCAATAGACATATGCATTGAGTTGACCTATGTTATCAAGTATGCTAGTATGTTTATTTTGGGACATTTTATGTCTATGTAGATATATTTCCATCAAACTTGGTGAGCAACAACAATTAAGAAGTCTCTTTGGAACCTTTCAAGATTTTTCATGTTGAAATTGGTGCCATGATGCTTCCCAGTGTGCAACCATTGATGCTACTACAAAGAAAAATATTCTTCTACACACACACACACACACACACACACACAATAGTACCCACCTCTCAACATTGTTATGGTAAGATACTTGGAATTGACATGCGATCACTTCTTAGCATGGAGTGGCTACAGCCTCCAAAATTTCTTGTGGATTCATTGGGATATCCATTGTATTTCCTTGAAGGTCTCTGAAGCTTCCTTGATACCTTTCCTTGTTGAAGTTGAGAAGGCTTTTAGGTTTGTAGGTCTTAAGTTGATCTTGTCTCATGCATGTTTTTGTGCATTTATTTAAGGCCCTGCCATTCAATGTCACACCCACTATATTTATATGCAAGAATATGTCTTTTGAAGCATTACAACCCTTGTTAGGAGAAAATTGGGGATTTATAGAGGGTATGCATCACGGAGATAGATATTGATGCAAGCTAGGGGATCCATGTATTGGGATACAATACTTAAAAGTTTGCACAAATTTGTATATACGCTTCCACCAAGAGTTGTGGATGTGTAAGATAGGGAAATGGGTACCTTACAAAGCCTTTAAGAGAAGCTTGTGACATTTGACATTCATATTACAATACCAAATGATGTCTCTAAAATTCTACAAGTTAGTGATTGCACAAGCTAGGGGCTTGGGATACGGTACCTAAAAGTTTGCACAACTTTGTATATATGCTTCCACTACGAGTGGCGGATGTGTAAGACTAGGAAATGGATACCTCTACAAAGCCTTGAAGGTAATCTTGTGACATTTGACATTCATATTACAATGCCAAATGATGTCTCTAAAACTATGCAAGTTAGTGATCGTAGTCGTTGACATAGTTGCCTTGGTCACTTCAAATATTGCAGTTACCGAGCAGACAAACATCATGGAGGAGGAGTTCTTGACAACCCAAGCCAAGCTTCTGGAAAATCAAAAACCTCTTCATGTTGATTCACTTGACTCTGATGCCCCAAACATTGTTGATGAGAGGAGATTGTCCCTCAATCTTTACCTCACACCAACTATGGAGGACGAGAACAAGCAGCATGCGGTAATTGTCTTCCTTGTGTAATTGGCCATCCCAATGTATTTTCCTAACATGAACTTTGTAGGATCTTTTGGACATGGAGGTGTGGGAAGCTCGCAAGGTGGGACAGAGCAATGTTTTTGTCTCAGAAGCATCACTTGCAAACTACATCAGCAAACTATCAATGGGTGACACCTGCATTATCCACAAGGACTTCTCCCTTGATGGACATTTTTCTTTGTGGGTCTTAAAGGTTGTCAACAAGCTCTTGTGCTTGTCTACTATACCTCAGACTATGCAAGTAGTTTTTCTTGTAAACAAATCCCTTGCAATGGCCACTTTTGGCATAAGTTTTTGTGGCAAGGTCTTAGCCCGTGTAACTATCAATCAAGCCTTAGGAGTGGAAGATCCACAAGCCATAGCGGCCTCAGTCCTAGCTTCCATTTTACCTAATGCTGAAGCAAGATGCAAGGAAGTTCCATAGTGCCTCCTAATAGAAAACCTGTAATGAGCCCCTTTTTTAATTTCATATATCAATATAATATCAGTTCCACGTGTACTTTCCTATCTTGACTTACAATTGGTGTAAATACATGGATTTCAGTGAAACTTAATTTTCAAGTTCTGAATGGGCAAGTTTATCGAGAGTTTTATTAGCTTCCTTGAATCTTTATTTGGTATAGAGACATGGTGTTCTGTAGATCAATTTAAAATCTATGATTATGCAAGTGCTTTGTGAGTCAATCTCTATCTACTGTGACGATGTCAAGGGTTTCAACTTGCGAGACGGAGGGGTCAGTGTACAGGCAAGTAGTTGTCACAGGATGTGTCGTTAGCTTTCAAATAGTATTCTTAATGCTAATGTTGTGTTGTATTTGTCCCAAAAACTACAAAAAATCCCTATCCACAAGGCACCAATTTTAGGCAAAACAAGTGCACTTGTTTTGCCCAAAATTGATGTCTTGTGGACAGGGGTTTCTAACATTGTTTGGGCAAAAACAAGCATATCTGGTGCCTTCCAGATATCAATCAAAGGAATTTTGGTTTTCTCTCTATCTACCACAGGGACAAAAGGTTGGTAAGCCACTAGTAGCAAAAAAACTATCAGTGATTACTTTGTTGGGTCTTATTTGCCAGTTGAAATACAAACATGTTATCTATTTTGGCTATGGTGGTGTAGAAGGCCCCTGTCCACAAGGCCAAACTCACTACCTTGTGGACAAGGGCCTTCTGCACCACCATAGACAAAACAGATAACATGTTTGTATTTCAACTGGCAAATACGACCCAACAAAGTAATCAATGATAGTGTTTTTGCTACTAGTGGCTTACCACCCTTTTGTACCTGTGGTAGACTGAGATAACCAAAATTCCTTTGATTGACATCTAGAAGGCACCAGATATTCTTGTTTTGGCCCAAAAACTGTTAGAAACCCCTGTCCACTAAGACATCAATTTTGGCCAAAATAGATATTATGTGTGCATTTCAACAAATGGCACTTGAAGCCTGTTGTGAAGGTTTTGTAGCACTAGTCAACAAAATACTCATCCACAACCCCCCCCCCCCCCCCCCCCCCCCCCCCTCCCTCCCCCATCTCCCCTTCCGTGTTCAATGGCATGGTGTGCAAGAACCACCTGACAATGTACAATAGACCTTAAAAAATTACTGAACAAAAATTAAATACAAAGAGCTTAAATGACATAAGAAGCGACACATTCCAAAATGAGTAAGCATCATTTCATTTCCAAATTTGAAGTCATTACATATCCATTGCAAAAAGGTGTTGTTGTACATATTACTAGCTATAAGTTCGCTCGTATCTGATGGGCTAGTGCCAAATATTTTTGCATTATTGCTACATCCTTGGCATGGATGGCACACAAGTTGCTATCCTCAAATAAACCCACCAAGTATGCCTCTGCGGCTTCGTGAGTCCTTCAAGGCCGATGGGTTGCATGCGTAACTTAGCATTGTAGCTTTCCACAATCTCCCCCATGTCCGTGCAAAAGGATCCCTTCGGATGAGAAGTTCCACACACTTTTAATTATGCTGAATATTAGCAAAGGCTCTGCTAAAACGGCGTACTCTGCGAGGTTGCCTGTGTAGTGCCGCTTGCTCGTCTTGCTGTAAAACTTTTTTTTGTGGCAGCGCTTGAAGGGTGGGGTTGCATCCTCTAGGACAAAATTTTTGTTGCTAGACTCGTATTCTTGAGGTCTTAACAATAAAAATATCACACTCATTCTCTCTAGCCTTCATTGCTTCACAATTTGGCATGTGTCAAGCTTGAAGACAAACACCAACTTAGTTACAAACACTACACGAGAAGAAAGGCAAAAAGTGAAGGTCATACAACAACAATGAAAGCGAAACGTCACATGATTCTTTCCTCACCATTAGAAGGTAGTGCATAAAAGACAACCATTGCTTGTTGAAGCCTCTTCAAATGGACAAAATGTTATTTGACATAAGAGTAAAGAAACCCCTTGTCAATATTATCAGCATGATTCCTTGCATTGGTAGCTTTCTTATCACTTTGGGGAGATTGTACAGAGATAGATGAGGGCATTGTCTCCTCAATGTGAAAATATTGACCTAGACCTGAGAAAAAATCTTCATCGGAGGCCCCTCTAGAAAGTTTCACCTTGCATGGCACTGGGAATACATTCTCACTAACTCCTCAGTCCCTCAAAGCATTCTTGAAGAGGCCATGTAGTGCAGTGTAACCTTTTGTACTAATTCCAACTTCATCAAATTCCTTCTGCAAATCAACATCACTCACGAGATTAGAAAACTTACGCCCTCCTTGGTTAGAGAAAAATAGATATGTTCCTTGTGCAGGAGTGCTATGACATCTGACTTCTTAAGGAAACTAATAAGCAAATGAGTGGGATCCTCTTGTTTTAGCTAACACATGTCTCTTGGATGAAATTCCTGCAATAAGAATAAAAAACAAAAGAATCACCACAGAAGAGACTTCATACATGTAGGAAATGTGATAGGGTATTCAAAAATGCACCTTGTAGCTATAACTCTTCTCATCCAAGCACCACCTTTGGGAGAAAGGGTCTCTATGGATGAGAAGATCCTCTTATGCTCCCTTGCACCTAAAGGTGTCGCTTTCAAACTCAATATGGTACCCTCAAGCTTTGCAATCTTACCATCCTTCTCTTCCACATGTTTCTAAAGAGTTTGTGCTTCTTTCACCACATGAATGATCCTCTATTGTAGACTAGAATTGTTATGAATGATAACTTGGTGTTGATGCATCACCGTTGCACACTATGAGCTCTGATAGTGGACAACCGCTTGCAGTAGCCAATCAGACCTGGCTTCCCTCTACCTACATATTGCAAGAAGGTAGGGATACTATTGAAGGTTAGATACACATTAACTAAGGGGTCATTGGGATAGAGGCAACCATCCACCCAAAGGTCCTCATCTGTGTGACCCTGCACTACAACATTTTTGTGTTTTATGTAAGTCATAATGCTTGGAGGGTGCAATCTCTTTTGACAACCAGAGATCTACGTGTTTTGTTTTTTACCGTGATGATCGTGCTCTGGATAGGAGATTTGTATTGTCATTTGTATCCAGATCATGGAGAGATGGGTTGTATAGAATAGAATGAAGGAGGTAGAGAGGGGCCAAGGTAGAGATTATGGGTTGTATATTATGGGCTACAAAGACCATTGTGTGCTATCAGCTCCAATAGATGACAATCTCCTTTGCTTGTCCCTTTGGACCTACAGCTTGTGCTAGGTGAATTGACAGGCTGCTTAAAGATTCGTTTAACTTCTCAATTACTTCCGCCGTTACCTCAGGAAGCTCCCTCGATGTTGATGCTTGTGACTTACCTTTGGGTCTAAGACCTTCTATTGGAACCTCTCCCCTTAAGCATCAAAGGTAGCAGGTGCACCCGCCTCAACTTTTACCTTAAGGTCAGGAAAGAGTCCGGCTATGAACCTCTCCTTCTTTAAAAATTCTGCACCATCACTAGGGTTAGCAACATTTCGTATCCATAGAGCCCAAAGACGTAGAAACTCTTGCTTGTACAAGTAGTAGTCATCTAAGTCTTTTTGCTTATGAGAAACAATGTCTTGCCATAGTTTTTGAGTGTTTTGGGGATCAAAGAAGTATTTCTTGAAACGATTCAAAACTTCTGTGTAATTCCCCTTAACTTCCTCAGGCAAAGAGTCAAACCAAGTGCTAGCATCTTTCCTAAGGACCACCTCAAACATTTCTACACGTTCTTGATCAGTTATTATCCTCTTGATACGGCAAGACATCTTGAAATTCGCTAAAAATAATTCTGCATCCTCTCCAGGCTCTCCAAAGAAAAGAGGATACCCAGACATTTGGCGTTGGCTTTCCATTGAATTGATTTCAAAGTGACGCGTTTTTGTTTTTTCTTTCTTTAAAAGATCTACATAATAATATTCTCTAAATTGCAATCTATTCTACAACAAAATAAAAATATTCACATCAAATGACCTATGATAATCAATGAGAGGTAGGATGACAGGGTTTGGTGACGCGAGAATTTCTCCTACTCTTTGGGCACCAAACATGAACACCATACGTTGTTGAAAATGGATTTTTCTACTAATTGCAATGTTTATTCTAATGTGTGGAGTGAAATGAAAGGGGGAAACCTCTATTCTTGGGCCATTATCCATTATCTATGCATGACCTTATGCTTAAAACAAAACAAAAATATAGACGTCCAAACTAAGGTCGTACCTAATGAGAGGCAAAATAAAAGGATTTACTGATGCGTTTATCTCTGCCAACCTAAGAGGACCTAAAATTCTACTAATGACACGTTGAAATTGCAACTTAGTACTAACAATTATGTGTACCTTTTGCCTTGCAATGGGAATGAAGGGATCATACAAATTTTCGTGATTCATGCAAACTACTTGATTATGCTAAAGGTTGAGCCTTCACAAAACATACACAAGCATGTCCTCAGTGGGGGCACCAATTTGAGGCGGTCCGGGGCGGGCAACAAGAAGAGCAACCTCTAGACACCCTTCAAGGCTCCCGTGCTGCTCAATGGGGCTGGGGCACAACAAAACACAAACCAAAACAACAAACCCACAGCCAAATCCCAACTACACAATGGGCACCACCTAGTTTAAGAGCGAACTAGGACGCAAAAGAGGAGAATCGTTAGAGCAACCCACAAACCAGCAAGGAATTTACACTAACCCTAACACCAATGGAACACTGTCACACACTAAAACACGAGAGAGAGAGAGAGAGAGAGAGAGAGAGAGCGAGAGCGAGAGAGAGAGAGAGAGAGAGAGAGAGAGAGAGAGAGAGAGAGAGAGAGAGAGAGAGAGAGTGCTCGGGCTTCTTTGAAACGTATCGACAATGATCAAGCAAACACAACTATATATTTAAGAAAGAGAGAGAAAGGGGGAGGGGGTGCTTGTTGCATTAATACCTTCTTACAAATCTGTCATGACAAATCAAAGTGAAATTAGTATTTGTTCAACATAGCTTGCGTAAATTTCACCACAACACATCACAAGAAAAGCCACCCCAATCACTGTCTTAAAGCCAGGGGAGTCCTCTCCACCCTGTCGCCCTCTTACAGTATGTGGGATTTATGGTTAGGTTGATGACAACACCAGAGAACAAGCTATCAAGAACTTAACAAAAAACACCAAGACACTTACGCATCATTGTTGTCCATTACTTCACGTTGGAAGGGAGACAAAATATCCAAGCTTAGTCCAAATCCACCCTCCTTGATTCAGCAAATGTTGGGCTTACACTAGTAGGAGAAATGATAGATTTCCTACTCTCAATTGAATGATCACTCTCTCTCTTACAATGGCATAGAGTTCCCTTGCTAATCCCCTATTACAACACATGTACATGCATAAGACAATGAGCTTCCACTCAAGAGCTCCTTCTAGAGAGGTTGAGCTTGGCTTCTCAAGCTATAGCATAGTGCTCTTGCTTATGGATCCCCCTTTTGTGCTAGCTACACCCTCCTTTTATAGCAATTTTGAAGGCTAGGGTTACTCCTCTAACCATGGTTGGGTTAGATTTTCAGCAATTTATCTAATTTCTTTTGCTTGGAATTATCAAGAAGTTGGTGAGGAAAGAGAGAGGAGAGAAATGGAGGTGATAGGACTTTTCATAGTGGGTTAGTGCTAGTAGAGTTAGTATTAATTTACAAATGGAATTGGATATTTACAATGGGAGTATCCATGTAGGATACAAATAAGGAAGAAAAAACTCTTAAGAGGTAAGAAAAGGTGGCTTTCTTACAAGGTTGATGCTCCAAGTGTCTTGAGTGGGGCCGATTTTGACGCCTGTTGACGGTCCACTAGCTTTGACGATACATTTTTTCTCCACTCTTGACCTTCCTTGAGAGACAAGGTAATTGAAGCTGAGTAATCAACCACCATGATGCTGTCTTTTAAGAGAAGAGGCTGAATTTTGTGGTTTTTTTGATAGATATGGGTAAATTGGAGGAGGAAAAATGAGACTAGGTGGTCAATTTTGGAATGGAATTGTGTGTGGGAGGTATGAGTTCACCATGGTTTCTCTTATTCTTCAAGGTTGAGGAGAAGGTGAGTAGGGTGCAGAGAGGAGTGGTGAGAGAGATGGGGATGATGAGTGGAGAAGTGTGTGTGAAAGAGGAAAATGATAAAGTGGAAGAGAGAGTGTGGCTGCATAGCATGGGAAAATTGGGGTCCACTAAAAAAATCATAGCTCACAGCTCGTAGCTCAAAAAAATATGAAAAAATTTGAGGCAAAAGTTCAGCCCACGAGCTACAACTTTTGTTTGTATCACCTTTTCAAATTCGGAGAGCAAGTGAGCTTTAAAAATTCAGCAAAACCGACCGTTTTTTTCCACTGCAAAGGTCCTTGTGGGGTCCTTCTTTGGATGATTCTTTTGAATACCTCCAAGAGTGAGCCCTCCATAGTGCATGTATGCATGCCACCTATCCTTGACCTTATTTGGTAGGTCTATAATTGAAGATATTGTTGAGATTAGGATATAAGTGAATAGTACAACTAAGAAAATCAAATATTGAGGGGTCTAAAAAATATGTACATGTCAAATATAAATAATATAGGTGGAAAAATATAAAGGGGTCAAAATAAATCTCTCTCATTATAAGTCTACCATAAAAAGATGAATATTTTTGGTGGTCTAATTTATGAGAGTAATAGAGAATATATGTAGGAAGGAAAAAATCACAATAGTGAAAAAAATATACACATAAATAGAACTAGTTTTTTTGGATTTTTGTTGGGGTGGAGTTACACCAAATATAAGAGAAGCTTACATGAAAATATTTCTATATGGAATAAAGAGTATGAAAAATGGTAAGAAAAATTGTGGTAATGGTGAAGCAATGTACAGAGCATAAATAACACACACCTAGGTAGAAATATTTAAATAAATACCAAAATAATTATGAAAAAATCGTTTATTTAGGCCCTATATACAAAGAAATATTTACATACGCATGGGCCATAATATACTTATATTTTTTATTTATTTTTATTTTTTATTTTTTTGGCTCAACTAGCCCAATGACTAGCTAATTGAGGGTTTTTTAAGAAGATATGGGAAAAGTCCCGTGACTCACGCACGCCTATGTACAGTGAAATGGTAGGGATAGCCATAGTGTTTGGGTGATTTTGGTAGGGTGAGGTAACTCACTGTGGCAATTACAAAGAGCCGAAAAACGGCTATCAACGGCTGGCGAGGCGGTCTTCAAGCGCATTTTGTGCTTTTTGGTATCTAATTTTCCTCTCTTTATCTGACACTTTCAAGAACTGCATAGTGACTCTGTTTTTCAGCTCCACTGCTGAGTAGACAACAAATCGTGATGTCAGGTTGCTGATCACTGGCCCATATATTTTTGTTCACCAAGTGAAGAACCTTGTGTAGAATGCTTCCTCAAACTCTAGCATGTTGTGAGAAGGTAAAAGCATACATCTGGTGTAGAAGCCATAAAGGACTTCTTCGAAAGGTTGGCCACTGAGATCATAGCACAAACCTTTGTTACCCTCGAGGAATGACATCCACGGGGTGCTTGCTTGCTCTGGCTCATGGAATACTTTGATGCAGATGAGCAGCATTCGATAGATTTTATATAACATTGCTCATGATAGATCTGGTAGATTTTTGAAGAAGGACATGGCGCCTGTTTGGGTTTTCACTACATACTCTTCTATCAATGGTCCCTTTTCTAGAGCAGGCAATCTGGGGTAATTCAACCAAGTTGGCCGCTTCTTTATTAGTGCCTCATGTGCTTGCCAGGTCCTTACTCTTGGTACAAGACAGAAAGCAGGATCTTTTTGTAGGGCCGAAGGTGCTCTTGTGAACAGAATCAAATACCTTGGATTCTTGTTCAACCAGCTCAGCCTCCACTTCGGGTGATCTTGATCTACGTCCTCGACTTGCATGTCTGTATAAAGCCTGTCTTTGACTTGTAGCAACTCCACCTTAATCAGAGGATAGGTCAGGGATTGTTGGTGCCATTGCGCATTGATTTGATTGGGAGTGAGTTGTGTACCATTGACGGAATGAAGAACTCTCAGTTTTCAATCCATTGCTGCCTTCCACTGCTCATCTACCTCTTGTGTAATCTTCTCCTTCAGTGCATCTTCTTCAGCCTTTGAGAGCTGGACCATTGGCACTGTATCCGTTTTGGTTAGGTGTACTTGAAATTCCACCTTGCCACTTAGCTCTTCTGCTGGCTGTGTCTCCATCTCAACAAATGAAGCTAAGGGGATCTCTATCTGTGGTTGCTCTAAAGTGCCTCTGTCTTCTTGTGTTTTTGGCTGTCCCTCTCTCAACAGCTGGTTGACCCTTTTAAGTTCAGTTATTTCTTTCAGCAGCTCTTCTCTTTGCACCCGTATTAAAGCCAGGTCTCTACGCTGAGACTGCTCCAGTTTAAGCTCCAGCTCGAGGTCTTTGTTCTTTTTCTCTAATGCTTTGTAGACCTCGTATGTTCCTTTGATCGAGGCTATGGCTGGATTCTCTCGTGTTTGTCACAAGAAAATTGCATGATCATTTATTCTTTGTTCTAAGTACTGTAGGGAAGCATTTGCTACATCTAACTGTACTTGCATCTTTTGAATTGAGAGGGTTGTAGTTAGAAGTTTTGTTTGTAGCTTCTGTCAGCTGTTTATCTTTTTGCTTTGCATGCATCTAACAATTTCGTAAGCAAACCACTGAGCTCCTCCATCTCTTTCTGCTCTTTATCCCTTGCGACCTGATGTTGTTCATCTTTCTCTTTCAACTCTTGTACTTGACTTTGTAGATCGGTGGTGACATTTAATCGTTCGTCTAGCTCCCCTTGGAGTGCGTCAATCACCATCTCTAATTCGTTGGCCCTTGTGCTACGGCTAAGTGCCACTGAGCGAAGTCGTTCAGTCATGTCCTGCATTTGCTTGGCATACTCGTTAACTTGCAGGATCACTTCATCATTTGATTGCCAATCTTCGTTTGTGCTAGTTGGCTTGATGTTTTTGAAATCTCTTGTGTATCCTTTGGCTGCATCATGGTGGCTCGTTGTTGTTGTTCTTGAGACTGTGACTGATCATCTCCTGCTTTGTCATTCTGAGGCTCCATGGATGCCTCGGCCGTTTCTTGTTGTGTTGAGGTGAAGGTGTTTCCTCGGCCTCCTATTCTTTTGGTTGCTTAAATTTCGTGTTTTCCTCTGCTAGTGTAGGACTTGCTGCCCTTTCTGGCTCGTTTTATTACTCTTTTAGCTGCTCTTCTGTAGATTCAGCTGCCTATTGTGCAGATTCAATTGCTTCTCTTTGTTTAGGCTCTGTCCCCTTGGTGGATTCAGGTTCTTGGCGAAGGTGGGGCTCTGCATGTGGTGATCATGCTGTTCTAAAGCAGGTGAGGAAGGGCATGGAGACACATGACCTTGATTATGTTGTGCTGCTCCTTGTGCAATAAATCCTCTTTTTTCTTTTGTTGTTTTGCTGTCTCTTTAGCTTTCTATTCCGCTTCTTGGGCTTCTTTTAGATTTAAAGCTTCTGCTTCTTGATACATCTTTTCCAATAATTCCATGGAATCTTCTACTTGTTTCCTGGTATGATGTTTTGTTCTTGCACCTTTAAGCTCAATGGATATCCATTTTGCCGAGTCCTTACCTTGTGCTTGGTGGTTGTGTTTGTAAGCGTGCTTTTCTCTTTCAAATCAGGCTTGTTTTTGTACAGTTTCCTCCTGGTGTGCTTCCATGGCTTTTCTCTTCATTTCTTTCCTTCATGCTCTTTTTTCCTCGTTATCTAAGCTTTCACTGCTATGTCGTTCTGGCAAGCTCTCAACTGACTCTTCATCTGACTTGTATGTTCTCTTGGCAGATCTTGTAGCTCGAGGGGAAGGGTGTGCTGACACTATCCAAGTGTTCTAATATGGGGCAGGCGGCAAGATGTTGACCATGCCAATAGCATGGTAGGCAATTCTGGTCAGAACATCTGGTGCACCAAGGGATGTAATTTTTCCTTCTTTCTTTGTCCCTTTCAATGTGGAAAAAACATATTGTGCATGGTCAATTGGTTGCCTAGTTGTTGATTTGAGAACTTGTGTAAGGTTGTGGCAACCGCATGATTTGGTGTCGTAAACCTTGGCGGTCTTTTGGCGAGGAAGTGAAAGTGTTTGTGGTACAACCTTGCAAGCTCTTCCACTTGTTTTTGAATGAGGTCGGCAAATGTCGCAGCGGCGGTTTCCTTGGTGAAGGTTCCTGCCATCTTTCTATCCCTTTCCCTCATTGTCATTCCCTTTGTTGGCAGTTTGAGTGCTTCTGCCACCATCTCTTTGGTAATCACCACTTCAACTTTGTTCCCTTGTTGGTCAGAGATTTGAGCGGTTCCATCTTCTTTGATTGTGGACAAAAGCTCATAAGCTTTTTGAATGTCCACTCCACACGGCTCTTGTTCATAGAAATCTCTAAGTCCCAGCATTCGGTTGGCTTCTTTAGTCTCGGGCTTTGCAGGGACATCATAAACTTCTTTTGGTAGAAGTTGCAGCTCTACTTGATGTCCTCGCTCTTGAATCTGCCTGTGAACACTGTGGTGTTGTGCTCTTCAAGCTGTTCCTTTGAGAGGTAGGTCGCTTTGTCATTCTTGACTGAATCAGGATCCAGTTGGTATGGCGGTAGCTCTTGGAGCTTTTCCTTTTGTGAGAGCTTCTTCTTGGCCCTCTCTGTGGCTTGCATGGCTCCTGTTGAGTGAATAGAGTGTCAAGGTTAGCAAATTTGGCAGATTTTCTCTAAAATGTTCTTTAGTCTAAAATGCTGACAAATTTGGTCCAATTTGCTTCAAATCAATTTTTGAACATGCATAGATGCATAAAAACATGTAAAGATCAAATTCATAAAGTCAATACAAAAATTTACAACAAAACTAAATAATCACGATTATTTACAGCTGAGTAATTTTTTCAACTTTTGGAAAATTTGGCATTATACGCTTGAAGTATATACCAAATACATACTCTGAGTGAAATATGGGTTCATTTGAGTGCACTGGGTGAAAATGGTGCTAGATTTAGGCTTTAGGTCTTTGAAACAGTAGATGTAAAGAAATTTTGAGATTCTGAGCTCCAAATTTGTTCACTCTTGGCTAGTGGGCTTAGGACATCATGTACTTTGGATGTATGATGGCAAAATAGCAAATTTCTCCCATTTTGGCCAAAAAGTAAATAATCGCGATTATTAACTTTTTCATCAAAATGAACACTTTTTGGTACAACTTGGTCCTAGGCATGGTATAGACCCTGTCCTGTGTATGTGATATGGGATGATTTGGATCAAAAAATGTGGCTCATAACTCAAAAATTGGCTTGCAAGGACTTCTTTGCGTTTTTTTGACAATTTTCCAAGTGATAGTTGATCATTTTGGCTCATACTTAAAATTTGGCATGTAATAGGTGTGTACAAGTGATAGGTGAGGTGATGATACAATTTTCAAGCCAAAATAGTACAAAAGTAAATAATTGCGATTATTTACAGCAGTTACATTTTTCTTGCAAAACTTAAAATTTTTGACCTAGACACATTCTATACACCTAAAACAAGTTCTAAATTGAATTTGGTAAAGTTTGGTCTTGCCGGCATCACTTTGTGCTTTGTCGATTTGAAATCAACAATTTCTGTGAGTACACTGCCTGTTGAGCTGGTTAGTCACTTTTGAGGCTATGGACTTGTTCGCAACATAGTTGTGAAGCAACTCATCCAATTTTGGCCCATTTGGAGTCAGTTTGACCTCGTATGTCGAATTTGACGCTTTGTAGCCTTCGAGCCATTTTCTACTTTTCGAGGGCTTTGCTTGATTGATTTTTATGAAACCAATCATATACATTGTGTATACACCTTGTATGCAAGCTATCTCTGGAGTCAGAATGCAATTTTGGCATCTGCCAAAAACCTAGCTTTTCTACTTGGGACCCCCTCGACCCTCGCCGAATGGTCAACTAGTGATATATAAGTGTTCTATTACGTTGGGGCATGCTACAATTCAAATCTTATCCGATTTGGTTGAGCTGACACGCCGTTATGGTAGATTTTTGGTTGTAGGTTGTCGTGTACTGCTCGGATTCCAAGGTTTTTTCTAGGGGTTTATACTAGCTTCCGGCCGTACAAAATGGATCATTGATGAGTAAAGAACTTACCTTCATGTCTCGTGTGAGACGGTGCTTAAAACAGATGACTGTAGACTCCGGAAAAGACGCGCGAAAGAGGTCGAAAAGCTCTCTCTCTAAAGGCAACAAGTGGAAATGAGGTGGTTTTAGCTTACCTGGGACATCTATACTTGGACTTCCTGAACCATTTTCCCCCAGATTCCCCCGTTAGTCCTACTAGGCCGTGAAATCTATGTTAGACTTAAAAATTTCCCCAATCGGATTCTTGTAGCTCATTCTGCAAGAATTCTGCAAAAGTAGGTATGGCCGCCTAATTTAGGCTTCCCGCTTCTATCTTTCGATTTGATTGAAATTTTTTGTGCTTGTCCGCCTTGACTTTTTGATCACCACCGTGTCTTCAATTTTTCCATCTGAGCTCCTTTGCTATTTATTATTATAATTTGACCTGTTTATTAAAAATCAAAGAAAATAACAAAATGCACCAAAAAAGTAAAGTAAAAATCCAATAATTAAGAAAATCCATTGAAAAAGATGGCTTTATTGTTTTTTGTTGGATTTCTCCATTTTTAAGTCTCAATATCGAGAAAAATGATGAAAAATAATAAAAAATGACTAATTTTTTATGATCTTCTAATAGTATATACACTATTTACACTTATCGAGGAGATATTATTAGTTAAATTTCCCCTGTTGATAATTTATAAGAACATTATTAGGTAAATTTACAAAAAAACACACGTTAACATCAAACTTTTTAAGACCATATTAGGTAAAGTGGGAAAATCCCAATTCCCAGGTTGGACAACTTTCAATATATCATGTATAAAATATAGAGATTTTGTCAAAAATTTGAGTTTTCTTAAGGTCTCATTCCACTTTATGCACATACAATACACAATGAAAACAACTAAAATATCATGGTTTCAATCAATTGGATTATTAGGAGAGGAGTATATTGCATCCATTATCGTTGTCTATGTTCTACTGTCCTACCTACAACTTATCTCAACATGGAGAGCTTGGTTTCTAGGTCCACCACTTGTCCAAGTGAATGTAAAAGTGACTCAAGGTTCACAACTTGTGAAAGCAAGGATCCATTGAGGAATACAATCCACTTGGCTATTTTTCCTTAATTTATTGCATGTGACATTTAAGCAAGGTCCACTTCTAATCTATAACTTCTTAATTTGAGGCATGGGGCATACATAAAATATGTAGCATATGCTCTATTGCCTCATAGGAAGGTTGGTTTCAAGGTGCACTTATCCATGCTAGCCTATCTTGAAGAAATGATGGAACTTGCTTCTCTCCTTGTTTCAATGGAGACTAGCTTGGACAAGTGGTGGACCTTTGCTTCTCTCTATGTTTCAATAGAGTTAGCTTGGACAAGTGGTGATCTTGGAACAAAACCCCCATGTAAAACATATCATGGGTATTCCAAGTGATTAGAAAGATTACCATTTAAGATATAACCTTATAGGTTGGACAACTAGATCTTGGCTTGGAGAAATGGTGGACCTTTGATTCTCTCCATGTTTCAATGGAGTCTATCTTGGAGAAATGGTGGAGCTTGCTTCTGTCCATGTTTCAATGGAGCCTAGCTTGAACAGTTGGTGGACCTTTGCTTCTCTCTATGTTTCAATAGAGTTATCTTAGACACGTGGTGGATCTTCAAAATAAACCAACTACTATCAATGTTGCCTAGCTTGGACAAGTGGTGGAGTGTTTCTCTACTCCATGTTTCAATGGATCTTAGCTTGGACAAGTGTTGGACCTTAAAACAAAAACCCCATGTACAACATAGAATGGATTTTCTAGATTTCAATGGAGTCTAGCTTTAACAAATGGTGGAGCTTGTCTTCATCCATGTTTCAATGAAACTAGCTTGGACAAGTGGTGGACCTTGTAACAAACCCTCCCATGTACAACATATCATTGGTTTTCTAAGTGATGGGAAGGAATACCATTCAAGATATAAACTTATAGCTTGGATAAGTAGTTGACTTTAAAACCAAATTCATCATAATACAATGAAATACAGGTCAGCCAATTCCTAAATCTTGAGACCAAACCTCTCATGCTATTAGAGATAATATATTGGATAAGTGGTGGACCTTCTATTATTTTCCCATGCCTAGTTTAGACAACCGGTACACTTCGCAGCTATAAAGGTTGGACGAGTTGTGGAGCCTTGTTTCTATCCATGTTTTAATGGATCCTAGCTTGGACAAGTGGTGGACCTTGGAAAAAAGCTTCCATGTACAACATATATGAGGTTTTCCATGTTTTAATGGAACCTATCTTGAACAAATGGTGAAGCTTTCTTCTCTCCATGTTGATTTTGGAACTACCTTAGACAAGTGGTGGAGATTTTCTTTTCTACTCTTCATAATACAATGAAGTATATGTTGGTTACATGGTGAATCTTAAGGCCAAACCTTCCATTTTACTAGAGATGATAGGTTGGACAAGTGGATCAACCTTCTATCATTTCTCCATGACTATATTAGACAATTAGTAGACATAACATCTCTCTATGTTGTCTAAAGATGAGCTTGGACAAGTGATGGACCCTGCTTCTCTCTTCCCTTGGTTTACTAGTTTGAAGACTCAGTATATATACTTTCTTAGATCTAGCTTGAACAAGTGGTGAACCTTGCATCCACAATCTTAATTCAGTACAAAAAAGTATATGAAAAAATAACATAGGAATCTTGGTTTGAAGGTCAAGCAATTAGGTTCCAAATGCACATAATAATATATTTTTCACCCATATTAAAAGAAAGTTAAATATGTTATTACCAAATTGACAAAGGTAACGTCCAAGAATTATATCTTTCCATCTTGTCAGATCTAAATCTTCATCAAGGCGACATGCATGTATACATCAACTTTCAAGCCATTCAAGAATACATGCACTTAGATTCCATAGTTTTGTTTTCAAAGTCTTTTAGGTTCTAAAACTCTTTCATATAAAGTATGTAATGACAAAATTATTGAAGCAAACATTTGTGCCCAAGAAAAAGATCCCTCTCACATATTTAAAGTCCATGAATTCTCTGATCCACACTTACAAGTTTTATTTTGACATCAAACATCAATTCTTTCATAGTTCCAAATAAATGCAACCTCGATATGAATTGACAAAAAATGAATTTCTTTTACTATATGACCCAACATAGGCCCCAATCAAATAAAAAATGAGTCCCCAAAAATTTGGGTGCACTCTAGCAATACATCAGAGTCCCCTTACAATAGGATGCACTCCAATAGTACATTGAAGTCCCCTTAGAGTAGGGTGCACTCCATTCAAGTGTTCATAAAATTGACACACCTTTAAAAAAAAAAAAAAAGACTATATCAAATTATACAAATGTTGAAAGATACACACTAGAATAAAAAAAGCATCTTATAGCCATATTTATTCAATGCTTTCGTGTTGATAAGTACACACCAAGGACATAATTTGTCTCAAAATCACTATACTGATTTACAATTGTGTTGTATGTATAGACTCTCTTATCTCTTGCATACAACCATCCTACCAACCATGGAATTATGGTTCTCTGCAAGAAGTTTTGAAGTTGCTCGGAAGTTTGCCTCCACATCTTTGGAAATATAAGATATGTCCCTGGCATGTTCCACATCACCCTATATGGAGTGTCATCAAAAATTAAGGTATTGTTTGCATCCAAATCCTCAAATATATTCCAAATATCACTCAGATTTTTGTGATAAACCCTTGTAAATCCTAACATGATATTTGGATTTTGGCAATTTTTGTTACTCATAAACACCTTGAACTTGGTATACTGCTCAGGAAAACACTTTTGTGTGATGCGTTGCACCCTTGTTAAGTTATAGCAACTCCATATCCATAGCTCAAAGTATTCAGCACAAAAATCCAAAAAACTTTGTGCGTCTGGTCGCACCACATGATAAACTTCATCTTTGTCCTCCACAAGTCACATGTGTTGAGCCCAAGATGGCATAGAATCTCCATGTTTCATTTCAACTGCCTTGAGAAGTAACCCCTCTAGATCCAAGATAAGTACTCTTTTGATGTCCTTGAAAGCAAGTGGTAGGTGATAAGGAGGTGATTCATTCCTTGGACAAGGTCTTGGAGGAGGTTGGATGGGTAATTCAATAGTTTTCTTCAATTTATGCCAGCATATAGCCAATCTATTTTTCTGTAATGGTTCTGAAATTAAAGAACAAGAACACTTAATGCAAACACAACAATAGACATGAGTTTTACATTGTCTACCCTAAGGTTTTATTAGATACCAAAATCCATCTATGATCTACTCATTAATAGAAAGAAAGTCAAATTAAAATCCTGACTCTTTTTTATGCTACACTCTCTCTTAGTCTCAATACCATGGAGTTCAACTAGACTTAAGTCAACTAATAACTACTACTTGTTGTTAAAGGTATGCTTGAAGTGTATAAGGCTTAACCAATGCTCTAGTGTAGAATGGGTATTTAGGTCTCAAGGTCTACCACTTATCCAAGCAAAGATCCATTTAGATATGGAAACCCAATTTTTCTTAATATAATGATATAGAGTGGACAAGTGGTGAATCCTGAGACCAAGCCACTCATGCTACTAGGGATAATAGGTTGGACAAGTGGTGGACCTTGAATGTAAACCCCCATGTACAAAGTATCAGGGGTTTTGGGTATTTCAATGGACTCTAGCATCTTGGAAACATGGTGGAGCTTACTTCTCTCCATGTTTCAATGGAGTCTATCTTGGATAAATGGTGGAGCATCATTCTCTCCATGTTTCAATGGAGCCTACCTTGGACAAGTGGTGCACGTTTGTTTCTCTCTATGTTTGAACAGATTTAGCTTGGACAAGTGGTGGACCTTGGAACAAAATCCCCATGTAAAACATATCATGGACATTACAAGTGGTGATAAAAAATACCATTCAATATATAACCTTATAGGTTGGAAAAGTGGTGGACCTTAACACCCAAATTATTATTAATATAATGACATAGAGTGGACAAGTGGTGAATCTTGCGACCAAACCTACTAGGAAAAGTACGTTGGACAAGTGGTGGACCTTGAATGCAAACCCCCCATGTACAAAATATTACTCATGCTACTAGGAATAATTTGGTATTAAGGTCCATGTTTCAATGGAGCCTAGCTTGGAAAAGTGGTGGACCTTTGTTTCTCTCTATGTTTCAATAGAATTTTCTTGGACAAGTGGTGAACCTTGGAACAAAACCCCCATGTAAAGCATGTCATGGGCATTACAAGTGGTGATAAAAAATACCATTCAAGGTATAACCTTATAGGCTGGACAAGTGGTGGACCTTAGCACCCAATTCCTCTTATTATAATGACATATAGTGGAAAAGTGGTGAATTGTGAGACCAAACCTACTAGGGATAATAGGTTGGAGAAATGGTTGACCTTGAATGTAAATCACCCATGTACAAAATATCATGGGTTTTGCGTATTTCAATGGAGCCTAGCATCTTGGAGACATGGTGGAACTTACTTCTCTCCATGTTTTAATGGAGCCTATCTAGGAGAAATGTTGGAGGTTCCTTCTCTCCATGTTTCAATGGAGCCTAGCTTGGACAAGTCGTGGACCTTTGTTTCTCTCTATGTTTGAATATGGTTAGCTTGGACAAGTGGTGGATCTTGGAATGAAACTCCCATGTAAAACATATCATGGGCATTTCAAGTGGCGAGAAAGGATACTATTTAAGATATAACCTTATAGGTTGGACAAGTGGTGGACCTTAACACAATATAATGACATAGAGTGTACAAGTGGTGAATCTTGAAACCAAACCACTCATGCTACTAGGGATAATAGGTTAAACAAGTGACGGGCCTTGAAATAAACCCCCCTAGAGTGTTTCAATGGAGCCTAGCTTGGACAAGTCGTGGACCTTTGTTTCTCTCTATGTTTGAATATGGTTAGCTTGGACAAGTGGTGGATCTTGGAATGAAACTCCCATGTAAAACATATCATGGGCATTTCAAGTGGCGAGAAAGGATACTATTTAAGATATAACCTTATAGGTTGGATAAGTGGTGGACCTTAACACAATATAATGACATAGAGTGTACAAGTGGTGAATCTTGAAACCAAACCACTCATGCTACTAGGGATAATAGGTTAAACAAGTGGTGGGCCTTGAAATAAAACCCCCTAGAGTGTTTCAATGGAGCCTAGCTTGGAAACATGGTAAAGCTTGCTTCTCTCCATGTTTCAATGCAGCCTATCTTGGATAAATGGTGCAGCATCATTCTCTCCATGTTTCAATGGAGCCTAGCTTGGACAAGTGGTGGACCTTTGTTTCTCTCTATGTTTGAATAGAGTTATCTTGGAAAAGTGGTGGACCTTGGAACAAAAACCCCATGTAAAACATATCATGGGCATTACAAGTGGTGAGAAAAAATACCATTCAATATATAACCTTATAGGTTGGACAAGTGGTGGACCTTAACACCAATTATTCTTAATATAATGACATAGAGTGGATAAGTGTGTGAAATTGGGACCAAACCTACTAGGGAAATAGGTTGGACAAGTGGTGGACCTTGAATGTAAACGCCCCATGTACAAAATATCACTCATGCTACTAGAAATAATTTGGTATTAAGGTCCATGTTTCAATGCAGCCTAGCTTGGAAAAGTGGTGGACCTTTGTTTCTCTCTATGTTTCAATAGATTTATCTTGGACAAGTGGTGTACCTTGGAACAAACCCCCATGTAAAATCATGTCATGGGCATTACAAGTGGTGAGAAAAAAATACCATTCAAGCTATAACATTATAGGTTGGACAAGTGGTGGACCTTAACACCTAATTCCTCTTAATATAATGACATAGAGTGGACAAGTGGTGAATCATGAGACCAAACCTACTAGGGATAATAGGTTGGACAAGTGGTGAACCTTGAATGTAAACCCCCCATGTACAAAAAATTATGGGTATTGGGTATTTCAATGGAGCCTAGCAACTTGGAGACATGGTGGAGCTTATTTCTCTCCATGTTTCAATGGAGCCTATCTAGGAGAAACAGTGGAGGTTCCTTCTCTCCATGTTTCAATGAGCCTAGCTTGGACAAGTGGTGGACCTTTCTTTCTCTATATGTTTTAATAGAGTTAGCTTGGACAAGTGGTGGACCTTGGAATGAAACCCCCATGTAAAACATATCATGGGCATTTCAAGTGGTGAGAAAGGATACTATTTAAAATATAACCTTATAGGCTGGACAAGTGGTGGACCTTAACACATATTTCTTCTTAATATAATGACATAGAGTGTACAAGTGGTGAATCTTGAGACCAAACCACTCTTGCTACTAGGGATAATAGGTTGGACAAGTGGTGGACCTTGAATGTAAACCCCTCATGTACAAATTATGGGTTTAGGGTATTTCAATGGAGCCTAGCTTGGAGACATGGTGGAGATTGCTTCTCTCAATGTTTCAATGGAACCTATCTTGGAGAAATGGTGGATCATCCTTCTCTCCATGTTTCAATGGAGCCTATCTTGGACAAGTGGTGGACCTTTGCTTCTCTCTATGTTTTAATGGAGTTAGCTTGGACAAGTGGTGGGTCTTGGAACAAAACCCCTTTGTAAAACATAGCATGGACATTACAAGTGATGAGGAAAAATATCATTCAAGATATAACCTTATAGGTTGGAAAAGTGGTGATGGACCTTGACAAGTGGTGAAGGATACCATTTAAGATATACCCTTATAGGTTGGACAAGTGGTGGACCTTAACACCCAGTTATTCTTAATATAATGACATAGAGTGGATAAGTGGTGAATCTTAAGACCAAATCACTCATGCTACTAGGTATAATACGTTAGAGAAGTGGTAGACCTTGAATGTAAACACCCCATGTACAAAATATCATGGTTTTAGGGTGTTTCAATGGAGCCTAGAATCTCGGAGACATGGTAGA
Organism: Adiantum capillus-veneris; assembly: GCF_014529385.1. Classification (NCBI taxonomy): domain Eukaryota; kingdom Viridiplantae; phylum Streptophyta; class Polypodiopsida; order Polypodiales; family Pteridaceae; genus Adiantum; species Adiantum capillus-veneris. The sequence goes on along the minus strand of NC_140953.1, from coordinate 146,012,610 downwards.
TCTTGATTCTTCCATGTTTGAATGGCACCTATCTTGGAAAAATGATGGAGGTTACTTCTCTCCATACTTCAACGGAGCCTAGCTTTGACAAGTGGTGAACCTTTGCTTCTCTCTATGTTTGAATAGAGTTAGCTTGGACAAGTGGTGGACCTTTGCTTCTCTCTATGTTTGAATAGAGTTAGCTTGGACAAGTGGTGGACCTTGAATGAAACCCCCGTGTAAAAACATATCATGGGCATTTCAAGTGGTGAGAAAGGATACCATTTAAGATATAACCTTATAGGTTGGACAAGTGGTGGACCTTAATACATAGTTCTTCTTAATATAATGACATAGAGTGTACAAGTGGTGTATCTTGAGACCAAACCACTCGTGCTACTAGGGATCCTAGCTTGGACAAGTGGTGGACCTTGGAAAAAAGTCCCCCTGTACAACATAGATGAGTTTTTTCATGTTTTAATGGAAGAGAGATTCGACAAATGGTGGAGCTTGCTTATCTCCATGTGGATTTTAGAACTAGCTTGGACAAGTGGTGGAGCTTTGCTTTTTTACTCTTCATAATACAATGATGTATAGGTTGGTTACATGGTGAATCTTAAGGCCAAACCTCCCATCTTACTAGAGATGATAGGTTGGACAAGTGGTCAACCTTCTATCATTTCTCCATGCCTATAATTAGACAATTAGTAGAACTAGCATCTTTCTATGTTGTCTAGAGCTGAGCTTGGACAAGTAGTGGACCTTGCTACTCTCTTCCCTTGGATTATTAGTTTGAAGACTCATTATATATACTTGCTTAGATCTATATAATTACTCATTAGTTAGGTTACAAGTGGGTATGTAATTTGTTAGCCTCAAGGGACTTTGAATATTGAATAGTAAGAAAGTCAAGTGCTGGTTTGAAGATCTTTTGCTTATCTAAACTAGACTCTAACTCAATAATAAGTTTCATAAGTTCCACGAATTGTCCTATCTAGGCTCCAAAAGAGTCTTAATTGGTTTGTGCTAGATTCTAACTTCCTTGATGGGGTAGAATCCTAGAAAAATGAGGCACTATAAGTTTTACCTTAGCTCAAATGGATTTTTCACTTAAACTCGACTGCAATTTGGCTATCTAGTCTTTGTCTCGATGGAGTTTAACACTAGATACATAGTAGTGATATTTAAGCTTCATGTCTCTTCACTTGATCGAGATATGAGACCATACTTTCAAGGTCACCACTTGTCTTACCTAAAGACCAATGTGAGACATGGGAGCAAGAAAGCCATCCGATATTGTTTTAAGGACTATTACATAGGCAATCAATAACTTAAGTAAAGCAAAAAGACTTGGATCTTTCACAATTAATAACTTAAGTAAAGCCAAAAAGACTTGGATCTTTGACAGTTTTTTTCAAACTAAAAAAGCACAATCTCATGCTAACAAAACTATAAATCACAATTGAAAGGTTTTGAACAAGAAAAAGATCAACAATCTTAATAAGAAGGATACTTTTCATTTCATTTGATGATTACAAACTAAAATAAAGTCTCTCAAGAAATTGATAAACAAAAAATGTAGGTGACTGCTTCATTATTTTGAGCAAAAATATCAAAATCTCTATTGATTGAGCTCCATCTAGTAGTATCCTTTGTAAGATCCTGCAAGAAGGAATAAAAAGAAAGATTTGTTAGATACCATGCACATGAGTGTTCAAGCATGTGTATCAAGAATATATGACATGTCACTAGTACCTTAGGGTTGCTTTCTATCCAGCCTTAGAAGATTGTTCTCAGCTTTCACCTTATTTATATAAGCCTTTGCTGTGGTTGCCTTCAAAACTCCTTTTGTGTTACAACCCAATTGCCTAGCTAAAGTGGTCAATTGTGACGCCTTCATGCTTTCAATGGGTGTACGCTCCTTTGCCAAGATCTCTTGTATTTGGGCTCTTCTCATTTCATTGCGGTGGCTTGTGTCACTTGCATCTTCAATGATAGTTTCATCTCTGTCACCTTTTGCAGGTGGTATTCTTCTTGTAAAGAACACCTTAGCTGACCAAACATCATTTTTCTGCTTCCAATACTCCATGATTTGTTTGTATTCACTATCATTTGTCACTATAGGTTGTCCATAACGATTAGAAGCAATTAAATCACGCACATCCCTTCTCTCATCAAGCTGAATCAAGTATGGCAGTAGCTCCTCCAAGAGCATATTGTCAACCATCTTCTCAGCATCAAATTGTGGTGGAAAAATGCAATTGTTTGCTGGTGAAATACATCCCTTGTAAGGAGAGTCATCAATAAGCACTGTTCTTTGTGGATCACATTCAAACCCCATGGCAATTTTGGCTAGAGGCTTGAACATTGCCTCAACGTTTGGATTGTCGGGTCTAAACAATTTTTGAGTTTGAGCGGTGTAGCAAACATCTTGCGACCAAATTGCAAAGAAAGGCAATGTATCCTCAGCTAAGTTGTTTAGTGCTGCAAGGATTTGATACACATTATTCCTAGTAGCTGTCGACCAAATTGCAACATTAAACCTTTGTAAAATAGTCTTCAAGAATTGGATGCAACCTGGCCTGAGTATAATATATCTTTTTGAATCCATTTGCACTGAGTTGTGGTGAGTAGGATGTTGAGGGGAACGTTTCAACAATAGACCATTTAAATCCAATATAATTGTAAGCATGGATTTCTCAACATCTACGCTACATGACGTAGTACCAATTGGCAATAGCTCGTGAGTGGACTTTTCAGTCTCTTTTGATGTATGTTGCATTTTTGAAGCATCGATTTCTTGGTTCTCATTATTGGAAGCTTGCTCAAGTTGCACAACACTAGACTCTAGTATAGAAATATCATCCATCTTGGGCACTTTAGAAACCATAGAATCTATGGATTCTATAGTTGTTGACTGAACCATAGGAGCATTATCCATCCCAGTTTGTGAATCTAAGAAAACACACACACAAATGGTATCTCAAAACCACTAGAATTTTATTCACCATATTTATATGTAGAACTCCTAGTAAGAAATTTATTTAAGGTAAAGTCGTTGTTAGAATCCTTGCAACCATTTTCAGCATTCGTACACCAAACACCACTTGTCTAAAATACAATCTACTAACTCAACATTTTCCATCCTACACTTTATTAAAGATGAGTACTTAAAGTGAAAACTAAAAGCCACCCTTGTTGAGGAAACATGGATACAAGGTCCACCAAATGTCCAACCTAGACTACAAGAAAATAATTAGAGATTTGGCTTAGATTTGGATTCAAAGGCCACCACTTATTCAAGTAAGATAACTCCACTTGTTTAAGACAGTAATGTTTGAAGCCCCACCACTTGTCCAACCTAGACATTGATTAAATTTTGGTAAGATTTATCACAAATCTAGAGTAGAATCAAGATTCTATGGCCAAGGTAGTCAAATATGTTAGACAAAACACAAAGCATAAGAGCACTCTAGATTCTCGTTGAGCATAAACTAAACAATAATCAAATGTTATATTCACTTGAGATTTCATCCATGAAAAATGAAAATGATGCATGTACTTGAGATTTCCATCCATGTACAATACTTTACAATGTCAAGTAAAGTTATAGTCAGCAAACAACTCTTCTCCTGCTTCAACTTGACAAATAGTCTCAATGCATACATGGCCATATTCTTCTGACTTGATGTGTGAAGAGGTGCATTTATGCCAAGGTGGCAAATTTGGATCAAATGTATAGCGTACGTTGGGACAGACATTTGTACTGTGAGAACTATTTATATAGCCCGACACGTTTCCTTCTTCTACACAACCAATAATGTATGATTGATCTTCCTCTTCTTCTATGTTTGGATCCTCTAGAAGAGAATATTTATAAGCTCTTGGAAATATTTTGCATATCTTTTTCCAGTCTTGAAATCTATACTTATGCCCTCCATAGTTTAGAATAGTCAAACCACTTTCCAGGGTAGTATGCACAAATAGCCCATAACCAGCTCCTTCAATACATGAAAGTCGCACTTCAAAATCCACACCGTTATATGGAAAATTACATCTTTGGGAATAGGAAAAGTTGGTGTCCCAAAAGGATCTTCATGCCAATCATAGTGTGAAATACATCTAGTTTTTATATCACTTAACTCCTTTGTGTCTGCAAAAAGAAGAAAATATTATGCATAAAATAATGACAATATCAAAGAAAGATATCATTATTTTATAGTCCAATAGGTCCATTGTATGGAAGACTTAGAGTGCCTCTTACATGGTGCCTCCAAGGTTTCCAAAAAATAAAATCATTGGAAAAAAAAGGCCACTGTGTCTCCAATCTATTGCCCATTTGAAGCATAGAGAGAACCAAGGTCCACCACTTGTCCAAGCTAGACATGGAGCATTGACACAAGATCCAACACTTATCCAAGAACCCTATAGTATATGTGGTAACATGGGATGCATTGATGCAACAAAAGTAGTCTAGCCTCCTCATCCATCTCTTTTTTCTTGTAGCCTAGAGGGATTAGTTTCAAGGTCTATCACTAGTCAAAAACTACACATAGAACATTGATACAAGGTTCCACCACATGTGAAACCTATCATCTCTAGTAGCATGGATGGTTTGATATCAAGGTTCATCGCGTGTCCTACCTATACTCTATTGTAGCATATAGATTCTGGTTTGGTGGTACTACACTTGTCCAAACTTGGCTTGTTGTTGATATCTGGAGGTAATCAAGGGTCCTCCACTTGTCCAAGTTAGGCATATAAAACAATTGCAAGGTCCACCATGTGTACAACATATGATTGATTATAGCATGCATGGTCTTATTTCATGGGCAACCATCTTCTCTCCAACATGTGTCCAACCTCGGCTCCATTGAAGCATGGAGAGAAGCAAGGTCCACCACTTATCAAAGCTATTATTTTCTCCCAGTGCTTTCAAAACCCATAATACGTTGTACATGGGGGGGGGGGGATTCTTGTTTCAAGGTCCACCCCTTGGCTAAGATTGGATCCATTGAAACATAAAGAGAAGCAAGCTCTACCATTTGTCCAAGCTAGGAGCCATTGAAACATGAAAACCCCATAATATGTTGTATACGGGGGTGTTTTTTCAAGGTCTACCACTTGTCTAAGCTATGGTCCATTGGAACATGGAGAGAAGCAAAGCTCCACCACTTTTCTAAGCTAGGATCCATTGAAACATGGAGAGAAGCAAGCTCCATTGTTTGTCTAAGCTAGGCTCCATTGGAACATGGAGAAAACAAGCTCCACCACTTGCCTATTATTGCATAGAGATTCTGGTTTGAAGGTCCACCACTTGTCCAACCTTGCCTTCATGTATGGAGATAATCAAGAGTGCAATGCTTCTCTAAGCTAGGGACATAAAAGAGTTTCAAGGTCCACTACATATACGATCTATGATGGGTTGTAGCATGGGAGGTTTCATTTTAAGGTTGACCACTTCTCCAGCTCCGCTTGTCCAACCTCAGATCCATTGAAGAATGGAGAATAAAGGTGTACCAACTCTCCAAAATAGGCAAGACAATCTCTATAAAACCCATGAATTGTTAATATATGCTATGCTGTGGAGTTTTGTTTGAAGTTCCACTCCTTATCCAAGCTACAATCCATTGAAGCATGGAACTAAGTAAGATATATCTCTAGTCCAAGATAGGATCCATTGAAACATAGAGAGAATCAAGGTCCACCACTTGTCCAAGCTATGCATGGGTAATTGATATAAGGACCACTACGTTTTCACCTATACTATGCTCTATCATGGATGGTTTCATATCCCACCAATTTTCCAACCTATTTAGTAGGTTGTATTATGGGGGTTTGGTTTCAAGGTACTTCACTTGTCTAAGGTGGGTTCCATTGAACCATGGAGAGAAACTATGTCTACCACTTGTCCGAAATATGCTCCTTTAAAACATAAAAACAAGGTCCACCACTTGTCCAAGCTAAAGTTTCTCTCCATTGAAGCATGGAGAGAAACAAGGTCTACCACCTGTCCAAAATATGCTCCATTGAAACATAAAAGCAAGGTCCACCACTTGTCCAAGCTAATATAACAAATGGGTGTTGGTTACAAGGTGTACCACACTTGTCTAAACTAGTCTTCATGCAAGGTCTACCACATGTCCAAGCTATATGAGCTTGTTTTGAAGGTCTACCACACCTCTTGAAATTAGGATCCATGTAAGGTCCACCTTTTGTCAAGCTATGCATTTAATGAGTACTAAAACTAAGTAAATTGCAGTACTTAAATACCTTTCCAAGCTCATTAAGATTTTGGTCTCTAAGGCCGGCCACCACCACATGTCTAATCTATGCTCTAATTGATTACTTATGCTAGTTCTCAAAGTCCAAACATAAGCTCCCTTCTAGCAAGGTTAGTTTAAATTTAGGCTCCAGCACCTGTCTAAGCTAGGTTCAATTTATGAAGCATCACCATTTAACCATGCTACGATCTAATGTATCATATCAAGGGGGTATTGATAAAAGGTCAAAACTTATTGAGTTCAAGCTCTTAATTAATTAAGTAATTAAGTCTTTGTGAGTATTAAATGTTATAGTTTTAGTCTACAGATCCACCATTCAAAAACTCAAGTAATTTACTATTTACATTCAAACCTTGAATGCTTGAGATAAAAAATACAAACTCAATCAATACTATATAAAGCAAAATCTAACATTAAGAGTATCAAATCAGTAACAAGAAACACTAACATGCACAAGAAACTCAAAACATACGTGTCTCCATTTCCAAAAAGTCCTCCATTGACAGAGGATGGTGTTGTTGTTGTTCTTCTTCTCTTTGTGGAGAGCACTCCTCTGTAACAGGCACAATGTCGCCTGATTGCGAAGTGGATTGTTGAAGTCCAGCCCATTTTTCTATATCTTCATGAGACTTAACAAAGTCTAGCAGCATGGTCTCCACGCTTTTTGCCTCCTCCACACTATCAATTAAGCAGATAACTTCTTTTTTCTGTTGTATTCCTTCTTGTGCAACCAAGGAGCCATCACCAAAAACATCAACAAGCTTGCGGTCTTCAAAACAATATGTACGAATGTAGTGCTTGACCAAAGCTCTTTTTTTGGCCTCCAAATATTGCAAATCTGACATATCGTTATCTGCTACTTGAAGAAGAGAACAATCAATTGGCATGGGATGTTCCTCTGATCTTCTTCTCAGGTCTTCAAATGCATTGCCTTGTCCCAAGAAGGCAATAACTGTTAGGAATTGAATTGCTCCTTTGCAAGGAGCTGATGGAAAGTGATGCAATGCACCACAACAATGGTAGCTCAGATTATCTCCATGGCGTGAAAGGCACATTGCAATTTTGTGAAGTTAGTGAAATCCACAAATGCAAGAAAGACAAATCCAGGATCTGTTGACCCTCCAGCAATAGCCAAGATCCCATCCAAAGCATTGTTAAATGTCTCCTCACTCCACTTCAAATTGCCTCCAACGTTTTTTGTCATATCTAAAACACATAAGCCAATAGGCACTTTATTATTGAAGTGGCGCATCAAGTAGAGATTGCCTTCCATTTGTAGGCTCACCACATAGATTGACCATGGCAAATCTCTAGGCTCAGTTTTCTCCTTTTGAAGGTGAATTGCCCATTGCATGTATTTTATTGCTCCATCTGGAAAAGCCATTTTCTTTGTTCCACGCGTCAAACTAGATCTGATCCATTCCTCGCATAGCATTAAAATTGTTTTATAAACAACATCATTGATGTTATACATTTTGACCACCTCCTCCCAGTCTTTACATGGTGAAGACTCATTCAAATTGTTGAAGCCTTCAAGAAGTGCATCTTGAATCAATTTGTCTTGCTTCAACTGCTTGATTCGATCATACATGTCAGTTGCATCACCATCCTTTGCACTCTTTGACAGTAAAATCTTCTCATCTCTAATCTCTTCTTGAATAGTCTTTACCTCTGATTCCTCAAGGCCACAAAGGTATCTAAATACAGTTGTTGGGGGTTTCTTATTCTCCTCTTCTAGATTTTCAATGATTTCTATCCAGCAATCATAAACTAAATCAGAGTACGTGACCATGTGTGCCTGTTTAGCAATCCAACTTGCTGCTGCACTCATTCTTGCCAATCGAAGAAAAGCCTAAAAAGAAATAGAGAAATAATTAAACTATTGAGCAAGATTTGTTAATTAAACACTATCAAAGACAAAGAAAATAACTTACATCCCATCCGGCACGAGATGCATGTCCCTCTGCAATTCCACTTGCTGCCTTTGGTGGTCGTCCTGAGAAGATCCATTGACTCCGTAAATGTCTCAATATTTGGCTGTAAGGTTGCTTGACATACAATGCCTGAGCCTCCTCATTTGCAATGGCAGATATAGCAGTTGCAACAAATGGAGGAGCATTCACAACAATGCGAGCCTTTCTAAATTTATACACGCTAATCAGTCTTTCAAAGATCTCTTTGTTGTTTTGTTCATTGTGAAGCAAAACTTTTGCAGCATAGATTGAATGCTGCCCATCAAGAATCCAATAATGATAATCTTTAATTTTTTGCTCCTCTACCTCTTCTACTGCCAAAGGAGTCCCCTTCTTTGATTTTGCATTTCGAACAGGCATCAAATATGCACATGCTGCAGGCTTGGTCGTACTCCGTGAAAATCCAAATAACACACTTTCAGCGTGTTTTTTATCCATAATACGTGCATTATAGTGATCAGGAGCAAGCCAACAATTTTGAATAGGGATATCAAATTCCCTATATTGGAAAGGAAAATAATTTATGTACTTATTCATTCCACCTGTATCTTTTTCTTGTCCTTTCATGGCCTCAGCTTCTAAAACATCTGGATCCACAATTCTCATCTTTGACATTGAACCCTCTGTTGATGAGGATGCCAAAGATGCCTTGTCTACATCCAAAATGGAACTAGTTCGCTTAGCTTCTACTTTCTGCACTTTTGCTTGCTTCTTTGTGGATGGTGGTCGTGAAGCTTTCACCTTTTTTCGTTGTAGTGTGGCAATGATGGAGCTTTGAAGTTGATCTGCTGTGATATTTGGATTTGATTCTGCAAACTTCCATCCTCGAGAAAACATTGTCTCTTCTTTGTTTCTAGACATGCGCTCCAATGCATATGCTCCTGGAGATAGTTGAAATTCTAGATTCATTGGAACTAGAATGTCAATGCATTCCACCTCTGGATGACTATCAACTACAGAGACAGATGCTTCCACAACTTGTCCAACATCTTCAAACAAGCTGTCATTCTCCTTTTTGGCAATAAATAGATGCACCTTATGAAATTGTGCACCCTCTATACCATGTATGTCCAAATACCATTTCCTAAGATCATTGCAAGTATAGTCAACTGAGACAGCAACCCTTGCAACCTGTTTTTTGGAGCCATCTTTCCTGAAACAAAAAAAACCAAATGTTATTTTAACATATACTTTTTGTAATGGATTAAGTTTGTGTGAATACAAGTTCCACCACTTGTTCAAGCTAGATCTAAGCAAGTATACATAGTGATCATTTAAGCTAGTAAACTAAGGAAAGGAGAAGTAAGGTCCACCACTTGTCCAAGCTCAGCTCTAGACAACATGGAGAGATTCGAGGTCTACTAATTGTCTAATATAGGCTAACTATATTGAAACATAGAGAGAAGCAAAGGTCCACCACTTGTCCAATCTAGGGTCCATTGAAACATGGAGAGAAGGATGCTCCACCATTTGTCCAAAATAGGCTCCATTGAAACATGAAGAGAAGCAAGATGCACCATGTCTTTGAGATGCTAGGCTCCATTGAAATACCTTAAACCCATGATATTTTGTATATGTGGGGTTTAAATTCAAGGTCCACCACTTGTCCAACCTATTATCCCTAGTAGCATGAGTGGTTTGGTCTCAAGATTCACCACTTTTCCACTCTATGTCATTATATTAAGAAGATCTGGGTGTTAAGGTCCACCACTTGTCCAACCTATAAGGCTATATCTTAAATGGTATTATTTACCACCACTTGGAATGCACATGATGGGTTTTACATAGGGGTATGGTTCCAAGGTCCACCACTTGTCCAAGCTAACTCTATTGAAACATAGAGAGAATCAAAGGTCCACCACTTGTCCAAGCTAGGCTCCATTGAAACATGGAGAGAAGGATGCTCCACCATTTGTCCAAGCCAGGTTTGATTGAAACATGAAGAGAAGCAAGCTGCACCATGTCTCCAAAATGCTAGGCTCCATTGAAATATCTTAAACCCATGATATTTCGTACATGGGGGGTTTACATTCAAGGTCCACCACTTGTCCAACCTATTATCACTAGTAGCATGAGTGGTTTGATGTCAAGATTCACCACTTTTCACTCTATGTCATTATATTAAGAAGATCTGGGTGTTAAGGTCCACCACTTGTCCAACCTATAAGGCTATATCTTAAAGGGTATTCTTTCTCACCACTTGGAATGACCATGATAGGTTTTACATGGGGGTTTGGTTCCAAGTTCCACCACTTGTCCAAGCTAACTCTATTGAAACATAGAGAGAAGCAAAGGTCCACCACTTGTCTAAGCTAGGGTCCATTGAAACATGGAGAGAAGGATGCTCCACCATTTGTCCAAGATAGGCTCCATTGAAACATGAAGGGAAGCAATCTGCACCATGTCTCCAAGATGCTAGGCTCCATTGAAATACCTTAAACCCATGATATTTCGTACATGGGGGGTTTACATTCAAGGTCCACCACTTGTCCAACCTATTATTCTTAGTAGCATGAGTGGTTTGGTCTCAAGATTTACCACTTTTCCACTCTATGTCATTATATAAAGAAGATCTAGGTGTTAAGGTCGACCACTTGTCCAACCTATAAGGGTATATCTTAAAGGGTATTCTTTCTCACCACTTGAAATGTCCATGATATGTTTTACATGGGGGTTTGGCTCCAAGTTCCACCACTTGTCCAAGCTAACTCTATTGAAACATAGAGAGAAACAAAGGTCCACCACTTGTCCAAGCTAGGCTCCATTGAAACATGGAGAGAAGGATCCTCTACCATTTGTCGAAGCTAACTCTATTGAAACATGGGGGGTTTACATTCAAGGTCCACCACTTGTCCAAACTATTAACGCTAGTAGCATGAGTGGTTTGGTCTCAAGATTCACCACTTTTCACTCTATGTCATTATATTAAGAATATTTGGGTGTTAAGGTCCACCACTTGTCCAACCTATAAGGCTATATCTTAAGGGTTATTCTTCCTCACCACTTGGAGTGACCAACATAGGTTTTACATGGGGATTTTGTTTCAAGGTCAACCACTTGTCCAAGCTAACTCTATTGAAACATAGAGAGAATCAAAGGTCCACCACTTGTCCAAGCTAGTGTCCATTGAAACATGGAGAGAAGGATGCTCCACCATTTGTCCAAGATACGCTCCATTGAAACATGAAGAGAGAAGCTAGTGTCCATTGAAACATGGAGAGAAGGATGCTCCACCATTTGTCCAAGATACGCTCCATTGAAACATGAAGAGAAGCAAGCTACACCATGTCTCCAAGATGCTAGGCTCCATTGAAATACCTCAAACCCATGATATTTTGTACATGGGCGGTTTACATTCAAGGTCCACCACTTGTCCAACCTATTATCTCTAGTAGCATGAGTGGTTTGGTCTCAAGATTCACCATTTTTCCACTCTATGTCATTCTATTAAGAATATCTGGGTGCTAAGGTCCACCAGTTGTCCAACTATAAGGCTATTTCTTAAACTTTATTCTTTCTCACCACTTGGAGTTACCATGATAGGTTTTACATGGGGGTTTGGTTCAAGGTCCACCACTTGTCCAAGCTAACTCTATTGAAACATAGAGAGAAGCAAAGGTCCACCACTTGTCCAAGCTAGGCTCCATTGAAACATGGAGAGAAGGATGCTCCACCATTTGTCCAAGATAGGCTCCATTGAAACATGAAGGGAAGCAATCTGCACCATGTCTCCAAGATGCTAGGCTCCATTGAAATACCTTAAACCCATGATATTTCGTACATGGGGGGTTTACATTCAAGGTCCACCACTTGTCCAACCTATTATTCTTAGTAGCATGAGTGGTTTTCTCTCAAGATTTAACACTTTTCCACTCTATGTCATTATATAAAGAAGATCTAGGTGTTAAGGTCGACCACTTGTCCAACCTATAAGGGTATATCTTAAAGGGTATTCTTTCTCACCACTTGAAATGTCCATGATATGTTTTACATAGGGGTTTGGTTCCAAGGTCCACCACTTATCCAAGCTAACTTTATTCTTCTCATAGAGAGAAGCAAAAGGTCCACCACTTGTCCAAGCTAGGCTCCATTGAAACATGGAGAGAAGGATGCTCCACCATTTGTCGAAGCTAACTCTATTGAAACATGGAAGGTTTACATTCAAGGTCCACCAGTTGTCCAACCTATTAACGCTAGTAGCATGAGGGGTTTGGTCTCAAGATTCACCACTTTTTCACTCTGTGTCATTATATTAAGAATATTTGGGTATTAAGGTCCACCACTTGTCCAACCTATAAGACTATATCTTAATGGTTATTCTTTCTGACCACTTGGAGTGACCATGAAAGGTTTTACATGGGGGTTTGGTTCCAAGGTCCACCACTTGTCCAAGCTAACTCTATTGAAACATAGAGAGAAGCAAAGGTCCACCACTTGTCTAAGCTAGGGTCTATTGAAACATGGAGAGAAGGATGCTCCACCATTTGTCCAAGATAGACTCCATTGAAACATGAAGAGAAGCAAGCTGCACCATATCTCCAAGATGCTAGCCTCCATCGAAATACCTTAAACCACGTTATTTTGTACATGGGGAGTTTACATTCAAGATCAACAATTTTTCCAACCTATTATCGCTAGTAGAATGAGTGGTTTGCTCTCAAGATTCACCACTTTTCCACTCTCTGTCATTATATTAAGAATATTTGGGTGTTAAGGTCCACCACTTGTCCAACCTATAAGACTATATCTTAATGGTTATTCTTTCTCACCCTTGAAAAACTATATCTTAATGGTTATCCCTAGCTATTATTGGTAGTAGCCGAGTGGTTTGGTCTCAAGATTCACCACTTTTATAAGAATATGTGGGTGTTAAGGTCCACCACTTGTCCAACCTATAAGGCTACATCTTAAAGGTTATTCTTTCTTACTACTTGGAGTGACCATGATAGGTTTTACATGGGGGTTTGGTTCCAAGGTCCACCACTTGTCCAAGCTAACTCTATTGAAACATAGAGAGAAGCAAAGGTCCACCCCTTGTCTAAGCTAGGGTCCATTGAAACATGGAGAGAAGGATGCTGCACCATTTGTCCAAGGTAGGCTCCATTGAAACATGAGGAGAAGCAAGGTGCACCATGTCTCCAAGATGCTAGGCTCCATCGAAAAACATTAAACCCACGATATTAATAGATGAGGGGTTTACATTCAAGGTCCAGCACTTGTCCAAGCTATTATTGGTAGTAGCCTGAGTGGTTTGGTCTCAAGATTCACCACTTTTCCACTCTATGTCATTATATTAAGAATATGCGCGTGTTAAGGTCCACCACTTGTCCAACCTATAAGGCTACATCTTAAAGGTTATTCTTTATTACCACTTGGAGTGACCATGATAGGTTTTACATGGGGGTTTGGTTTCAAGGTCCACCACTTGTCCAAGCTAACTCTATTGAAACATAGAGAGAAACAAAGGTCCACCACTTGTCCAAGCTACGCTCCATTGAAACATGGAGAGAAGGATGCTCCACGATTTTCCCAAGATAGGCTCCATTGAAACATGACGAGAAGCAAGCTGCACCATGTCTCCAAGATGCTAGGCTCCATCGAAATACATTAAACCCAAGATATTTCGTAGATGAGGGGTTTACATTCAAGGTCCACCACTTGTCCAAGCTATTATTGCTAGTAGCCTGAGTGGTTTGGTCTCAAGATTCACCACTTTTATTAAGAATATGTGGGTGTTAAGGTCCACCACTTGTCCAACCTATAAGGCTACATCTTAAAGGTTATTCTTTCTTACTACTTGGAGTGACCATGATAGGTTTTACATGGGGGTTTGATTCCAAGGTCCACCACTTGTCCAAGCTAACTCTATTGAAACATAGAGAGAAGCAAAGGTCCACCCCTTGTCTAAGCTAGAGTCCATTGAAACATGGAGAGAAGGATGCTCCACCATTTGTCCAAGGTAGGCTCCATTGAAACATGAGGAGAAGCAGGTGCACCATGTCTCCAAGATGCTAGGCTCCATCGAAAACATTAAACCCACGATATGTCGTAGATGAGGGGTTTACATTCAAGGTCCACCACTTGTCCAAGCTATTATCACTAGTAGCATGAGTGGTTTTGTCTCAAGATTCACCACTTTTCACTCTATGTCATTATATTAAGAATATGCGCGTGTTAAGGTCCACCACTTGTCCAACCTATAAGGCTACATCTTAAAGGTTATTCTTTATTACCACTTGGAGTGACCATGATAGGTTTTACATGGGGGTTTGGTTCCAAGGTCCACCACTTGTCCAAGCTAACTCTATTGAAACATAGAGAGAAACAAAGGTCCACCACTTGTCCAAGCTAGGCTCCATTGAAACATGGAGAGAAGGATGCTCCACCATTTGTCCAAGATAGGCTCCATTGAAACATGACGAGAAGCAAGCTGCACCATGTCTCCAAGATGCTAGGCTCCATCGAAATACATTAAACCCACGATATTTCGTAGATGAGGGGTTTACATTCAAGGTCCACCACTTGTCCAAGCTATTATTGCTAGTAGCCTGAGTGGTTTGGTCTCAAGATTCACCACTTTTATTAAGAATATGTGGGTGTTAAGGTCCACCACTTGTCCAACCTATAAGGCTACATCTTAAAGGTTATTCTTTCTTACTACTTGGAGTGACTATGATAGGTTTTACATGGGGGTTTGGTTCCAAGGTCCACCACTTGTCCAAGCTAACTCTATTGAAACATAGAGAGAAGCAAAGGTCCACCCCTTGTCTCAGCTAGGGTCCATTGAAACATGGAGAGAAGGATGCTCCACCATTTGTCCAAGGTAGGCTCCGTTGAAACATGAGGAGAAGCAAGGTGCACCATGTCTCCAAGATGCTAGGCTCCATCGAAAAACATTAAACCCACGATATGTCATAGATGAGGGGTTTACATTCAAGGTCCACCACTTGTCCAAGCTATTGTTGCTAGTAGCCTGAGTGGTTTGGTCTCAAGATTCACCACTTTTATTAAGAATATGTGGGTGTTAAGGTCCACCACTTGTCCAACCTATAAGGCTACATCTTAAAGGTTATTCTTTCTTACTACTTGGAGTGACCATGATAGGTTTTACATGGGGGTTTGGTTCCAAGGTCCACCACTTGTCCAAGCTAACTCTTTTGAAACATAGAGAGAAGCAAAGGTCCACCCCTTGTCTAAGCTAGGGTCCATTGAAACATGGAGAGAAGGATGCTCCATCATTTGTCCAAGGTAGGCTCCATTGAAGCATGAGGAGAAGCAAGGTTAACCATGTCTCCAAGATGCTAGGCTCCATCGAAAAACATTAAACCCACGATATGTCATAGATGAGGGGTTTACATTCAAGGTCCACACTTGTCCAAGCTATTATTGGTAGTAGCCTGAGTGGTTTGGTCTCAAGATTCACCACTTTTCCACTCTATGTCATTATATTAAGAGTATGCGCGTGTTAAGGTCCACCACTTGTCCAACCTATAAGGCTACATCTTAAACGTTATTCTTTATTACCACTTGGAGTGACCATGATAGGTTTTACATGGAGGTTTGGTTCCAAGGTCCACCACTTGTCCAAGCTAACTCTATTGAAACATAGAGAGAAACAAAGGTCCACCACTTGTCCAAGCCAGGCTCCATTAAAACATGGAGAGAAGGATGCTCCACCATTTTTCCAAGATAGGCTCCATTGAAACATGACGAGAAGCAAGCTGCACCATGTCTCCAAGATGCGAGGCTCCATCGAAATACATTAAAGCCACGATATTTCGTAGATGAGGGGTTTACATTCAAGGTCCACCACTTGTCCAAGCTATTGTTGCTAGTAGCCTGAGTGGTTTGGTCTCAAGATTCACCACTTTTATTAAGAATATGTGGGTGTTAAGGTCCACCACTTGTCCAACCTATAAGGCTACATCTTAAAGGTTATTATTTCTTACTACTTGGAGTGACCATGATAGGTTTTACATGGGGGTTTGGTTCCAAGGTCCACCACTTGTCCAGGCGAACTCTAATGAAACATAGAGAGAAGCAAAGGTCCACCCCTTGTCTAAGCTAGGGTCCATTGAAACATGGAGAGAAGGATGCTCCACCATTTGTCCAAGGTAGGCTCTATTGAAACATGAGGAGAAGCAAGGTGCACCATGTCTCCAAGATGTTAGGCTCCATCGAAAAACATTAAACCCACGATATGTCGTAGATGAGGGGTTTACATTCAAGGTCCAACACTTGTCCAATTTATTATTGGTAGTAGCCTGAGTGGTTTGGTCTCAAGATTCACCACTTTTCCACTCTATGTCATTATATTAAGAATATGCGCGTGTTAAGGTCCACCACTTGTCCAACCTATAAGGCTACATCTTAAAGGTTATTCTTTATTACCACTTGGAGTGGCCATGATAGGTTTTACATGGGGGTTTGGTTCCAAGGTCCACCACTTGTCCAAGCTAACTCTATTGAAACATAGAGAGAAACAAAGGTCCACCACTTGTCCAAGCTAGGGTCCATTGAAACATGGAGAGAAGGATGCTCCACCATTTGTCCAAGATAGGCTCCATTGAAACATGACGAGAAGCAAGCTGCAACATGTCTCCAAGATGCTAGGCTCCATCGAACTACATTAATCCCAGGATATTTCGTAGATGAGGGGTTTACATTCAAGGTCCACCACTTGTCCAAGCTATTATTGCTAGTAGCCTGAATGGTTTGGTCTCAAGATTCACCACTTTTATTAAGAATATGTTGGTGTTAAGGTCCACCACTTGTCCAACCTATAAGGCTACATCTTAAAGGTTATTCTTTCTTACTACTTGGAGTGACCATGATAGGTTTTACATGGGGGTTTGGTTCCAAGGTCCACCACTTATCCAAGCTAACTCTTTTGAAACATAGAGAGAAGCAAAGGTCCACCCCTTGTCTAAGCTAGGGTCCATTGAAACATGGAGAGAAGGATGCTCCACCATTTGTCCAAGGTAGGCTCCATTGAAACATGAGGAGAAGCAAGGTGCACCATGTCTCCAAGATGCTAGGCTCCATCGAAAAACATTAAACCCATGATATGTCATAGATGAGGGGTTTACATTCAAGGTCCACACTTGTCCAAGCTATTATTGGTAGTAGCCTGAGTGGTTTGGTCTCAAGATTCACCACTTTTCCACTCTATGTCATTATATTAAGAGTATGCGCGTGTTAAGGTCCACCACTTGTCCAACCTATAAGGCTACATCTTAAAGGTTATTCTTTATTACCACTTGGAGTGACCATGATAGGTTTTACATGGGGGTTTGGTTCCAAGGTCCACCACTTGTCCAAGCTAACTCTATTGAAACATAGAGAGAAACAAAGGTCCACCACTTGTCCACGCTAGGCTCCATTGAAACATGGAGAGAAGGATGCTCCACCATTTGTCCAAGATAGGCTCCATTGAAACATGACGAGAAGCAAGCTGCACCATGTCTCCAAGATGCTAGGCTCCATGGAAATATATTAAACCCATGATATTTGGTAGATGAGGGATTTACATTCAAGGTCCACCACTTGTCCAAGATATTATTGCTAGTAGCCTGAGTGGTTTGGTCTCAAGATTCACCACTTTTATTAAGAATATGTGGGTGTTAAGGTCCACCACTTGTCCAACCTATAAAGCTACATATTAAAGGTTATTCTTTCTTACTACTTGGAGTGACCATGATAGGTTTTACATGGGGGTTTGGTTCCAAGGTCCACCACTTGTCCAAGCTAACTCTATTGAAAAATTAGAGAGAAGCAAAGGTCCACCCCTTGTCTAAGCTAGGGTCCAGTGAAACATGGAGAGAAGGATGCTCCACCATTTGTCCAAGGTAGGCTCCACTGAAACATGAGGAGAAGCAAGGTGCACCATGTCTCCAAGATGCTAGGCTCCATCGAAAAACATTAAACCCACGATATGTCGTAGATGAGGGGTTTACATTCAAGGACCACACTTGTCCAAGCTATTATTGGTAGTAGCCTGAGTGGCTTGGTCTCAAGATTCACCACTTTTCCACTCTATGTCATTATATTAAGAATATACGCGTGTTAAGGTCCACCACTTGTCCAACCTATAAGGCTACATCTTAAAGGTTATTCTTTATTACCACTTGGAGTGATCGTGATAGGTTTTACATGGGGGTTTGTTTCCAAGGTCCACCACTTGTCCAAGCTAACTCTATTGAATCATAGAGAGAAGCAAAGGTCCACCACTTGTTTAAGCTAGGCTCCATTGAAACATGGAGAGAAGGATGCTCCACCATTTGTCGAAGCTAACTTTGTTGAAACATGGGGGGTTTACGTTCAAGCTCCACCACTTGTCCAAGCTATTAGTGCTAGTAGCATGAGTGGTTTTGTCTCAAGATTCACCACTTTTTCACTCTATGTCATTATATTAAGAATATTAGGGTGTTAAGGTCCACCACGTGTCCAACCTATAAGGCTATATCTTAAAGGTTATTCTTTCTCACCACTTGGAGTGACCACGATAGGTTTTACATGGGGGTTTGGTTCCAAGGTCCACCACTTGTCCAAGCTAACTCTATTGAAACATAGAGAGAAGCAAAGGTCCACCACTTGTCCAAGCTAGGGTCCATTGAAACATGGAGAGAAGGATGCTCCACCATTTGTCCAAGATAGGCTCCATTGAAACATGAGGAGAAGCAAGTTGCACCATGTCTTCAAGATGCTAGGCTCCATCGAAATACATTAAACCCACGATATTTCGTAGATGAGGGGTTTACATTCAAGGTCCACCACTTGTCCAAGCTATTATTGGTAGTAGCCTGAGTGGTTTGGTCTCAAGATTCACCATTTTTATTAAGAATATGTGGGTGTTAAGGTCCACCACTTGTCCAACCTATAAGGCTACATCTTAAAGGTTATTCTTTCTTACTACTTGGAGTGACCATGATAGGTTTTACATGGGGGTTTGGTTCCAAGGTCCACCACTTGTCCAGGCGAACTCTAATGAAACATAGAGAGAAGCAAAGGTCCACCCCTTGTCTAAGCTAGGGTCCATTGAAACATGGAGAGAAGGATGCTCCACCATTTGTCCAAGGTAGGCTCCATTGAAACATGAGGAGAAGCAAGGTGCACCATGTCTCCAAGATGGTAGGCTCTATTGAAAAAAATTAAACCCACGATATGTCGTAGATGAGGGGTTTACATTCAAGGTCCACCACTTGTCCAAGCTATTATCACTAGTAGCATGAGTGGTTTTGTCTCAAGATTCATCATTTTTCCACTCTATGTCATTATATTAAGAATATGCGCATGTTAAGGTCCACCACTTGTCCAACCTATAAGGCTACATCTTAAAGGTTATTCTTTATTACCACTTGGAGTGACCATGATAGGTTTTACATGGGGCTTTGGTTCCAAGGTCCACCACTTGTCCAAGCTAACTCTATTGAATCATAGAGAGAAGCAAAGGTCCACCACTTGTCTAAGATAGGCTCCATTGAAACATGGAGAGAAGGATGCTCTACCATTTGTCGAAGCTAACTCTATTGAAACATGGGGGGTTTACGTTCAAGGTCCACCACTTGTCCAAGCTATTAGTGCTAGTAGCATGAGTGGTTTTGTCGCAAGATTCACCACTTTTTCACTCTATGTCATTATATTAAGAATATTAGGGTGTTAAGGTCCACCACTTGTCCAACCTATAAGGCTATATCTTAAAGGTTATTCTTTCTCACCACTTGGAGTGACCATGATAGGTTTTACATGGGGGTTTGGTTCCAAGGTCCACCACTTGTCCAAGCTAAATCTATTGAATAATAGAGAGAAGCAAAGGTCCACCACTTGTCCAAGCTAGGGTCCATTGAAACATGGAGAGAAGGATGCTCCACCATTTGTCCAAGATAGGCTCCATTGAAACATGAAGAGAAGCAAGATGCACGATGTCTCCAAGATGCTAGGCTCCATCGAAATACCTTAAACCCACGATATTTCGTAGATGGGGGGTTTACTTTCAAGGTCCACCACTTGTCCAAGCTATTATCGCTAGTAGCATGGTTTGGTCTCAAGATTCACCAGTTTTCCCTCTATGTCATTATATGAAGAATATCGGGTGTTAAGGTCCACCACTTGTCCAACCTATAAGGCTATATCTTAAATGATATTTTTTTTGACCACTTGGAATGTGCATGATATGTTTTACATGGGGTTTTGTTCCAAGGTCCACCACTTGTCCAAGCTAGATCTATTACATATATATTATACATACAATATTCAACTAGATTCCCTACCTATCATGTCCAGTAGCATGGATGCTCTAGCTTGAAGGTCCACCACTTGTCCAACCTATACTCTCTTATGTAAGGGAGATCTCGCTATAAATTCAAAACCTTCTCGCCTAAATTAAAAATATCCCTCCCAAATTTTAAATATCCCGCCTAATTTTAAAATATCCCGCCCAAATTTTAAAATTCAAACTTTTTTATAAAATTTAAATTTTACTACTTAAATTTAAAATATTCCACACGAAATTGATTTTAAATTCAAGTTTACCACAAAAAGATATCATTATACCACCTAAATTCAAATATGCAAACCTCAAATCATTATATTGTACATAAATTCAAACAAATTCAAATTAACAAGCCTAAACTGATATTAGTTTGCATAGATATGAATTTATCACACCTAAATTATGTCACCATGTTAGAGAGAGTGGTTAGATAATTTGAACAAGGTCCACCACTTGTCCAACCTAGATACCAAGAAGGATTGAGTGTACAAGGTATTGTTTGGAGGTCCTTATAGTCCACTGGTCTCAAGGTCCACCACTTGTGGTAAGGGTCACCAAAAAGTGTATATATTCATCCAAAGAAATACACGTATTTTTTGGTCTACATGTCCTAGTTTAAACCATTTATGTCCATTAGGTGTATCACTAAACAACACTACTATTTTTGAGAAACAGAAGTTACAATCATATCTACAAATGGATTAGAGGAAAATCAGCTCAGCATACATCCAGAACTCGCTACAAGAATCGACTTTAACAGATCACGCAAGTAAGTCTTCCATTCAATTTTACTAGTATTACAATGTGTTAGTTATTTGTGATATTTATGTATGTATATATACTATGTGTGCATATCGTAATTAAGTGTAATTGTGTATCTGCATTATGTATGAGTATTACAATGAAATAACACAAATATACATACATACACATAGATAACACAGACGCACACATACATGAGCATGTATTTTCAAGAGAGAGATAGATAGATAGAGAGAGAGATAAATACCTGTTTTTTAGAGAGAGGAGAGAGAAAGATAACAGATTTCACTGTGTTTATGTATGTGGAAGAGAGGAAGACGATGTATGGGAATATGTGCACGTATTTTCAAGAGAGAGACAACAAGATAACAGATTTCATTGTGGTTATGTATGTGTAAGTGAGGAAGACGATGTGTGGGAATATGTGCATGTATTTTCAAGAGAGAGACACCAAGATAACAGATTTCACTGTGGTTATGTATGTGGAAGAGAGGAAGACGATGTGTGGGAATATGTGTATGTGTGCGGGGATACTTTTAAAGTATGTATCTCTGTCTTTTGACGAGAGAGTGTGTGTGCAAGAAGAGTTACAGAGAACCATCTTCTCTATATGGAGAAAGACAGAGAGTGAGAGAGAGAGAAATACCTGTTTTTCCTCTATTTGTGAGGTGTGCAATGTCTCCTGAGAAGACTACCCGATCCTGCCCTT
Organism: Adiantum capillus-veneris; assembly: GCF_014529385.1. Classification (NCBI taxonomy): domain Eukaryota; kingdom Viridiplantae; phylum Streptophyta; class Polypodiopsida; order Polypodiales; family Pteridaceae; genus Adiantum; species Adiantum capillus-veneris. The sequence goes on along the minus strand of NC_140953.1, from coordinate 145,990,632 downwards.
CTGGAAAGCGTTGTGTACGCTGCTGTTTCTTTATCTTGTGCGCGAACTTTCAATCCTATGCACTCCACCTGTGTGTTGTGTACGATGCCGAGCTTGCTCCTCTACGCGTGCGTATACTCCAACTGTGTGCGATCCGTGTGCGCTTTCTGTGTGTTTGTTGCTCGCCTGCTTTCTCTGTGTGCGTTGCTCGTGCGCTCTCTGTGTGCCTAATCTTAATAGGGTTTATTAGAATGCCACGTATGCTACAAGTCCATGTTTTATCATAGGATTAAAAAAAACAAAAGCAATATAAAAAATTAACCAATTCACACGGCCAAAATTAAAGAAATCATGGTTGAAAATATGAAAAACATGCGTAACTCTATACTAGGAATTCACTTTTAAAAAAAAAAATCTTTGGGCACTGCCCCTCGACCCCGCGGGGGCGCCGCCCCTTGACCCCGCCCAGAACAATATCCCAAAATCAACCTCCCAAGCCCCACCATCGAGAGCGCTATATTCCACATCCCCATCAAGAGCGCTACCCCCAAACCTCATGTGGAAGCGCTGCCTTGTCACCCCATTGTGGCATTGCCCTAAGACCCCACATCTGGAGTGCTAAATGGGAACATTCTTCATTAGTGAAATTTTGAACATAAATTATATTAGCATATACTTAAATATAATACAAATATTAACATATTAGCTATACTACTAATTTACTATAGCAGTTCTAGATTATGTCCCATACTATATTTAAGGTGCCAAAGGTTTGGCCTTATGGTCCTAGATTTAGCCAAGTGGTCAACACATATAGGACCAAGTGCACACTGTGCCACAAAACTTGGCCACCACTTCACTTGCCAAAGTTTAGGCCACATGGTCAATCCTAAGTTTCCAATGTTCTTATTATGTCACCTTTTGCCTCGTGGAAAACCTAGGCTTGTTTTCACATACTCAGGCACTTCAAGCCACAATAAATTGTCATTACTCTTCGGCAAACCTTTTGTTCAAGTCTTTGAAAAAACATTGTTTAAGGCCACCCTAAACCATTTTCATTTAGGGGTGTCTAAAACTATCTTTTTGGCAATTCGAGAAGAATATGGTCAAAGTTTTATACTTAGTTTTAACCACTTGACCAATTCAATATTGGAAAGCAAGGTCTTGTAATACTTTTCTTTGGACATCACACATTAAAACTAGGTCCCCTCACTTGTCCAAGCTATGCTCTAATACAATAAAGGGCTTTTGGTTTCAAGATGCACCACTTTCCCAACCTTGATTCCATTAAAGAAGCTAGCTCTACTTAGACATTTAATAGCAAGGTCCTGCAGCAGTTCAGATTGAACAATTTCCATGGCAGCTAGGTCCACCACTTATCTAAGCTATGCTCTAATAGAGTAAGGGGGTTTTGGTTTCAAGATCCACCACTTGTCCAAACTTGATTTGGGAAGCAAGGTCCTATAATAGTTTGCTTTGGACATTCACCATTACAACTAAGTCCCCACTTCTCCAAGCTATGTTCTAATACACTAAGGAGGTTTTGGTTTCAAGGAGAACCACTTGTACGACTTTGTTTTTGGAAGTAAGGTCTTTACATAGTTCACCTTGGACCTTGGACATTGGATACTACAACTAAGCCCACCACTTGTCCAAGATATCCTCTATATATAGCCAAAGGGTTTGGGTTTCAAGATTCACCACTTTTCCAACCTTTCTTCCATTAAATAAAGGAGGGGCATTATAACTAGGTCCACCACTTGTCCAAGCTATGCTCTGATATAGAAAGGGGATTTTGGTTTCAAGGTCCACCACGTGTTCAACCTTGCAAGACTCAAGGGATACTTGGACATTGGAAAGCATAGTCCTATAGTAGTTGATAGGTGGCAGTGGGTATTACAACTAAGTCCAACCTATGCTCTCATATAGCAAAGAGGCTTTGCTTTCAAGGTCCACCACTTGTCCAACCTTGCTTCCATTAAAGAAATGAGGGGCTACGTAAACATTGGCAAGCAAGGTAGCAAGGTCCTAAGGTGTTTCAACTTGGATATTGGGCATTATAACTAGGTCCACCACTTGTCCAAGCTATGCTCTGATAAAGAAAGGGGATTTTCATTTCAAGGTCCACCATGTGTTCAACCTTTCTAATATAGAAAGGGGATTTTCTTTTCAAGGTCCACCACGTGTTCAACCTTGAAAGACTCAAGGGATACTTGGACATTGGAAAGCATAGTCCTATAGTAGTTGATAGGTGGCAGTGGGTATTAAAACTAGGTCCAACCTATGCTCTAATATAGCAAAGAGGCTTTGGTTTCAAGGTCCACCACTTGTCCAACCTTACTTCCATTAAAGAAATGAGGGGCTACGTAAACATTGGCAAGCAAGGTAGCCAAGTCCTAAGGTATTTCACCTTGGATATTGGGCATTATAACTAGGTCCACCACTTGTCCAAGCTATGCTCTGATATAGAAAGGGGATTTTTGTTTCAAGGTCCACCACGTGTTCAACCTTGAAAGACTCAAGGGATACTTGGACATTGGAAAGCATAGTCCTATAGTAGTTGATAGGTGGTAGTGGGTATTACAACTAGGTCCACCACTTGTCCAACCTATGCTCTCATATAGCAAAGAGGATTTGGTTTCAAGGTCCACCACTTGTCCAACCTTGCTTCCATTAATATAGCAAGGAGGATTTGGTCTCAAGGTTCACCACTTGTCCAACCTATGCAAACCTTTTTCATGTTGTAGCATGATTTTTTGTTTGAAGAGTATTTTTCTATAACTATGGATTTAACAATGTAATCTTTTTACTTACGGATGGACTTCGAATCTGGGGAGAAAGTACATATGATACTTGACAATGAAATCGTTGGTATTGGTTGTGTGTGTAGAACAGATCCAGATTCCACTTGTGGTGGTACAAAGATAGGGCTGGGAAATGTCTCCATACTAGTGGAGGAATGCTTGAAGGATGTGGTCCTACCTTTTCCTACAATGGATACTTCATCTCTCCAAGGCTCATTATGGAGTGCTGTTCGATGGTCAAAGCTTCTTTTGCAATCTTTTGTATTAAATGGAAACTTAATTGATCCACATGAAAGCTACAATGGTGATGAAGAACATGATCATTCTGATCCTCTAGTTACATATGCAATACCTATGACAAGCCCAGAATTTGAAGCAATGATTCGAGAGTCTTGGAGAAATCAGAGGGTCCTTTTAAAAGATGACACAATGATGCAAACCATGAATGAAGGGACCAACTTATATGTATTTCCACATGATTATGTCAACTTTCAGGAACTTGGTCCTGATTGTGTGGGTGTGGGTATTGAAAGAGAAAATGCAAGCATGGATGATGTGGTTGAAGTGGGTAGCATCACTTTGCTAAAGTGGCCCATCAAGCAGACAACAATGTTGAATGGGAGCCCATTACAACGCTTTGTTCCTGTTGATGGCATGCATGCTACATATGAGGATGTATCCAACGATGGCAATGTTGGAAAAAAACTTGATGGGAGTAATGTTGTCCAGTTGTCAAGGAAGGGACGATACACTTTCATGAACAGGACTCAAAAATCAAAAGCAGCACCAGCTTCGACTTTTTACCTTTCAAACAAATCAATTCAAAGGGTATCATGCATTGATTGTTGTGCACAAAAATGCTGCCAATTTGCAGATCGTGATATGGTGACAAGGTTACGACAACAATTTTGGGGAGAGTCTCAAAAATCACGCACTAATTATGTTTATGATGTTCTTTCTATATGTTATCAGAAAGATGAGAAGTCACGATACCAATTCAGGCTAAATGGCTCTATTGTTTGTTGTAGAGCATGGTATGAGCTACATGGAATACCAAAGACATCATTTTATCGATACAAGGAGAACTTTGAAAATGGTGTGCGCCAATATGTACATGGGAACACATGTACATTGAGAAGGGGACTTCAACATACTAGTTTAGCAAGAGCACTACTAAATGAGTTTGTGGAAAACAACTCTGAGAAGATGCCACATAGAAGTAGAACACTGCTAGATGGCTCAAGAGAGACTCAATTGGATATTCCATCAACATACAAACAAGTGGATATTTTATGTGAAATCAACACGACACTTGACCAAATGGGCTATGAGAAGAAGCTATCCCAATCTTCTTTTGGTAGAATTTGGAACAAAGAGTACCCACATGTCACTTTAACAAAGACGAGTGAGTTCTCTAAGTGCAATATTTGTAGCTCAATCAAGGCAAGGTTAGAAGCTAAACCTTCTCTTGAAGAGAGAGCTCTTCTCTTGAGGGAGAGAGAAGTTCACATGGCACAACAAAAGAGTTGCAGAAGCCTATATTATGCATGGCGCACGTATTCAGAAACTCAACCAAAAAAATATGTATGCATAATCCATGATAAGATGGATCAAAAGAAGACTGCCATTCCTAGATTACGCATTGTTCCCAAGGGTGTGGATTCAGGATATAATCTGCAGGTGGCATTGATTGGCATGATCACTCATGGACATGGAGAAGGTCATTACGGACACTTTGTCTTGAATGGTTTGTGGCCAGCTGATCCAAATCTTACAATTGTCTCAATTGCTAATTGTTTACATAACCTCGAGAGGATAGATAAGCATCCTCTTGGTGATCTAGTAACAAATGGACTTCCAAGGAGCAATATTTCACTACTACATGCTTTGAACTCAAGGGATGCTTTGGACTACCATAACTTGAGTGATGGAAAAGAGCCCATTGTGCAGTCGTCAGAAATTGCAGAAGAGGAATTGGGGTCAACATTTCGCAGATTGCCAGAGAACTTGTTGCTACAATTGGATAATTGTGCAGGGGAAAACAAAAATCGATACTTATTTGCCTATTTGTCAATGCTTGTTGCAAGGGGTGTTTTCAAAACCATCCAGCTGGGATTTTTAATGGTTGGGCATACACATGAGGACATAGACGCCATGTTTAGTAGGTTTTCAGAGAAGTTGAGAGTTACACAAACCTATACTTTGCCACATTTGATGGATACATTACGAAACAGCTCATCTTCATCTCCAGCTCCATTTTTTCTCACAAAGATCCCCGATTTCAAGAAATATTGTGATGGCTATCTTTGTGATGGACAAGACATACTTGTTGGACATTCCAAACCGCTTCAGTTCAGGTTCTTTATGCAGGATGAGACACCAATGATGCAATATAAGGCACATGTAGGTGTATCAAGTTGGAGTGGAAGTATTCGCCTTTGGAAAAAAGACACAGAAGGCAAGCCAATTCTACCACATGGAGATCCACCTCTAGTACAAATGGCGGAGTATGTCAAGGCCCACGAAGAAGTCATTTTGGGGCTAAAGAACTATATAAAATTTTGGAAAAATTTAGGGAATGGTTCAAGTATTCCGCGATATTATAGACCCGTGATAGATTATTGCAGTAAGGTAATTGAAGAGATTGGAAAAGCAATCATATCAGAGGGAGTCTTGTATGAAATGTTTTGGCCAAAAACTCCAGAATATTCTCACCTACAAAGCACTACAATGAATTTGCAACAAGGAGCAGAAAGATTCCTAGGCCTTGAAGAGTTGAACGATCATTTTTGTGGGCCTCAACGAGATAGGCCAAGGGAAGAGTTTGACCCTATGTCTGATGTGCACCAAGGTGACTTTCTTATGCTTGTTCCGAGTGACACAGAAATCTATCCAGTGTGGCTTGCAATGGCTTTATCTGACATTGATAATGAGCCTACATCACCAAACTACAGAAAACTCTTGATTCAATATTGGGCACCTTGCACGAGAAAAAGTGGGATGACAGATACTCAAGCTTACAGTAATTGTTGGAAGGGTTATTGGGCTGTCAACTATAAGGACCCACAAGTGTGGGAAACTATAGATGCAATTGTTTGGTCCTGGAGACCCAACAAAGAAGGACCATTTTCTAGAATAAAGATTCCAGAAAGACATGCTCTAAAAGCCAAAGAAGGCCTCACTCGTGCACATCAGCCACACTTGGATCAAAGTTCAGATATGGTATCAAATGTGGAGTAGAATTATGTGGAGCTTCTATTGTGACTATACTAGTCAATTTGTAAACAAAATCTTTTTTGTATCTTCCTTTGTTTTATGTAATTTATAGTTATTATTCAAATCCATGTGTTGTACATCCTCTCGACTTTTGGTGTTTATCAACACCACAATCCTATGAGATTTTCACTTTATTTACTAGCCACACACCTCAATTTTTCCCACTTTAAGTGGAAAATTCCCAAATTACATGAATTCGGTCGATTTGGAGATTCCCATAATGTGAGATTTTTACCAAAATACCTAATATGGTCTTTTTTCCTCCCTCTTCAAACATTTCCCTTAATTACTCTTCCACCCCTCCTAGATGGCGTACTCCGGGACGATTGTGTGCATGGGTTGAACAATCGTGTCTCTGCATGGCCTTGGTTGGCTCTACCATGCTTTAAAGATCAATGCAATTCAAACCATTATGATGTGGAAGAGTTCGGTCTTGAGTAATTAACTCAAGGGTTTCTGATGTCGAGGCTTTTTGATGCTGTCTTCCAAAGAGCAAATCTTGTAGCTTGTGTGCTCTTTTGCTTAATTGTGCCATCAGGATGCTTTAGCATGCTGATTTCATGAGTTGTTGGTATCACTTTTGACTGTTGTCGGTCTTTTACTCGCCATTGATACCTTGGTTTGCTTGGTGTAGAATGGTGTGGTTAAGGTTTCTGAGGCTTAACTCTCCATTGCTTGATTGGTTTTCCCGTTTGCGGAGAAGATAAGTGCTCTTTTTTCTTCCAAATCCATTTTGTGTTAAGCTCCCTGCTCGAAGACACAAGTCTTTGTGTTTTGACCTTTGGAACCGTCTTTGATATTGTCGATGATGTTTTGGGCACCCAGATTGAATCGGCTTGTCCTTAAGCTGTGCTTTCGGTACCCAAATTTTCCTGACTCCTTGCATGCTACCTGTAGCATTGCTTGTCAATAGGATGGAGAAGATTGATTACTTTGTGGTTGGGTCAGTTAATTGCTTCCTTCCATTCCTCCTTCCTTGGTGCAATTGGAACAATGAGTTGTCCGTCTTTAGGTGATAGCTTGAGCTAATTCGTATCCCAATCTGGTACTGCTTTGTATGTCCGCATCCATGGAATTCCAAGAATCATTGTCTCATTCATGTGTTCATCTGGTAAGCGTACAAACTTATGAGGGCATGAAAATCCATGTACTATCACGTTCAAGTTGACTACTCCCAATGTTGGTGTTGGGTTCTTGTTGCATCCTTTTATTGCCACTATTCCTGCCTGTCAAATACTGACTTGTTGCTTTCTTGTACGTGGAATACCTGACTGCATTTACTCGAGCTTCCGTATCAACCAAAGCATTTGTGCTATGATTGTTGAGTTGTTCTTTGATGCGAAGGTCCATTCCATCTAACCATTCATCATCTGTTGACACTACATCTTTCCGCAATTCCCATTGTCGGTCATCTATTTCCAATGCGTTGATGGGAATAGGTATTTGTTGCTTCTTGAGAGCAGCTTTCCTTTTGAGTACTCAAAGCCGAGCTTCCTCTTGGGCTTCATCAATAACCTGTTGTCATTTTATCTTCCTTTGCTTGGCTTCATGCATTCTTTCTAGCAATTCATTGGTTAGCAGAAAATTGTACTTCTTTAAAGTACATCCACTAATCCAATTAGCCATTGGTTCATCATTTAGGGTGGACAACTTGACTGCCCCACTTGGAGATACAGCTTCAATGATAAACGGTTCATTTCTCTTTTTCTTAAACTTGGGAATGTGCTGCTTCAGGGAATAGACTAAAACTAAGTCCCCTTTTTTGAAGATTTTTGTAATTAGATGGGAATCAAAAAATTGTTTTTGTTTCCTCTTTTGTGCATAGATGTGAGCTACAACAGTTAGCCTTTGCTCATCTAGCTTCTCTAAATCTTTAAGTCTGTCTGACAATTCATGTCCCGTCCACTCAAGATCCTTTGCTACCCATAATGTCGGTAATAGAAATTCTATTGGCAATATGGCATCAAGACCATAAACAAGGTTAAAGGGTGTAGCATTTAAAGATTTTTTGAATGAAACTCGATAAGCCCATAGAGCTGCATGGAGATTCATTTCCCAATATGTCCTTCCTAAACTAACCACTTTAGTCAAAATCGAGCTAAGAATCTTATTCGTATGCTCAGCTTGTCTGTTTGCTTGTGGGTGATAGGGAGCTAATTTGTTATGAATAACCATAAATTCATTAAGCAAATAATCGATTACCTCATTGAGTAAATGAGTTTCCCTCACTGACAATTTGTATTGGCAGTCCATATCTTGTGAACACATACTCATTTAAGAATGCGGCAGTGGTTCTGGCATCATTATTTTGAGTTGCTTTAGCCTCAGCCCACTTAGTCAAATAGTCCGTAGCTACAATAATATATTGAGATTGGGTTCTATAAGCAGGTGGCTGTATTGGCCCAACAAAGTCTATACCCCATTTTGCAAAGGCTCTAGCTCCCATCATTGGTCTTAAGGGCATGCTATCTACACGTGTTATCATTTTTGCTTGTTGACAAGCATCACATCTTTGAACATATTCCTTGGCATCTGCAAAATTTGTTGGCCACCATATGCCTGCCATTAAGATTGCTCTTGTGGTGGTCTCACTAGAAAAGTGACCTCCAACTAATCCAGCATGTGCTTGTTTTATAATCGGAATATACTCGTCTTCATTTGCACAAAGACACAAATGTTGATCCTTACCTCTCCGATACAACTGGTTTCCAATAAGAGCATAGTCTCTTGCTTTAGTTTCAATTACTCTTTGACGGCGTTTACTCATATCCTCAGGAAATGTTTGGCTTGATAAGTAAGTGACTAGATAGTTACTCCACTTAGGAACAGGTGACATTTGAAACAATGTTACATGAGGAATGGGTGGTTGTTTTTGACATTGAGGGAAATCTTTTACCAAAGATCTAACATCTCTCCTCATTTCTGGCCAAAATACTCCAAGTTTCAAGATTCTTTGCATAGTTTGGTCTTTCGCAAAGTGAAGTCCTACTATGGTAACATGTGCTTGATTTAGGTATTGGTTTTTCTCTTCAGGATTAATGCATAAGAGAAATATTCCATCTCGGTTTCTTTTGTATAGCCTACCAGCTATTAATTGATACATAGCCAATTGCTCAATTAATCTGATTGGAATAGGAAGAGGTATTTGCGAATCCACTTGAGCTATGGTAATCAATGATACCATATTTTTCGACCATCGAGCTATCATTTCTACAGACAACAAATAGGCATCTGGTAGATCATCATCTACTCCTTTAGGCGATTCTTCTGAAACAAACCTTGAAAAATGATCTGCTCTTTGATGATTAGTGCCCTTTTTTACAACCACAGTGAAATCAAATTCCAGAAGAATCATCTCACTATTCTTCTTGTGCTGCATTGCTTGTTGACAAAGTACAATAAGGCTTGGTGGTCCATGAAGAACACAAATTTATTTGCTAATAGGTAATGTCTATACTTTTTTACGACATAGATTATTCCTAATCCTTCCCTCTTGGTGGTGGTATAATTCTTTTCTGCCATGTTCAACTGCCCGCTAGCATAAGAAATAGGAAAATCAATTTTCCCGTCTCCTGGTTGAGCTAGTATACATCCTATGGAAAAATTAAGAGCATCTACATGTATGTGGAATATCTTATTCCAATCTGGTGCTTTCAATATTGGAGCTGAAGTGAGAGCTTGCTTAAGCTTCATGAAGGATTCTTCACATGTTTCAGTCCACTCAAAGTGTGTAATCAAGCTATACATGGGTTTTGCAATTATAGCATACATGTAAATGAATCGTCTATAATATTCACAATGTCCCATGAAGGCTTGAATCCCCTTGACTGTTGTTGGTCTAGGCAAATCAGCAATGACATGAATTTTATCCATATCAGTAGCTATTGCATTTTTAGACACTATATGTCCAAGAATTTTTCCTTGTTTACCCATGAATGTGCACTTTTCAGGATTTAAGCAAATCCTATAAAGTCTACATTTTTCAAATACCTTTTTTAGGTGTTCAAAATGATTAGCCCGGATTGATGAATGTATGCAGAGATCATCCATATATAGTTCCAAGAATTTCCTTTATTCCTTTTTTGAGAAACAAAGATGGTCAAGTTGTGAACACCCAAGCTCAAAATTTGAAGGTCGCTAAAGTTTTATTTTTAAAAATATTTTCTTCTCCCCCCAAAAGAGGGGCTGATCATTGTCACCAAATTTTATTTTTGATCTACTTAAATGAATTTTCTCTTGTTAGAATTGGCCATTCTAGTGAGAGAAAATAAAAATAGTAGAAGGGCCAATTATAGACAACGGGCAAAGGAATGTATTTGTAAACTAGAGAGTCCCAAAATTTAAATGCATTTTTACAAGTGCCAACGGAATTCGATAGGATTCAATCGGGAACTTATGGGGCGAAGACGGGATATTAGCCAATCCAAAATAGTCCAAAATAGATCTCAAAAACCTCCAAAATTGAGAAGGGTAACCAAAAGGTGGGAATGGGAGCCAAGGTGTTATTATCCCCACTTGCAAATCTAAAGCTACGTGGAGATAAAGGATGTGGTACGAAGTCTCCCATGCAAAAGATAAGGTGAGAGGAGTGGCTCTGAAAAATAAAAAACTATTTTTTCAGAACCTAGCGTGAGTATATTTGAAATAACTCGAAAAAGAAAGTGTTTTTGTAAATAGGGAACGTTGTGCTTATTAGAAACGGCGAGATGAACAACTTTGTCGTTCATAGTTTTTTCATTTGAGGATTGTAAGAGGGAATTTTTTGTGTTTTTCGCAGGGTTGCGTTGGAGAGAGCAAGGAAATTTATGTCTTCCTGTCTCATGAAGCTCCATGCATCCTCAGCTCTCCATGCTCTCCTCAAGACTCACCATCTTCTCTCTCTCTCTCTCTCTCTCTACAAAGTCTCTATAGCTATGGCTGCTCAAGTTTATACTATTTAACTATGCAGGTTACTACTTATTAATGCTTACATATCTTCTTTCCAACTTGATTCTTGCTTAATCTTCCTAGGCCGTATCACTCACGAGGTGTTTGAAGCCTTGAGATTGAGTTCATGAGGCATTTTAGGTGAAAATCATAATCGCAGACTCTGCCAAATTTTAGAGCTTTCATTCTCTTCAAATTGTGCAAACAAAAGTGCGATTAGTCAATTGTATTGAATAGAAGCTCTTTTAAAGAAGAAGAATATATTAATCCAAAGTCCTTTCGGAGGAGGGGTCGGCTCCAAAATTCCGGCCCTCAACTGGTGTCGAATTCTTCTTCTCTCTATTTCTTACAATTTTAGTACATGTGTGTGATGAGTGATTGAATCTAAGTTAATGCATGCTTTACAATTTTCATGCTCAAATATGCTCAATGCTACATGATTGATTGATTACTCTAGTTAATCTATAATTTCCGTTGCACCTTAGTCCTAATTCTATGACATCATACCTCTTTCAGAGCTACCATAGCCAGAATAAGAAAGAAAAATGAGCATGTGTAGATAGCTCAAAAGATGGATCAAGTCCTATCAGAGAGGGAGACTAAATATGCTATAGATGCTCTTAAAGATGGTAAATTACCTAGTATAGATGGTCTGCCAAATGAATTTATAAAGATTTTTTGGTTCAACATCTCTTGTCCATATGGAATGAGGCCATTAGGGTAGGACCCCTCTCCACCTCTATGGATACTGGTGTTATTAGGCTCATTCACAAAAAGGGGGTTAAAGAGGACCTAGGGAATTGGAGGCCCATCTCCTGTCTCTTCCTCAGTAGAAGAGCTTTACTAAGGGGAGGTTTATACTTGATGCCATTATTACCTTGTGGGATGCCAGTGATCTTATTTAGAGCAATGAGCATGACTTTACCTTTTTCAAAATAGACTTTGATAAGGCTTATGATAGGATGGAATATGATTTCATCTTTCAATCTCTTCATGATACTGGTTTTGGCAAACTCTTCATCAAGCTTATCCATATCTTATTTGGAAATGCTTATGCAATAATTTTTGTTAATGGCGATCTCTCATAGGACTTTTCATTGAAAAGATCAATCATGCAAGGCTGCCCAATAGCCCCCCTCTTGTATGATGTATGGTTTGACTCTCTAGGATCGTTAGTGCAGGATGCCCTTTGATGAAAGGCATTAAAATTCTTGGTGCACGCAAAGAACTGGTTCTTCATCAGTTTGTAGATGATACGAACTCTCTGATTTCTAATGATAGAGGTACTATTGAGCACTTTTGGACCTGTTTAGACACATTTTGCCTGGCCAGTGGTTTTGTGATAAATCATTCTAAAACTGGATACAAATCCTCTAAGAACCAGGTCCCACAAGTCATCATAGAAGCTGACTGCATGGAAATCAGAGATGGGTAGGTCTTCAGACTTCTGGGCATCCCAATGGGTTTAGGATCACATATGCTCAAAGAGGGGAATGGGTCATTGATAGATTCAAACAAAAACTCAGAAAATGGAAATTCCATCAGAATTCTATAGCATCAAGAGATTTTATTCTTAACCACTATTTACTTCCCTCTCTAATCTATTTTTTTGTCCTATTGGTGTCCAACCAAGTAAGAACTGAATCAAGTGTTCTCCCTGGCAAGATCCTTCTTATGGGGAGGGGACTTGGATCATCCAAAGATATCTAAAGTCTCAAGGGACATATGATGTCTTCCAAAGGAGAAAGGAGGATTGGGCATTTTCAATCTAGACAACTAAATGGATATGCAAAGCAACAGAATCAGATACTATTGGGCACTTCTTCTGGAAAGAGATGTATATAAATTCAAGCTTCTCAACTATATAGCATTGACCAATTTGCAACTCAAAGATGTCCTGCTTGCCCCTGCCTCATGTATCCCCTATTGGTCCAAACTGGTGTGCAGAATATGGAATGCTTGGAACACTATTAAATCCAATTGGAACCTTCGAGGGATTTCTTAGGTGACCATTTATCCTTTTAGCTAGATTCTTTCTAGTTTGATTTCTTTGTACGTAAGGCTTAAGCTAGAGTCAACAAAAAGGCTCATAAATATTTCGAGGTAGGCATTGGGACATGAAAGGATGTGTTAGAGAATGGGCAACTCAAATCAATTCAATCTCTACAAAGGGACTTCCCAATTTCAGATGCAGATGCTTTATGGTGTCTTCAAAGAGCCAAACAATGTATGGGCAAGATAAGGGTATGGGCCAAAGCGGTGCAAGCCACTAACAAAACCTCCTACATAGCCTCTCAGACGTATGCTCAGTTCAAACCCAAAGGGATTGTGGAAAACCCTCTCAAACAAAAGCTGAACAAATTTTGGAAGCTGAACTGGAGCTGTAGGCAATGGACATATCGCTTCAAATGCCTCTGGGCTTACCCAACTGCTAACAAACACAATACCTTAATGTGGCTCATAATTCATCAAGGAAGTCTGGACTGCTAAAAGAGCTCTCAAAGCTGGTATTGGTAGTGGTCTATGTAGCAGATGCAAGCTATTCATTGAAGATTGCACCCATATATGGTTTAACTGCCAGGATAATAAGGAGATCATCTTTCTACTCCAGAAGGTCTTCTCCCATTCAACCCTCATATTCCTGGACTACAAGGACCTGCTGCTGCTGGGTAACTATAAGGGAATGGATGTGCCTCTATGGAACATCTGGTGAGGGCTATTTTGTGGTTTATATGGATTTAGAGGAATGCATCAGTATTTCAACACCCCTCTTCTTTTTCCTTGTGCCTCCTCAAAAGAGATTTGTTGAAGGCAGCTACTCATCTGTGTAGTAGAGCTATAGATGCCTATTTTGGAGAATGAATCAAGTCTCTTCTATTAATAAGACAAACCTTAAATGGCAACAGTGGCTCAAAATTGTGCCTTGTTACTTCGTTAGCGTAGGAGGCATTTTCCGTTCCGTGGCCTCTCCTTAACCCACGTGGCTCCTCTTATTTTAAAAAAAACCCACCGATGAAAAGCTCTTAAAAAAACTACGCTGTCAAAAGCTACCAAGTGAATAAAATAAAAAAAGCATTCCTATCCTTGGCCTCTCGTTAACCCACGTGGCTCCTCTTATTTAAAAAAAAACCCACCGACGAAAAGCTCTAAAAAAAACTACGTTGTCAAAAGCTACCAAGTGAATAAAATAAAAAAAGTATTCCTATCCCTGGCCTCTCCTTAACCCATGTGGCTCCTCTTATTTTTTTAAAAACCCACCGATGAAAAGCTCTAAAAAAAACTACGTTGTCAAAAGCTACCAAGTGAATAAAACAAAAAAAGCATTCCTATCCCTGGCCTCTCGTTAACCCACGTGGCTCCTCTTATTTTTTTTAAAATCCAATGATGAAAAGCTCTAAAAAAAATTTGGCTGTCAAAAGCTACCAAGTGAATAAAATAAAAAAAGCATTCCTATCCCTGGCCTCTCGTTAACCACGTGGCTCCTCTTATTAAAAAAAAAAACCAGCGATGAAAAGCTCTAAAGAAAACTACGCTGTCAAAAGCTACCAATTGAATAAAATAAAAAAAGAATTCCGCGTTGCTCTCAGCAACCATTAGATCTTCTCCACAAGCAGTTTGCAGGTTTCCAGAAGCAGTTCGCAAGTTGCAGCCACAAGCAGTTCACAGGTTTCCAGAAGCAACTCCGAGCTTTGTCTACAGGTTTGTCTCTGGCGTTCTTGTTTTTTTTTTCTCTCGCTGTGCCTTTAAAAAAAAAAAAACGCATGCACTGCTTGGTCTCTCTCTCTCTCTCTCTCTCTCTCTCTCTCTCTCTCTCTCTCTCTCTCTCTCTCTCCTCCCCCCCCCCAAACAAGACATGAGCTAGAAGAACTGGTCACTGAGCTTCACAATAGTATATACGCATATTCAAAGAGCACAATGTTGAGAAGTTCTTGATAGGCTTCTCGGATATATCAAAGTTGGGGCATGTAGATCATGGCATTGTGAACACAAGACCATCTCAACTTGAGGTAACAAGATCTGTGAAAAACAAAGCACAAGCTCTCTCTCTCTCTCTCTCTCTCTCTCTCTCTCTCTCTCTCTCAAGCTTCTCTTCTAGGTTCTTGCTTTCTCTTACTGTTGCTCACTTCAATCCAATACAAATGCGACTAACGAAGCACTCTAGTTTTTTCCATTCCAGTAGATTCAAAATGAAAGAGGCTCTGTCTCTTTGACTTTTGTGTCGGGGTTAACCCACCCCCTAGTTCCATGGATTCTTTTCTTCTTCTGTTTAATCAAATTCCTACTTTTCTGGAAAATAAAAAAAATGATGCCACCTCTTTTGCTGCTTTACTGTTGCTCAGTGATAGGATTTTAAGGGCTACCCCAAATGTCTGATGACATGCATGTGCAACTTATGCCCTTCTACACTGAAGGAAAAAATTACAATTTCCTTTCTAATGAACAAAATGAAAATTTTGCACCCGTCTACATCGAAATACCAAAAAAATAATTCATTATCAAACAAGTTACTATGTCACTTTCTCATACATTGATTTTTCACTTATCGCACACTCTTCCATACTACGTCTTTGATATTAAAGGAGACGTGTTTGCTACCTCTTTTATTGTAAAAAGAGACATAAATGATGTTTTGGTAATAAACTATAGCTTAAGATAACACACCCAGTCGAGCCATATGACCATGTAGGAAATTGAGACTATAGAATTTTTAACTACATAGAAAAATTACCATTTGGTAAGATAGCTCCAGATAACACACCAGTCAAACCATATGACCATGTGGCAAATTGAGACTATTCTCATTGTAAATACATAAATCCATTCTAATTTTGGGTTGTCCAATAATCTCCATGTACATTTACAATAGATAATTTTTGTTAAAAGCAATCTACACTCAAATGACCGCCTCTGCTACTTTAAAAAAACTAGAAAAGAAAGGAACCTTTGAGTCTTTGAAAGAAAACCAATGACATCACACACCGGGCTTGAGATTTAATGTACATTCATTGTTTTTTTTCCGAGTTGCAATATTCCGGACCACCTCAAATAAGTATTCACTGATCAATGTCTTTATAGTTCAAAATCATAATGGTCAAATTGTTAAAGAAGACCAATCTAATACGCATGTCAATTTTAGGCCCTAAGACTCCCCAAAACAAGCTTTTCTAAAAAAATCTAATTTGTAAGCCGTGAGCATTGAGCAAGACTCACTCATCATGATGGTTGGACACATAGATCTGAGCACACGTAGGTCAAAGACTCGGTTGACAACGTCCCAGATGCACTCAAGGATGGACATGTCTGAGGTCATAACAACAACAGCAAGTTGGACGAGACTATGTGTGACTCCTCACTCCAGAGAAGTGAGCATTGAGACTTCGTAAACGAAAGCCTAAAGGAGTCAAATCTTAGGGATGTATCTTTTCACATGACGATGGGGTCTCGACAAACCTCAAACTTCAAATGACTAATTTGTGGAAATTCCCAAAATACCCCTCAAATTTCAAAAAATTCCCAAAATACCCTTGGATCTATTTTGGTTACATTGTTTAAGATTTCATCATCTTTATTTCTTTTTGACAATATTTGAGATCTGTTTTTTAGTGCTTAGCATGTAGTTTGTCACAAATTACCTAGCAATGCAAAAAAGGCAATTGTGCCTAAAAATAATGAAGCAATTCATCTCCAAAGCCTACATAACCAACTCAAATCTAGTTTTAGAATCTTGTATGATAGACAATAAGTCTTACTATGGAAAGCTTCAAGAAAATTTTAACTTTGGAGAAATTTACTCTCACAACAAGGGGTATTTTGGAAAATTTGGAAAATTTGAAGGGGCATTTTGGGAATTTATGATAAAATTCTAGGGGTATTTTGGAAATGTTTGAAATTTGAGGGGTATTTTGGTAATTTCCACAAATTAAAGGGATATTTGGTAATTTTCTCTAAAATTTATCATAAAACTGCAAACCATAACTAAAGATCTTGTAATCTTTGAATTCGCATTTTGAAGGGCAATTGGATGGCTGGCCCTTCTAATGACGAGTTGGACAAATTTTCTTCCTTCGCAATTGAAGGGCAATGTCAATTTCATCCCTTCAAATGCAAGGTTCTTCACGAGTCGAGTCAACCGGTGTACTTTTGAAAGCAGGTTGTGATATAATGGCTAGTCATGGGCAAGATCAGGTAGTGCTTTGTTACTTATGGAGCATGCTAGCAATTGTGAATGTGAAGGTCTATGCACTTGTCAAAGCAAAAGTCAAGTCTGTTTGGAACTTGGGGCAGGTTTGTTAATTAAGTTATGGGATGAACTGTATCATGCTATTTGGGACTTGTGCATATTCTTGAATATCACTTTGTGGGCTTCATGTCCTAGTGTGACTAAATTGCAGTAGGTATTAGAGATTCTGTTTGGCCAAGTGTAGGGTTAATTTGCATTAGGCAGGTTGAGGGCTGTTTGCTTCAACTTTGCTAGGATCTTTTCGTCAAGTGTTGGGGTAACTTGGATTGATTTGAAGGATACTTTCTTTACCAGGTTTGGGGTGTCCTGCATCTGATTGTAAGTCAGGTTCGGGCTGATTTGGCTTAGTTTTATGAGAGCCAAGTTTATTTGGAATTTGGAGCGTATTTGCAAAAGTAATGGGAGGGTGTTTTTCTTATCAAGTCCGATGATGATTTATGCTAATTATGTTATGGAATGAAGTGCATCAGTTTTAGTTATGTTACATGCAACCTCTTTTGTCAGGTTTGTGGCTGATTTACCATCGTTGGAGACTCTTATGCACCAAGACTGGGCTCATTTGCATCATTTTAATTTGAAATAGCTTGTGGCAAAACTTAGGGCTCATTCGTATCAGCTTTGGGACTGATTTGTTCCACATTTGCGACCATTTTTGCATCAGTTTTAATTGGCTAATTTTTCCATATACAACAGACTTGCACGAGTTTGACAATATTTTTCGGCGGGGCAGGGATTGAACTGCATCACCTATACCCAAGTTTATTTTTTGCCCAAGCTTGGGGCTGACTTTGCATCAGCTCAGGGCAAGGCTGATTGGTTCATTTTCTGGCCCTTGCATATCAAATTGCTTCGCCTTGTAGATTCAAGTTAAAGTGTTGTGATGTTTTATAAAGTCTAAAGCAATTTGGCCCTTTTTCTCTTGCATTCATTGGGATGAATTTTGTTACATACAATGCCGTAGCACTTACCTTTCATATCTGAGTGTTTTTTGCCATAACAGTGCACGTCCCTTTAAATATACTCTTGCTTTCTAGCATGCAAACTTTTTTATTGTAGTTGTGCCCAATCATCATAAAATTTCTATGAAGCAAGTTTAACAATGTTTTTCATACATATTCATGATGCATTTATCTTTCTCTTGAGTAAATTATTAATTGCACAAGCATGGACCACATTTTTGCTACATTGTGAAGTTTCTCAATTCGAACGTCAAGCATGATATTTGGAACCTATTCATCAAGCAACAGAGCAGTACGAGGCTTCCTCTGATGCAATCGTCATATCCATTGAGAGTGGTGCATCTAGTCTGCTGACTGAAATTGACAGTTTTATAGAGATATCCTGTGGAGTATTTGCATGCTCCACGAGCGCTGGCCTGCGAGCATTTGGATGCCCTTCCTCTAAAGCCTCTACACCAAAAAGAATGTGCACATGAGGAATTCTAGGCAGTCCTCATTCTCAAAGCCTGTGATGATGACATTACTACTCTTTCTCATGAGGAAGCAGACATCGATACCCTTGAAGATTCAGAATTCCTGGCACATGAGCTTGCACCGGCCAAGAATTGATGAAGCCCTCACACCTGCCGCATTGCAATGTCGAACACCCAATTGCAGGTTGGAGTAAGAACCTCCTGCCTGCTGCATAGACAAATGCACTCATTGAGGATGTTCTTGCAAAGAACGAACAACGAGAACCAATCACTGGAGTTGACGCCCAGCCCTTCACAAGTCCAAAAAAAAGACTCGCCAGACCAAATGTTGTTAATAGCTGTCCTACCATTGTCTTGCCAAGAATCACAAATCAGCCCCATCCACCCCAAAGAATGGCAAGCGCGCTTGCCTATGCAAGTCATGCAAGCAGAAAACGATGATAAGCAGACAATTGGCCACAACCAGAACACGGTTTGATGTGAAAAATATGAACCCTCTTAAAGACCAGCAAGGGGCACCTGTAGCAACTCAAGAAGATGCATACGACGGTGTGGGCATCAATGAGCATGCCTGTCAAACCCTGATTACATCAAGAGGTTGAACCAAGTAAAATCGAAAGCGAGCTACGTACAAGTACTACTAGCCCTTCATCACTGCTTGCAAATGTGCATGGTCGCGTAGATGAAAAACTTAGGAAAGAGAGGTATATTACGGAAGCCCTCATCAACGACAAGGCAGCCTATCAAGAAACCTTGCAGCAGATACGTCCTCCCTTCATGAGGATGATTATGGGACGATGTGGAGCCTTATAACCACGTAAGCAATGAATAGAGGACTTCCTCTCTTCTGTTGCTCGTATCTCTACTTTGTGGAAACAGAGTAGAGTGTCGTCAATGGAAAAGGAGAATAAAAGAAGGTCATCTATCAAGTCGTCCCAATCTTCTTGGGGTTGGGGACCTCACATACAGTTGAGTGTGTATATCTGAGACACCTTATGGCTGATTTGGGTGTTGGACAAGACATTGCCGACACCATCTACATTGATAGTCAAAGCACATTGGTAGTTGCGAGGAACCCAACTTTTCATGCTATTACAAAGCACATTGAGGTGCATTACCACTATGTCAGGGAGAGGCTCTCAACAGGAGAGATTAGCTTGGCTTATGTGCCAACACAGGACAACCTTGCAGAACTTCTCACAAAGACATTGTCTTGTGAGAAGTTCAAAGCTATCCGCAAAGCTTTGGGCTTACTCCACTTTGTGGACTGATTCTATCCTCGGGGCATGGCACTTCCCTTTACTCTTTGTGACAGGCCTCATTCACCGCATCACTTAAAGGGGGGATTTGCTACCATATACTTGTGGTAGTGATGTGGGTGAACACGCTAGGACCGTCGGGGCATTTTTCCCTCTTTAGGAGGTTTTCTCCCCCGTGCATTGTTTATACACCCATCATTCTAGGGCTATCTATCTTTCCATTTCACACTAAGAAAAACACTCTTTCTTGTGTTCCTTGAGCATTCTCTGTCTTCTCCAAGATGTGTGTGTTTTCTTGCAACCCTGATTCCAAGAATGATCATGATACATTCGTAGTATTTTAGCATTGTAAACAAGTTGTGTTTATCATAGATCCACTATGGAAGAAAAAAGATGAAGAAGATTTGACTAAACCACACTGTCTCTTTTGTTGTCCAAGTTTTTTCACAGAGTAAACAAGTGTGCGAAGGATTGGAGGTTGATAATGAAGAACACATGAGCAACATACATGGATTGTGGATGATCGGGATGAGGATATTGAGCTTGAAGTTGGTGCTCTTGGTAAGTAGATTCTTGAACCTGAAGATGAGCAATTAGAATGCAAAGATCGATGAAGCCATGGAATTTGATGACAAAGATACAAAAGTTCAAATAGAGACAGGTGTCTTTGGTGCATCATCTCTCACATAAGATGAGAGATTGACTAGTGATTTTTGTTAAGAACTTTCTTCTTATGTCTACTTATGTTTAATGGAGTTTCATTACTATCCAATAGTGAATAAATAATGATTTGTGTTGCTTAAGTTGGTTATTTATAATGAAGTAAACTAATGTATTGTATATATGTTTTCAAATTCTTTCTTGAAGCCATGGAAGATGACGAGGAGCCATACTCTCCAAGCTTCCATTTTCTAGCTACTCCAATCGGCATGTCACCTGAGCATACAACATAAGGTTTTTCAACTTTGTACAATGCAATTTGGGCACTGATGGAGCACTGGGATGATCAAGATGAAGAGACAAAGAATTCCTTCATTGATGCCATTCATAGAGAGTACAAGCCAATGATGGGTACAATCCAATGTCCAATGAATGGATCATAAGCGTGGCTATTGTGACAATGTCACATTGTCAATGAGAGGTACAAGATAGATACAATAATAATGAATCAAATCCAACATGGTTGGACATAGAGCAGTGGTTGGGGATTGTGCGAGAGATGTAGGAGAAACTTGATAGGTTTCAATAGTAGAGAGATGGAGCTAGAGTACACTTGGAGTCTGTAGGATCATCTCAACTTGGGCATGGAGGCTACGAGACTCTTTGACACGAGTTCATAAGTGACATACAGTATTGAAATAGAATATGTGTTTATATACTTGCAATTCCCACATCTCTCACTTTTGCCGCCACAATATATGTTGCACAGATTGTAAGGCCCCACAATGACAAGAAGCCAGTGCTGCATGTATATTGGGTGGATTCCAGCTTCGCAGATTGATGAGATCTTTATTTGTGATAGTGGATGGTACAAAGAAAATTTAGGGCCAATTTTGGGAGATTTTTATGCGCTAAAATATTCCTTTCTAAGGGAAATATCTTGGCTGAATGACGGCTGAAAGAAAAAAAAAACGATTGTTTTGATGGCTGGTGGTCGGTGGTCTGTGGTCTTTAGTTGGTGGTGGTGCTTAACCGGTGGCCAGATTTCAGCAGTAGTTGGTGGCCGCTCTAGGTGGACTTGTCTACCCAAAAGTGGCTACACATGGGCACATGGGAGATTCCTACTTGGACTTGGTTACACAAAGGCAAAAACACACACGGATGCATGGCCGCCTAGTTCTACTTGAACTTGGCTATCTAAGGGCCGCTGCACATGGGTGTTTAGAGGGTCCCTTACATATATATAAGGATGCCTTATCCATGACTACTTTCAGCACTACACACTAGAGGTGTTCATACTTGATGCACACATGCACATCCTTGTTCAAAGATTGTTTACCACTTGTATTTCCTACTTTTCCAATTGTCTAAATCTCCATCTAAGCTCTACCTTGGGAGTGCATGGGTAGGTGACACCATCACTTTGTAATAGTGTGCTAATCTAAACTTTTTGATTTTCCACTAATCTACTTTGCATCATATCTCTCTCTACTCTCCTTCCTACTAGCCTTATTGTATTCCACATTTCTTACATGATATTAGAGCACTAGGTGCTTGTAATTAAGAAAGTATGAGAAGTACTTGTTTTACTTTGCAAAATCAATCATCTTGGACTCTTCAAGTGCTCCTATTGGTGCTACTCCACTTCACATTCAGCCAGTGGCCTTCAACAAAGGCAAGGTTGATGGGACCAACTACACATTGTGAAAATTCAAAATTTCTACAATTCTAGATTTGTACAAATTGTTGGATACTGTGTTGGGGCCAAATGGTGTAGACCTAGAACCCACAACAACATTTGATCCAGTAAATCTAAGTCTTCTAGTTCCTTTGGATGCTATCCTTCTGCGTCATCCTCGGGGAGTGCACCCTTAAGAAACTATTCATATAGCGTGCATTCAAAGGGTATTAAAAAAACCCATTTACTTACATTATTAAGGTAATAAAGTGACCCCTTCCTCTTCATAAAACTTACAGGTTTTTCTTTAAAATCAATTAAAAAATCCCTTTTGTTTATATGATCCTGTTAAAATTTCAAAATTCTACCAATTAAAAAAACCATTCATTTGAACTCACGTGGTAACTTACATATCTAAGAGGTGAATTCCCCAAGGTGCCATCGTCATGTGTGTAAATGATTTTGTCCTTAGTATGGTTCAGCATACCACTAAAACACATGAAACTTGGAACATATTGGCTTGCTGATATGAGGCGCATAATAACACCAGAATTCAAAATCTAGAAAATCAGCTTAAGAAGACTTCTCTGATAAGAAACGTTTAGTCTTGCATTTAGAAACATGTGGGTGTTTCTATTATGCACATCTTCCCGTTTCACAAAAAACAAAGTTAGAAGCCAAAAGCAAGATGCGCATATCTCTCTAATACAATAAAAAGACTAAGGCATATAGACTCTATGATCCAAAGGAAAATAAGTACTCACCAATTGGGATGTGGTATTTGAAAAAGGTCCACATTTGGTGAAGAAACTTGGTTCGGGCACTTTCTCATCAAATGAATAAATAACTCACCATGTGTGAGAATCATGTAAAAATTAAGGAGGAGGAGTTGTTTGATTATGAAAATTCAAATTAATCTAACCGATCGGTTGTAGCATCACAGGGAAAACCACTTCCAAAGTGGTCTCAATAGCTCTTTGATGCTCAAAACCCTCAAGTTCACAATCCTCATGAGGAGGAGGGGGGTTTGCAATGGTTAAAGAGAATAGAGGACCAAAGAACAGCCTCAGAACACATCTACAACATGGCTCTTATGAAAAAAATTGTGGGCTCTATGAAGGAGCCAACCTCTATCAACAAGACCATGGCTATTTAAAAAAATGAAGGAGCGATGAAGTCAGAGTATGAAAACATCACAAATAATGACACTTGGAAAGCAGTGGAAACGCCTCCAAAGAAGAAAGTCATCAGCACCAAATGGGTGTACAAAGTGGAGCATAATTTTGATGGCTCATTGCAAAATTACAGAGCAAGGTTAGTTGCACAAGATTTCTCATTAGTGACAACCTCGCTCCCATAGCTTTATGAGCACTATTCATCAGACTTGTACTTGCTCTTCCTGCTATCTATTTGTGTGTTGTTTACCAGCAGATGGGTGTTGTATCTGCATTTTTGAATGGACTTCTCAAGGAGGAGTTGTATATAGAACCTCATTCAAAATAGAAGGTTTGAAGATTGAAGAAGGCCTTATACAGCCTAAAACAGTCACCAAGAGCATGGTATGTCAAAATTGATAACATTTCAACATATTTGGCTTTAGAAGGAGTGCTTCTGAAGCAAATTTGTATGTGCTTGGAGAGAATGGAAAGGAAGTCATTATTATCTTTTATGTAGATGACTTGATAATCATAGTTGATCACGAAGAGCTCATCCAAGAAACTCACAAGAGTTTGAGATCCAAATTCAAAATGATAGGCTTGGGTCTGTTCTATGACTATTTGGGGATTAAGGTTTGGAAATCCATAAAAGGCATCTTCATTTCTCAATAAAAGTATGCAAAAAATATCCTGAAAGCTTTTGGCATGATGGATTGCAAACCTCCAAGCACTCCAATGGAGGTAAATGCAAAACTCTCCATGGAATATTCTTCTCCCTTTGTCAACATCAAGAAATATAGGAAACTTGTGGGAAGCTTAATTCTCTTATGTAACACTAGGCCAGATACTTCTTTTGCAGTAGGTGTTTTAAGCAGGTTTTTGAATCAACCAAGGGAATCTCATTGGAAGGCACATATGCATGTTCTAAAGTACATCAAAAGTAGTTTGGTCCATGGAATTTTCTTATTGTGTTTACACAAATACTCCAAGTGGGTATTGTGACTCCAATTGGATAGGAGATTTGTGATTCTAGAAAGTTCGTTTTTGGAATTTTTTTCTCACTTGATTATGAGTGTTTTCTTAGATCAGCAAGAAGTAGCCAACTGTTGCTCTTTGTTCAATGGAATCAGAGTATAAAGTTGCTTGTTTTGTAGCTTGTGAAGTATTTTGGCTAAGGTGAGTTCTGATGGACTTAGGTGTTTCTCTTGATTCACCAACAATGCAACAACCAAAGTTGCATGGCAGTTTCCAAGAAACTTGTCTTCCATGCATGCACAAAGAATATTGAGATTCAGTATCATTATTCTCAAGAGCTAATTGAGGATGACATTGTGGAGCTAGAGTACTGTCCTACAAAAGATAGTTGTGCATATATCTTCACCAAAGGTCTAGGGAAATACCAGCTATTTTGACATCTTCATCAACTCGGAGTTGGCACACAACCAGCATAAAGAATCTTTGGGTGTTCATTAAGGGGGGGGGGGGGTGTTGGTATACTTGTAATGCCCACCTCTCTTAGTTTCTCCACCACAATATATGATGTGTCACAGTTTGAAAGGCCCCCATATGAGAAGAAGCCAATGGTGCACATATATTTGGTGGATTCCAACTTTTCACACTTAGGAGATCTTTATTTGTGATTATGGATTGTACAAAGAAAATTCACGACCAACTTTGGGGGACTTTTTACTCACCAAAGTATTCCTGCTTGCCAAAATATCTTGGTTGAATAGTAGTCAAAAGACAATTGAAAAACGATCGTCCAATGGTTGGTGGCTAGTGGTCCATGGTCTTTGGCCAATAATCCGGCGGTCCTTGGCCGGCAGCCAGATTTTAATGGGTGGTGGCCAAGTTCTAGGCGGGCTTGTCTACCCAAAAGTTTCTACACATGGGTACATGGGAGAGTCCTACTTGGACTTGGTTACACAAGAGCAACTACACACATGGATGCATAGTCAAGTTTTGCTTGGACTTGGCTATCTAAGGGTGTTTAGAGGCTCCCTTACATATATATAAAGAGGCCTTATCCACTCGATGCACACATACACATCCTTTTAAAGGATTGTTAACCCCTTGCATTTCTACTTGCTCTAGTTGTCTAAGCCATCTAAGCTCTACCTTGAAAGCGCATGGGTAGATGATGCCATCACTTTTTAATAGTGTGCTAATCTAAAGTTTTTGAATTTTCACTTGTCTACTTTTCATTGTATCTCTCTCTACTCTCCTTGCTACTAATCCTTATTGTATTCTGTATTTTTTACAATGTGTACATATGTTTCTCTAGTATATATCTTATGGTTCAGTGTTTTTGCCAAACAAGAGCTTTCCATGAAGCATCCTCCGGCACTTCAAGAAGAAAAATATGGATTCAAGAATGGATTTTCAGCTCTATTGTGTCAGCTTCATGATCCATAAGAGGTCATTGTGTCGGAGGCATTACCTTGATGAGGACGGGTTATGTATATGTTTTGATTGAGTGTAGTTAATGTATAGTTAGTTATGGTTATGCTTTTGGCTCATGTTTTGGTTTTGGTTTTGGTTATGATTATGAACATTGTTTTGGTTATGGTTATGGAAATTGTTTTGGTTGTGGTTATGGTTTTGATCATGCCCATGGTTATGGAATTACTAGTAAAAGGTTAAGTTGGAGAGATAACAGATCCATTTAGATTGAAATGAGTGTAATGATTGTATTAAACTTCAAGAGAGAATTACATGCTTTGCATAGTGGCCATCTGTAGGATAAGAAAAGGAAGGTGGAATTAAGTGTTGAAATGTGATTTTCATCACATGTGGGAGAAAGGTCAAGCTTGCAGCATGTGTCTATACCAAATAGTATGTGGCTATAGCAAATAGCATGTGACTATAAAGAAGCATGTCTTTAGGGAGATCTATGTAGTGGGATGCATACATGCACATAAGGGTGCATGGTTGGTATGCTTGGATTTATGGGTTGGTCATGTATCAAGTGTAAGGTAAATGATTTACCCCAATAGGTGCCCTCATAAGCTCAAGATTATGCAAAGGAGCATGGATTCTGATCAAGGAGTCTAACATGGGTTACATCAATGGGTAACTACATGGGGATCATTAAATTGGAATTTGATGCAAGAGAGAGGTCTTACCTCCAAACTTTGGGTTTGGGAAAATGTCTAAAACCCATTACAATACATCCTCATTGTGCTGATATCTCCTTCTTTTTCTTCTTCTTCTTCCACAATGTGTGCTTTACCTTTAGAAACTCTAGTACTCTTTTGGTTTCTAGCATTATCTTTGAAGAAACACTGATTGGGTGCATACCCCTTCTTGTTGATGGACATAGTTCTTGTATACATGGAAATATGGGTGCAATATATTTATTCAAAATGTGGAAATACTTGTGCAAATGCATGGCTTGGACTTTCTTAGGTTTTGACAATGTTGGAATTGAGTAATACATACATTTCTTCTTGTCTTTGGGTCTCGTGGAGACTTGTTCATGTGGAGCAACATTGAAAATCCTTTAGCTCTTGGCGACAAGAACTAATGCTTGGCATCAAAGCCTATAATCTAGTGGGCAATGGGACACTCCCGCTTGAGGCTGGATTTGAATTTTTAGGCCCAATTTGAGGTGGTGAGTATGATTATTTGAGCGCATGAAAAACAATCTTTATGATAAGAGCTCAAGAGGCTTTTGTGGTGGGGCTCCTAAAATAGAAGAGGTTGTATGTCCCTATAAGTTGAGCTCTTTTCCAAAGTCAAACAAGCCCTTTTAAACAAAAGCTACCTTCACATGTTTTCAAATTCCCTTGGAAAAATGTACAGCTTGACTTTCACCTAAAAATACTTTCGGCATTGAACGCTTTCAATTGAACAAACTCAAAACTAGTAAGTCTTCCCTTCAAAACAACTAGAGATCGAGTTTAAAAGCTTAGAGTTTAATCAAGGCATTAATTAGAGTATCTTAATTCAAAATTTGTGTAGGTGGGATTGATCAAAAGCTAATGCCGATGGCTATGTACACACATAAGTGTGTTTCTTCAACTTGTTGGTGTAGCTTCCAATTGAATGGCTCCAAAATGTGCATTCATGGCTTTCAATTGAGTAGCTTCGATCCTAAATGCAAATGCAACCTTCCCACACACACACACACACACTAGTTAACTTCAAATTAATTTGAAGGGTAGTGATGCAAGGAGAAAATCCAAGAACATGCCCGAGCATGGATCATCCAAATTGAATAGAGGTGCTTATTAGAGAGAGAAGAATCATGGATGAGTGATTAAGAGGTATTAATCATTGTGCAAGCTCTGATACCAATTGAAAGGTTATGGTGGAAAGACAAAAGAGCCACTCATATTGAAATGAACATAATGATTGTATTAATCTTTGAGAAAGTATTAAATTCTTTGCATATTTTCCATTTATAATATCAAAAAAGGAAAGTGGCATTAGATGCTAGAAAGTTCCCTTCATCACATGTGGAAGAAAGGTCAAGCAGCATGTGGCTAAAGCAAATAGCATGCAGCTATAAAGAAGCATGTATTTAGGAAAATCTATGTAGTGATATTCATACATGCACATAAGGGTACATGGTTGGTATGCTTGGCTTTAGAGGTTGGTCATGTATCGAGTGTAAGCTAAACGGATTACACCAACAACTGCTTGGTTATGGTTTTGGAAATTTTTCTATGATTATGGTTATGGTTTCAAAATCTTGTGATGGTTATGGTTATGGTTTTGAAATCATGTTATAGTTATGGCTATGTCTTGAGGATATGATGATGGTTATGGTTTTGGAATCCGGTTAAGATTATGGTTATGATTTTGGACTCATATTATGGTCATATTTATGGATTTTCTCTTTGGTTATGGTTTTAAAATTGTGCTATGGTTATGGTTTTGGAATCATGTTATGGTTATGGTTTTGAGGTTTATTTGAGGTTATGGTTATGTTTCTGAATTCATGTTGAGGCGGTCCGGGGCGGGCAACAAGAGAGGCGACCTCTAAACACCCCTCAAGGCTCCCGTGTATAGAAATCTTTCTCTCTCCTTACAACCAAGATAGAACTGGCATGTGCTACGCTCAATCTAGTGTGCAATTGTGTAGATATGCCTTTTACAAGGAGATATGGGTTCTATTTATAGGTTTTTGGAAGCTTTGATTAGGATTAGTTCTAATCAATTTTATTGACAAAAGAAGAGATTAGGAAATATTTTGATTTTTTTAAAATGGGAGTGGGTCTTTCTTATCCCTTAAGCCACATGGATGTGGGCTCAAGGGGGAGAATTATTGAGAGTGAGATGAGTAACTTGGAGGTGCCTACTCTAGTAGATAGTAGAGGGTGCAATTTACAAGAAGGGTTAGTTGTTAGTGATCACTAGAGAATGTTAGTGGCATATTTACAAAAGTGATGATGACTTGATTGTCAAGGAACCAAGGGTGAATGAGGTGGATGAGCTCTTGTGATTGATGAAACCTCTAAGAATTATGAACTCACCCTTATGAAAATGACCACCGGTTCTTCTTCTTCTTCTACTTCTTCTTCTTGCACCGCCTTCACGGTTGATCTCCACGATGAAGATGAGGATTATTGATGAAAAACCTCTGATTTGCAGAGGTTATGCAAGGATAAAGTACTAAAAATTCATTACTTTTAGAGGAGTTAACATGAAATTGTAATTTGGGGGTAGTAGAGAGCGGTATGAGAGCATATGTGTATGTAGAAGGCTATGGTGGTAAGAGGGGAAGGAGAGATCGTGAAGAAGGTGAGAGGGGCATGGAAATCTGTACATTTGAAAGGATGATGGAGAGGGATGAGTGTGTATGCGGGTGGGAGTGTGAAAATGTGAGAGAAGAGTGAGAGGATCCTTGTGTGCATAGAATGGGCAGACTGGGTCGCACCAAACAATTCACCAAAATGCGTTCTTATCTCCAAAAATTCTGAAATATTTACGTAAAATAATTCAGCTCACGAGATTAATTTTGTATGTTGACAACTTTGCTGATTCGGATGATAGAAGGGTGCCAAGATTTGCCCAAAAAGCTGTGTATTGTGGGACTGCAAAGGTGCTTATCTGGGACCCTTTTTGGTTGAATTCTCCTTATACATCCAAAGGTGAGCCCCCCAGAGGGGACATGATAGACCTAGTGCTTGGATTTTTCCTAGTCCTTGTCTTTATCATGATAGGAGTATTTTATTTTGTCTTTGGGTGAGAGGAAAATATGCAAGTGAGAAAATATCTACTGAAAGTGAGTGACAGTGTAGCAACAAATTTTGACTTCCACGAGGGTGCGGGATGAAATGCATGGGTTTATTTTGTAAAATAAATATTGTGGGGTATGTACACACTAACATAGAAATATTTCATTCCGTGAAAGGATGCAAAGAGATTTAGAAAAAATGCACACTTAGGAATATATATCTATATAAATACACAAAATTTGAAAAAAAAACCCTTTGTACTTAGGTCTTTTATTTGATAGAAAATATTTACATGTAAAGAGGACAGTAATATTATAAATTTATTTTTTTTGTCTCCTAGCCCAATGACTTGCTCAATGATTTGATAAAACAAATGTGATAAAAACTCTAAACGCATGCACACTATTTACAATGAAAAAGCGAGTCTAGTCATTGTGCTAGGGTGTTTCTTTGGGGTGAAGTGGCTTCTTAAAAAAATTTATGAGAGCCGAAAAAACGGCTATCATTTATCCCTCCCCTAGATAATGGTACATTCATGTACCATCAAAAGGCATACCTTCCAATGAGAGTGTTTTTTGATCTTCATGATATTTGGTGCCTTAATCGAATCTTCATCTTGTAGTACCAAGCTCAAAGACTTACATGGTATTGTAGCTGTTTGTTGCTCTTGTAGATCCTCTGGTAGAACTCGACTCAAGTAAGGCTTTAATCGATACCCATTCACCTTCTTGGGGTGCTCCTTGCATCCAAATCCATGAGTTGATAGTAGCGTGAACATTAGGCCTTCTTTACAATGTAGGGACCCTGCCATCTAGTATTGAACTTCACATCAAAGCGATTGTCAAGGCAATTATCTACCTTAGCACCAAATCTACTTCCTTGATCCCTTTGTCTTTCACCTTTTTGTTGAGCTTGTCCTTTATTTGCATAGCCTTTCTTTTATAGAACTCATAAGCCGCCTCCCGTTTTCATTCTAGTTCTGCGAGGGTGAGAAGTCAATCTTCCCATGCTGCTTCTTCACCTTGTGCCACCTTTCCATGAAGTCGCATCATTGGGATGTTGAGCTCGATGGGTTGCAAAGCTTCTTGACCATAGACTAGATGGAAGGGTGTGAACTCTGTCGCTTCCTTGTAGGTAGTTTGATAGGCCCACAATGCTCCATCCAAGAAGTCATCCCATAGATTTTTCTTGTTCTTTACCATCTTTCGGATGATTTTTGCAATGATGCCATCAGCCTTCTCTACCAAACTATTTGATTGAGAATAGTAGGGTGTGCTATGCCGATGTAGAATGTGAAGCTCATCACAAACTTCTGTGAGTAAGCCCTTCCTAAATCCTGGACCATTATCAGAAACAATCTCCAAAGATGTGCCAAATCTGCAACAAATGTGAGTGTACACAAACTTGCTAACTATCCTCTCATTTACTCTTGCCACACTTTGAGCTTCTACCCACCTAGTCATGTAGTCTATGGCCACCAAGATATACAGTTTTCCATTTTTAGTCCTGGGCAATGAACCCATAGCATCAATGCCCATTTTTCAAACGAACCATTTGCAAGGACTAACTGACATGGACTATGTAACAGATGCTTGTTTCCATTAATCTGACAATTGTGGCAGCTTTTACACCAATGTTGAACATCAATGTGCAAGCTTGGCCAAACATACCCAGCAAGAAAAATCTTTTTCGCAATGAGTTCCTGTGCAGAATGACCACCACACGTTTCCTCATGCAAACCTTCAAGAATGACTGGAATCTCCTTGTTGTCGATATTCTCCTGCAAACTTGATCTTTCCTCATTGGTAGAGGGCACCTTCCAAAAACAAATACGAACTCGCCTTCTTAATGAGCCTCCTCTTTTGAGCCTTTGTGAAGCCTTCTGGAAACTCGCCCTCTAAAATGTAGCTCACAATGGGAGCCAATGACTCCATCCCCTGGCACCTTGGTTGTTTAATCATTGTTGCTGCCATGATGACCTGCACTTCACCTTCAACACATGCAACTTCTTTTTGGGAAAGCAAATCAGCATCTTCATTTTGTTTCCTAGGAATATGATACAATTGTACTTCTTCAAATTGATTGAAGAGTTTACGGATGGCATGAACCTTTTGCATTAGCCTTTCATTCTTACAAGCCCAAATACCTAGAATTTGCTTCACAATAAGAAGTGCATCCCCTTTTACCATGAGACATTGTATACCTTGGCCAATGTACATCTCCAAACCATGAAGTAGTGTGTCGTATTTTGCTTCATTGTTGCTAGTTGAACCTGGTAGATTGACCTTCTCTTTCATGACCACCTCTCCACTTGGGTTGAGCAATACTAGCCCTCCCCCTGCTTTTCCTGTGGCTCATCGAAAAGCTCCATCAAAGAACAAGGTAAAAGCATTAGGAACACTTTTAGGTGGTGGCAATGGTAGGGTCTTTACTTCAGGTACCTTTATTTCCTTCTCATGTATCTTATAAGTGAGAATCCCTGCCCATCATGCATGCACACTATCTTCTACCTTGAAAGAGTATTAAAACTCTTGCAACTCCATAATCCACTTTGAGATCCTAGTACTAAGATTCATTTGAGATGACACCCAAGGGAACAAATTTTTTGCAGTGAGAAATACAAAAGGTTTTGGTAGCAAGTAGGATCTAAACTTTCTCACTGCAAACATGAGAGAAAGCATCATGAGTTCTGCCTCCGTGTAGCCTCTCTCTAAAGCATTCATGACCCTACTAGAAAAGTAGATGGGTCGCATCCTGGTACTGTGGGGATCTTGTTGTAATAAAACTGCACCAATTGTTTCCTTCCCAACATTAAAGCTAACAAAGAATGTGTACTCCCAACAAGAAGGCATGCGTGTTGGTAGCTCTGATAGAATGACTTTAATATTACAAAAATACTCTTCAAGATCATCAGACCATGCAAATTCCACTTGTTGTGTCAACTTTTGCAAAGGGTGAAGTAACTCCGAGGCTAAGTGAATGAAGCGTGACATATACTTCACCTTTTGAATGAATGAGATGAACTCCTTCAGACTCTTTGGTGATGGTAGCTCAATGAGAGCTTTTGCCTTTGCTGGATCCACCTCAATACCTTTATAGGAAACCTTGTGACCAAGCAAGATCACTTCATCCTCACCTATGTGGCACTTGTCGGGGTTGAGTTGACCTCCCATGTCGTAAAGTTTTTTTAAACCTTCTTCTACCTTTTGTAGATGCAATGATTTTGAGCTATAAATGCAGAAATCATCAATGAACACCCTGATTGACTTTCCAAAGAATGGTTGAAACACCATGTTCATGAAACGTTGGAAAGTTGTAGGAGCATTTGTCAGGCCAAATGGCATAACTCTAAAAGCATAACAACCCCAAGGAGTGATGAAGGTTGTTTTCAATTGGTCCTCCAAAGAAATACCTATTTGAAAGTAGCCTGAGTAGCCATCACACAAAGTGTACTTCTCATGACCAGCTACCTCATTTAGTATCTCATCCTGAAATGGGAGGGGAAAGTGATCTCTTTTTGTTGCCTCATTGAGTGGACGATAATCCACACACACCCTCCACTTGCCATTTTTCTTAGGAGTGACAACAACGGGAGAGACCCACTCTGAATTCTCCACTGGATAAATGAAACCTGCTGCTAGAAGCTTTCGTACCTCGTTGAGTAGAGCCTGCTTCTTGATGACTCCTAGCCTTCGTAGCTTTTGAGCCTTAGGTGTGGTCTCTGGCTTCAACTCAATCTGCTGAAAAAAATCTAGTCCACGCACATCGGTGTAGTCTTTAGCAAAAAGCCTAGGAAATTTCCTTCGCACACATTTGAACTCCTCTCTTTCGTTCTTTGTAAGTGTTGTAGACAACATACCTTCTAACATTCCTCCATCTTGCACATTTTGGTTCTCTTGAGTACCTACCTCTTCCAAACCTTGGCAAGATGTCTCTTTATTATTTGGCCTAAAACTTACACCCATGACTTCAATGGATGACTCCTCCTCCGTAGTGCTACCACTGTTTTCTTCTTCCGAGGTGTCATCGGTCCAATCATCCCCGCTTTCACTTTGAGAAGATTCCTCCTGGAGCTCCTCTTGACGTTGCTCCTTCATGTCAAAGACAACCTTCTTGTGATTGTCATTCCTGCAAATCAACTTTCCACTTTCCCAATCCTACAAAGCTCCCATCCTCATTAGCCACGGCCTAGGATAAATGGATAGCCATTTCCCCTTGTAGACATAACATAGAAATGAACAGCAGCCTTCTTAATGCCAAAAGCTTCCACAGAAACATTCTTACAACTCCCAAACACCTAGCCTTGCTATTATTTTTCATTTTCACATTGATTTCAGGCGTCTCATGAATGTGCATGCCTAGTCTCTGCATAAGGTCCTCTGTCATGATGCAAATTTGTGCGCCCCCATCCACTAGACCTTTCCTAACCAATCTTCCTTTGATGTAACAATTTAGCACAGGTGTAATATCCTCATTCATTTCAGCTTGTGCAATTTTTACATCAGGCACACTCTCTTTTACCTTTCTCCTAGTGCTAACTGCCTTTGTTAAATCCCTCCTAACTTGTGGGCATAATGCAAGAAATTAAGACCATGAGATATCAGGACCCTTACCTCTCATGTCTTCTAGCAGGTTGTATGGAGTCATACCATGTCCAAGAGGGAAGTCTTGGAGGTTGATACGACGTCAAGTCCTCTTAGCTTCCTTGGTCTCCTTCGCCTTCTTTTCTCGTCCATTGTCACTTTGTGATGTAACTCCTTCTTTCTCCTTACGGCCACGCTTAATACCATTTGCATCCATGCTAACCTCATTTGAATTCGTCACCTCTACCACATGCACATTTGGATCTGGCAAAAGTGGAACTCCTTCTACCCCTTGTGGAGGTGGTCTTGGTCCATTTGGTCTTTGTAGAAGCCTTGCTTGTTGACCAGTTTCTTCGCCTGCATTCATCACTGTGTAATTCAAGTTAGGTCTCCCTGGCTCCCCACAAAGCCAAGGACAATTATACATCCCATGTCCAGACTCACCGCAATTCCAACATTGCAAGACTCTCCTAGGTCGTGAATCTCGCTCTTCAGACTTCTTTGCTTGTCCCTTTGGACCTACAGCTTGTGCAAGGTGAATTAACACGCTGCTTAAAGATTCATTTAACTTTTCAATCACTTCCACCGTTACCTCAGGAATCTCCCTAGATGTTGATGCTTGTGACTTACCTTTGGGTTTAAGACATTCTATTGGAACCTCCCCCCTTAAGCACTTGAGTTTCCTATATTTCTCAACAGCCCTAGTTTTAGCTGCATGAAAGGTAGTAGGTGCACCGGCCTAAACTTTTACCTTAAGGTCAGGAAAGAGTCTGGATATGAACCTCTCCTTCTTTAGAAATTCTACACCATCACCAGGGTTAGCAACATTTTGTATCCATAGTGCCCAAAGACGTAGAAACTCTTGCTTGTACAAGTAGTAGTCATCTAAGTCTTTTTGCTTATGAGAAACAATGTCTTGCCATAGTTTTTGAGTGTTTTGGGGATCAAAGAAGTATTTCTTGAAACGATTCAAAACTTATGTGTAATTCCTCTTAACTTCCTTAGGCAAAGAGTCAAACCAAGTGCTAGCATCTTTCCTAAGGACCACCTCAAACATTTCTACACATTCTTGATCAGTTACTATCCTCTTGATATGGCAAGACATCTTGAAATTCGCTAAAAATAATTGTGCATCCTCTCTAGGCTCTCCAAAGAAAAGAGGATATCCAGACATTTGGCGTTGGCTCTCCATTGAATTGATTTCAAAGTGACGCACATTTTTGTTTTTTCTTTCTTTAAAATATTTACACAATAATATTTTCTAAATTGCAATCTATTCTACAACAAAATAAAAATATTCACATCAAATGACCTATGATAATCAATAAGAGGTAGGATGACAGGGTTTGGTGACGGGAGAATTTCTCCTACTCTTTGGGCACCAAACATGAACACCATACGTTGTTGACAATGGATTTTTCTACTAATCGCAATGTTTACTCTAATGTGTGGAGTGAAATGGAAGGGGAAAAACTCTATTCCTGGGCCGTTATCCATGGTCTATGCATGCCCTAATTCTTAAAACAAAACAAAAAGATAGACTTCTGGACTAAGTTCGTACCTAATGAGAGGCAAAATAAAAGGATTTATTAAATCTTTTATCTCGGCCAACCTAAGAGGACCTAAAATTCTGCTGATTACACGTTGAAATTGTAACTTAGTACTAACTATTATGTGTACCTTTTGCCTTGCAATGGGAATGAAGGGATCATACAAATTCTCGTGATTCATGCAAACTTCTTGACTATGCTAAAGGCTGATCCTACAGAAAAATACACAAGCCATCCTCAGTGGGGGCACCAAAATTGAGGCGGTCCGGGGCAGGCAACAAGAGAGGTGACCTCTAAACACCCCTCAAGGCTCCCGTGCTACTCAATTGGGGCTGGGGCAACCACAAGCATAACAAAACAACAAATCCACAGCCAAAACCCAACTTCATAAGGGGCACCACCTAGTTTAAAAGCGAACTAGGACGCAAAAAAAGAGAATCGTTAGAGCAACCCAAAATCAAGTAAGGACTTTACACTAACCCTAACACCAATGGAGCACTCTCACGCACTAAAACACAAGAGAGAGAGAGAAAGAAAGATGGTGTACAACCTAGCTTCAACCTTATGGTTTGCACAAGAAGGCACCTAGAGCTTGTGGATTCAAGTGACAAGATTTGGTTATAGCATCACTAGCACATTGTCTTAGGGTTATGGGAGTCCTCTCACCATCCACCCTTTTACAATGGTAGCCAACCAACAATAGCCAATGAATCACAAGGACAAGCAACAAAACAACAACCTTCAATGAAACAATTCACCTTATAAAGCTGAATGAGTTTTTCAAGCCAAATTCGAGGAGAAGTGTGAGCCTTTGGACATGAAATTGCACCCAAAACTATCAATTCATTGATGTTGGGGTAGATACAACAATGGTAGAAAGAATATCTTCTACTCGCACTCACTCAACTAGCTCAAGCTTTTCTATGCACCAAAGTGATGGTGTATAGAAAGCTTTCTCTCTCCTTACAACCAAGATAGAACTGGCATGTGCTACGCTCAATCTAGTGTGCAATGGTGTAGATATGCCTTTTACAAGGAGATATGGGTTCTATTTATAGGTTTTTGGAAGCTTTTATTAGGATTAGTTCTAGTCAATTTTATTGACAAAACAAGAGATTAGGAAATATTTTGATTTTTTTAAATGGGAGTAGGTCTTCCTTATCCCTTAAGACACATGGATGTGGGCTCAAGGGGGAGAATTATTGAGAGTAAGATGAGTAACTTGGAGGTGCCTACTCTAGTAGATAGTAGAGGGTGCAATTTACAAGAAGGGTTAGTTGTCAGTGATCACTAGAAAATGTTAGTGGCATATTTACAAAAGTGATGATGACCTGATTGTGAAGTAACCAAGGGTGAATGAGGTGGATGAGCTCTTGCGATTGATGAAACCTCTAAGAATTATGGACTCGCCCTTATGAAAATGACCGCCGGTTCTTCTTCTTCTTCTTCTACTTCTGCTTCTTGCACCGCCTTCACGGTTGATCTCAACGATGAAGATGAGGATTATTGATGAAAAAACTCTGATTTGCAGAGGTTATGCAAGGATATATAAAGTGCTAAAAATTCATGCCTTTTAGAGGAGTTAACATGAAATTGTAATTTGGGGGTAGTAGAGAGCGGTATGAGAGCATATGTGTATGTAGAAGGCTATGGTGGTAACAGGAGAAGGAGAGATGGTGAAGAAGGTGAGAGGGGCATGGAAATCTGTACATTTGAAAGGATGATGGAGAGGGATGAGTGTGTATGTGGGTGGGAGTGTGAAAATGTGAGAGAAGAGTGAGAGGATCCTTGTGTGCATAGAACGAGTAGACTAGGTCGCATCAAACAATTCACCAAAATTCGTGCTTATCTCCAAAAATTCTGAAATATTCATGTAAAATAATTCAGCTCACAAGGTTCATTTTATATGTTGACAACTTTTGCTGATTCAGATGATAGAAGGGTGCCAAAATTCGCCCAACAAGGTGTGTATTGTGGGACTGCAAAGGTGCTTATGTGGGACCCTTTTTGGTCGAATTCTCCTTATACATCCAAAGGTGAGCCCCCCATGAGCCATGCCATGACCTAAGGAATCCAAGAGGCCCTTGCCACATGCATGGATGATGAATTTTGAAGAATTAAAAACAATAGCACATGATAGATCTAGTGCTTGGATTTTTCCTAGCCCAATGACTCGCTCAATGATTCGCTCAATAATTTGATGAAACAAATGTGATAAAAACCCTAAACGCACGCACACTATTTACAATGAAAAAGCAAGCCTAGTCATTGTGCTAGGGTGTTTCTTTGGGGTGAAGTGGCTTCTTAAAACATTTTTTGAGAGTCGAAAAAACGGCTATCAATGTTATGGTCATGGTTATAAATTTTTTCCTTGGTTATGGTATTGGAATCATGTTATGGTGATGATTATGGTTTTGGATTCTTGTTATTGTTATGGATATGGATTTACTCTTTGGTTATGGTTTTGGAATCATGTTATGATTATGGTTATGGTTTCAAAATATAGTGATGGTTATGGTTATGGTTATAATTATGGTTTTTGAATCATGTTATTGTCATGGTTATGATTTGAGAATCTACAAGTTAAGGTTTGGGAGTTTTGTTATGGTTATGGCTTGCAAATCCAGTCATGGTTATGATTTTAGAATCTTGTTATGGTTATAATTTGTAAACCTTATGATGG
This sequence comes from Adiantum capillus-veneris, assembly GCF_014529385.1. NCBI lineage: Eukaryota > Viridiplantae > Streptophyta > Polypodiopsida > Polypodiales > Pteridaceae > Adiantum > Adiantum capillus-veneris. Next base: position 145,952,219 of record NC_140953.1, on the reverse strand, counting down.
TTATAGTTTGCAAATCTTGTTATGGTTATGGTTTGTGAATCTTTTCATGGTTATGGTTCTAAAATTGTGTTATGGTAATGGTTACATTTTCAATATATACTCACAGTACTACTCAATTTCATCCAAAATGTAGGTGGAGTGCGGTTGATTTTTCACTCTTCCTTTTGAGAAGAGAGGATTGGTTTTTAAAATTGTAGTACATGCAACAATACTTGCCAGTTCTCTCTACTTAAAAAACTTTTGTAGGTTTTGGCATCGATATGGACGTCAATATGGACATGTGGATAGGCTTCATTATATGTGTTGGTATACTCCAATGCATATGCTGACACTATGTATATCAATGCCTATTTTGATGGTACGATATTGTGCTTACAAACTCCTATATCGATGCTTTGAAATTTTAAATACCATTTATTTTTGTCAATATAGTCTTCAATATTCATGCGACCTGTTGTAGTGAGCTAGAACCTTTCTCACCTTCTTGACAAGTGTCTGATCCTTGATGACTCCTAGCCTTTGTGAATTTTGTGCCTTAGGTGTGGCGGCCTCATGTTTCAAGTAGATCTTGTGTTGAGTAGCATCATCTACTCCATGTACATCTATGTATTCTTTAGCAGAAAACTGGGAAACTTATTACAGATTTAAAATCTTTTCTTTCTTCTCTTGTAAATGTTTTTGATAGAATTCCTTCTAGCATCCCTTCATCTTGCACACCTTGGTTCTCTTGGGGACCTACCTTCTCCAAGCCTTGAAAAGAGGTCTCTTGGTTGCTTGGTGTTAGTGCATGATGTGTTAAGGTACTTATCTTTATGGCCTTTAACTAAGGTCTTAGCTTTAAACCTTAGGGGCATGTTGACATAAGTACCTAATGCTTAGGTAGTTTAAAATACCTGAATTGTCTTATGGCATGTAGCAATTTTTGGATGTAACCAATGAGTAGTTTGCAGTCTCCTTGTAGTCCTATTGTTGTTTTGGGTCTGTAGTTTGATGATGGTGATGAATATATAGTGAATCAATACCTTCTTTGTCTCAATCATGGTGTTTCTCATTCATATGCTTTGTAGTTATGTGATTTAATGAGCAGTCTCATGTAGTCGCTTTCCTTTATACTGCATGTTTCTTGTACTAAATACATGTTAGGGTTGTGAGACCCTAGCACTTTGGTGATCTTGTTGGTGTCTCTTTGTGGAGATGGGAACAAGATTTTAACATCTTGGGACAGTCTGAACCATATGGCACTCAGGAATGAAGTAGGAGGCTGACATGTTGGTTGACATAGATCACCTACGGGAATTCTTGAATTATGTAGCCCTACAAGAAGAGTCTGAGGAATATGCAACAATGTTCTTGGAGGATTTCTTCCCAAATCTACCAAGGGAAATCAAAATTTCAATTGTTGACAAGGTAGTTACATCATTTTTACCTTTTGGTGCTTGCAATTTACCTTCATGTTATAGTCTCTATGAAAGGAAAGTGTTCGGTACAGTATTTAAGATAGAAGATAAGAAACAATGCATGAGTGGGTCATGGAAAGGGTCCAATCTACCACAAGACTCATATGGCACAAGGTTTATACTGAGGAGAGAGCTCTCTGCAAGGGGAAGATATGAAGAAGAGTCTGGTAGTGATGACCAAGAAGAACTTGTAAGGGGGGTTGCTACAGGAGTAGAAACTATTGGGGCGGGGGCTGAATTGTAAGAACCTGAACACAGGCTGTAGAAGACCCCACCTGCAAACCAAGGAGGCCAACAAAAAACTCCTCCCAAAGTAAAACCACTCTTGAGACTATTGGTTAATGTATTGTTAACCCAAACACTCTTAGGGACAAGAAGACAATTGCAGTTTGTACCATCAAAGATACCTAAGTTATCTTTCAAACCACATATCTTTCATGTGCAGTCTCTGTACAGTTCCTCGTGCAAATGTTGTGCATATTTTATGCATTTTGTTGCAGAATCAGCTGTAGTTCAATTCAAGCAATTATAGTTTGCTACTATAGGCAGTTTTCTTTTTTGAAAGTATGCAGTTTATGCAGTACACACTTTTATGCAGCCTTTTAAAGGTTATCTCAATATGTGATTATTATTGTTCTTCGTTGCTTTAGTCTTTGCTTTATGGTGGCAAAGAAGAGGAAGAAAAAGTGTGCTATTTGTAAAAAATATGGGCATTGTGCAAAGCGATGTCCTTACATGTGTAAGCCTTGTCAGAAAGAGGATGTTTGTGTCACGTATTGCATACCAAAGTTGTGCAGAAAGTTGTATCAAATTATGCAAACTTTCAAGATGCATCCTGTCATCAGGACATGATGACATCACGACATGTGTGATGCTCAAGAGGATCTAGATTGGATTTTTTATTTTCTTGATGATGCACACAATCGGCATAATAGTCGAGTTGGTAAGAAGAAGAAGAAGTCATACTCAACCGTAAGGGGATATCAAGGTTGCAGAAGCGGTTGAAGGTATTTAAGAGAAGTATGAAGAGGAATTTTATGACTACCTTAGTGATGATGTCCAATTGTCTTTTATGAACCTATTAGTGGTTCTAGAATAAAACAACTTCAAGTTGTCAGTTTTCAATTACCAACAATTTTTCAGGCATCTACAATTCCAAATCCTAAATCTGATTTTTCAACACCTAAAGTTCTTCAACCTCATTTTGATGTTCTTGAATATGGGATCAAAGTTGTAGATACTAAGATTATTGAAAAGAAGTAGTTGATTCAAGAAGGAGGTGTTGTTCAATGCAAGGGAGATGAAGGCTAAAAGATAATGAAGGAAGCAGGAAGCTAGGAGCAGCTCATGAGCAAAGGAGCCAAGAGGACTGCCAGCTATCCCCAAACCTCATATCAAAGAGACTCATCTCTTTGCAGGGAGAGAAGGCGAGTTACCCAAAAGAAGAATTGGTGATGGAGAAGAAGGGAATCCAAGTGGGGGTGAGCAAGAGAAGCCACCAATATCCCATGGAAACCCATATTCCAACGTTGGACATCAATCTTGAAGAGGATGAAATTTAGGAAGATATCATATTTCAGTGTATTAAGTGGAAGAGATGTAGATACATAAAGACATAATGTGTGTTGATGATGAGGATGATGTGATGAATCAATTTTTGATGTATTTTGATGAGGAGTATCCCACAAGTGATAGTCCAAAAGGTGTTTGTATTGATGGAGAAGTGTTTTTTGGAGCCTTGAAAACTAAAATCCGATTTCCAGGAGTAGATATGATTTATTCAAGTTGTGATGAAAATGATCTTGAATTTCAAGTCCCTAAATTGCAAATTTTGATATGAAAGGTCCATTAGGAAGAGGATGGGGTCTAGGAGGACCTTTTTATTTGCCATGAGATTATGGAGGTGATTAACATTTTGACAAATAGATGTATGCCATGTGTGCAAGAATGGTAGATGTGTAAGAGAGGTGTAAGAGTGGTCAAAGGATGCACTTTTACCCCCCAAAAAAGGAAGTGGACAACATTATACTTTTTGGCCTTCCATAACTCCTACTCATGATCTCCGATTTGAGTGGAGATTATAGATCTGTAATCTACATGCCAAGCTCTTTCCATAGATATGTTACATGATATGGTTTTGCCCGCTAGGTTTTATATTTGATTTTGGGGGGAAAATTTGATTTCAAATAAACTAGCCTTTTGCTTGTTTGAATTCAAATAGACAAAACGGGGGGGAAATTTGATTTCAAATAAACTAGCCATTTTGTCTACTTGAATTCAAAAGTTATCCTTCGATTACTTTCTTAATACTAAAGGTTTGACTCCCTTAAACTGTCAAATAAAGAGGCCCTCCTAAACCCCATTCTCTTCCTAATGCTTGATTTACTAAGCTCCACAATTCAGGTCCGTGATCCTCAAAATATTGATTTTAAAAGAAGTTATGTATCTGAATTTGCTAAATTTCAAAGTCTTCTTGTTTTTCAAGCAAAGATGATCAAAAATCTCTCATAAGAGTTACAAAATGAGACATACTCAAATATAGTTGCAACAAATGAAGCGGTTTTCAAAATCAATCAACTTGAAGAAGAGAAGGCATCTTTGATGGTGGAGATTTCTCAGGTTCGAGCTGAATTTGACTTGCATATTTATTAATGTTATGAAGTTCATGATTCTCTTAAGAACTTTATTTTGGACAAGGATAATCAAATTGAAGATTTGAATCTTTAACTTACTCGAATCAACAATGTGGAGTCTTCTTCAAACCTTGATGTTATGGAAGGTGTCTTGAATGATGATGTGGTTGTCATCAATCATCTTTATGATGTCGATGCTTTTACAAATTTAGTCAAGGAGATTGGAAGTCCATCTTTTCCCAAGGAAGTTTAGTTTCTTAATAGTATTTAGTTTTTTGATGATATTCTTGATCATTTATACCAAGTTCTTGTTGGCAATGGTTTTGTTGATGCTGAGGAAATGGATTTGACTGATGATTATGCAAGCCTTTTGCAAGTTCTTGATGATGACAAAGTGGGTTCTCCTGAAGATGGTTTTATATCTCTATGTGATGTTACTGATGGAGGAGATGATGTTGATACTCTTATATCTCATTGGTTTTACCTCTTCATGCTTGATGACATATGATAATTGTTTTAGGGAGCACAAGTGAATAGTTTTCAGTTTCAAGAAGATATCATTGATTGGATTGTTTTGCGGCTAGAAAGTGGATTTCTTTCTATTTTCAAGGTGAAATGTGAGCAAGCCACCTTGTTGGTGTTTTTTATGTGTGAAGGAGATTTCAACCTGTTCTTTTCAAGCCTTGAATCAAATCAATTGGGGTGTTTCTTGAATCAATATTTTCAAGAAAATAAATTGTTTTGGCATACAAAGTCTAAATCAGATCTCTCATTGCTACATCTAAATCCAGAGATATTGGATATGTTCAAGAGGCAGTGTATAATGGTTGAAAAGTTTGCATACTACCTTGAATATTTCTTCAATATTTTTGAAGAGAAACCTAAACTTGAACTTGAACATGCTAGTGTGCTTAGTAAGCCATACCAGGCCTTTGTTGAAGAAGAGGCTGAGGAAGAAAACCTATTGTTGCAAAAGAAGTTTATTGGACTGAAAGATCAGTTTGAACAGCTGAAGTATAAGGGGGAAGAACATGTTCGTGACCAACCTGAACCAGAGGGTGTTGAATGTAAAAGTAGTACTAATGGATAATGCAAATCAATAAATTCAAGAGCAGTTAACTGAAGATACAATTGCAGTCACAGGAGAGGAGAATGAGGCAGAGCAGTAGCATTTTGGGGAGGCATTACTGAACAATGTCAAAGAACATATAATGGATAAGATTGTAGATGAGATGGAAGTAAGTATTGATGGAGATGTTAGAAAATCAATGGAGCCTGAAGGTACAAATGCAAAGCAGCAGTAGACTCAAGGTAAATATCATGTCGATGTTGACATTTTTTATCAAGGGATGGGTTCTCACAATGTTTGATAAACTTGCCCACCAGGTCTGCCAAGAATTAGCGCCTGATGTGTCAGGGTGCTTATCTTTTTGGACTTTAACAAAGGTCTTAGATTTGAACCTTAGGGGAATGTTTACACAAGTACCTAATGCTTAGGTAGTTTGAAATACTCGAATTGTCTTATGGCATGTAGAAATTTTTGGATGTAACCAACAAGTAGTTTGCAGTCTTGTTGTAGTTGTACTGTTGTTTTGGGTTTGTAGTTTGATGATGGTGATGTATCTTCTTTGTCTCAATCATGATGTTTCTTATTCATATTCTTTGTAGTGCTATAATTTAATTATCAGTCTCCTGTAGTCGTTTTCCTTTATATTGCATGTTTCTTGTATTGAATACATGTTAGGGCTATGAGCCCCTAACACTTGGCCCAAACCTTACCCCATGACTTCAATGGAAGGATTCTCTTCTGTGATGATACCACTACTTTGTTTTGGTGAGGTGCTATTGGTCTAGTCTTCCTATGTCTCACTTTAAGATGGCTCTTCATGGAGCTCCTCTTCATGTTTCTACTTCATGTCAAAGAAATCCTTCTTATGATTTTCGTTCCTACAAATCAAATTTTTACTTCCCCAATCCTACAAGTCTTGTAATTTCATTATCCATTGTCTTTTGAGTATAAATGGATATCCATTCCCTTTCATAGACATAACATAAAAATTAACCACCTTCTTAATTCCAAAGGCCTTCATAAAAACATTTCTATAAATCCCTAGGCACCTAGCTTTGCTATTGCTTGTCATTTTGACTTTGATTTTAAGCATCTCATGGATGTGCATGCCTAGTCTTTGCATGAGGTCCCTTGTACTCATGATGCAAATTTGTGGACCCCCATCCACTAGGCCTTTCTTAACCAACACTCCTTTGATGTAACAATCTAGCATAAGTGTAATGTCCTCAGTCATTTTAGCTTGTACAATCTACACAACAAACACAATATCTTTCAACCTTCTCCTAGTACCAAATGCTTTTGTTATCTCCCTCCTAACTTGTGACACAATGCAAGAAATTGAGGCCATGAGATATCAAGACCCTTACCTATCATGTCTTCCAAAAGATTGTATGGATCCATACCATGTGCATGTGGGAGTTCTTGGATGTTGATACAACCTTGAGTTCTCTTGGCTTCCTTGGTCTCCTTCACCTTCTTGCCTCATCCATGGATGCTTTGTGATGTGACTCCTTCTTTCTCCTTACCTTTCCTACGGTCATGCTTGATTCCATTTTCTTCCATGTCAATGTCATTTGACTTTGTGACCTCCAGCACATGCACAATTGTGTCAAGAAAAGGTGAAACTCCTTCCACTCCTCATCATGGTTGAGGCCTCACTGTATTTGGTCTCTCCAAAAGCATGGGTTTTTGACTGTACATTTCCTTGCATTCAACATTAGATAGTTCAAGCTAGGCCTCCTTACCTTCCATGGGGCCTGAGAATTGCACATTCAATGACCAGACTCCCCACAACTCCAATACTGCATAACCACCTAGAGTCATGCCTCTCGTTCCTCATCCAATTTGTATGGCACAAATGAGAATCTGTATTTTTTTACCTACGTAAAACATATCAAATATCAATTGCATTTTGGAAACTCTACAAAATAATAATAATAATCTGTGAAATTAACAACATATTTCAAATTACGTCACACCTGACCAACATAATTTGAAGCACTAAAGAACAATACAAAAATTTAATCACAAATAAAGCCAAAATTTCAAATGCAAATAATTTTTATGTACAAATGAGGGTGGTTTGTGCCATAGTTACACTAGTAAAAGAGGACCACAAAAAAGTATAAATCTAAGTCCTCTTCTTCCTTATCCTCATCTAGAGCTACATAAGTTTGATTACTCTAACTCTACAACAACCAAAAATAGATTATAAATCAATAACTCTAAATGATTCTTACAATATTTATTAATTGTACTTACCACTTGTAGAGATCCAATTGCAAAGTCGAATTGTTCATGAGAGATATGATTGTTTTCCAACAACCATCACCTAGTATTGAACTCCTTGTGTTTCAATACTTGACCATCTCTCTAGTAGGACGGGTCAGAGTGATATTACCTGAGCATAGATCACACACCTAGGACCTCTATTCCACACCACTTACACACACAAACCCCTCTCTCTCTCTCTCTCTCTCTCTCTCTCTCTCTCTCTCTCTCTCTCTCTCTCTCTCTCTCTCTCTCTCTCTCTCTCTCTCTCTCTCTCTCTTTGTATGTGTGTGTGTGTGTGTGTGTGTGCGTGCGCACGCACGCATACATGGACCTTGGTTCGGGGTTTGCACTCAACCACACTAACACTGGCAAAACAAGCAAAGCATACATGCAGAACAAGATAGGGTGAGCAGGAAATCAACACCAAGAGAAGCCCTTACAAAATCTTACAAAGATCCCATGGCTTACATAGAGCAAAGATCCTCTTTACTTGCTCTTAAAGCTCCTTGTCAAAAAATCCCTTTACAATTTTTTCAAAAACCATCATATAGGGAGCTCTATTTTCAAAAATAAAACCAAAAAGGTGGGTTTCTTTTGTCCATTCAACTCAAGGGAGCCTCTTTTTATTGAATTGGGACTCATTTGATACCCCTTTTAGCACTTTGGATAGGATGATGACACCTCAACCTCTTTCTCTTTCTTCACCACATGAAGACCACTTGCTTGAGCCCATTTTGGTTGTCATGGCACCATGACAACCCTTTTGGTGCACACCTTGCTCAAGAAAAGGTTTCGACATTGCAATTGCATGAGAACACACCCTCCCAATGGGAACACCATGTCATTATCGTCTCATGGACCACCGCCACCCAAAGGGCCACCAAAAATGTTACCATAGCCAGCAGAACCACCAACTTCTGCCCGTGTAGGGCTGCGTGAGGGTCGCCAAGGCCATTGAGCTCAAGGAGATCTCTCTCTCTCTCTCTCTCTCTCTCTCTCTCTCTCTCTCTCTCTCTCTCTCTCTCTCTCTCTCTCTCTCTCTCTCTCTCTCTCTCCATGCTTGATGCCTTTGGGAGGTGCCTATTGCTATATATATACCATGAACCACCACCTCTACACTGTGTATATGGGGAAATTCCTCATGCGATGTGGCGGCCGTAGACCCTTTGGAGGCCTTCTAAGTTCACAAAAAAATTCCCTCTTGCTTCAAGACCTTGCAGTTCTTTTCTCACCCACCCAATCACCAAGATGTAGCCCACCAAAAGATCAGGTCTTTGGCCCTGAACTCCTTCACCTTGGGCCCTTTATTATTTTAGCGGGCCTGCCAACCTAGGCCGCTCAAACAATAAAAAAAATTGGTCATTACCCTACTATCTTTTGGCCCAAACTTCCAGTAGCAATATCTCGGCCCTTGTGATTTTATTTGATGAGCTGTCAGTTTTGGCTAGCCCGATACAGTACACATGACATTTCAGAACATGGTCAAGTCCCAATATTTACCAGTAGGAATGCTTTCCAATGCGGGTAAGCTGGCCCATAGCTGGCCCTCGTTAACCTTTCATCGGATGTCCATAACTTAGCTAGCACGCACGCTTTCAAATGCGGGTAAGCTGACCATAACTAACCCCTCTCCATTATGGCTAGCCCAATAAACTGCACATGACATTCAAGAACTTGATGAAGGCCCATAATTTTCTAGTAGGCATGCTTTCCAATGCAAATAAGTTGGCCCATATTTCCCCCGTCAATCTTTCAACTAGCCATAACTTTCTCTCTATAGCTCGAATTGACAATTCAAGAAGACTATACACTCCACAACTTGAGCTCTTAAACCCTATCTTTTGACATTAGCTCTAGCCATCTGCCCATGTCTGCCTTGTTCGTTAGGGATTTGCAAAGCCTTCTAACTTTAAACTTCAATATCATTCACATCGTGGCTTCGTTTGATGAGCCGTTTGGACGAGCTTCCACAACATCTTGAGCACTATATTCCAAGGACTAGCACAAAAATTTAGAAACTTGGACTTGCCATTCCAATCTGCCTTTCTTGAAGCTCCTTTGGCTTAAGAAATCGCACCAGGTATACATTTCGGTTGTCTTTTGCCCACCCAGGCTTTAAATACCAGCTTTAGCACTTGGTCCCACACTTGTAGGCACCCATAGCCTTGTATATCACACGTTTTGGTTCGGAAAATCTTTTGTTGCACCAATGTGCAGTGCCCGTGCGCTCATCATAGAGCCAACCTCAAGGAGAGCTATTCCCCCCTCCTTGTGATGCTTAAGAAATAGTCACATTGCACTATATAAACTGTGATACAAGAGTCCCACACATCCCATGTGGCATTTCCACAACACTCTACCCCCAAAACCTTAAAAAATACTCCTCGAGTCTTTTTTTTAAACCCTCTTTTCACACCATGTTTGGACCACTCCCATTTCCTGCAACGATGTCAGATGCCTACCTTGTACAGCCTTGGTAAAAGTCGCCATTGTTGATCAAGATACCCCACGACTTTGCTTCATTTCAACTCCTTTATGGTCTCAAAGAACGTGCCTAAATTTAGGAAAAATCATTCACACCTACTTTCTTACCAATCGGAGCCTGCCATATCTCCAAGCCCATGATTTAGATGGATCAGTTGTCAGCTTTGGCTAAACCATAAATTGCATACAACCCTCTAGAACCTTAGCAAGACTAAAAAAATCATTTGCACATACTTTCTTACCAATCGGTTCCAGGTTCACCCTGCCATATCTCCAAGCCCATGATTGAGATGGATCAGTTGTTAGCTTTGGCTAAACCAAACCCTCTAGATCCTTGGCAAGACCAAAAAATCCCTGATTTTTACCTACTAAGGTGGTCAAAACACCAAAACTCGCCCCCTTGAAAACTTCATTAGCCCATAACTTGGCCATTCGAACTCCGATTGAAGATCTAATAAGATCGACATGCACCACAAGTAAAGCACTTCACGTCTATTTTCTTACATTCAATTTGATCATCCATCTGCACTTGTCCACTTTGGTAAGGATATGAAAATCACTCCACCTTTAAACTGCAATATCTTGCACATCGTAGCTTCAATTGAAGAGCCACTTAGACCGGCTTGGAAAGAACCTTGAGAACATTGAGTAGCCAGTTTGATTATCCCAAAATGGGGCCCTTGTGGCCTAAAAACCCACCATAGACACAAATTTCCAAATACTCTTCGTTGCTCTGGACACTCATACTTGCTTTAGCACCTATTGAGCATGCCCACATACATACCCATGTCTGTGTGCCCACTCCTAGCACCGACCATCTTTGGATACACCATCATGGAGCATCACCCTTGTTGAACATTCCAAAAAGCTTCTTATTGAACTCAAAAAACTATAAAACCAAGCAAATATTGTGCACACACAAAACTTGCTAGCATATGTACAAAGTCTTAACCCCACTTTATACTTCCTCTTCTCAAGAAGGTGTTCCAACTCCTGTATTACAACATGGCTACCACTTGGATCAAATACCTAGTACTGAGAACACCCACATAGCTCTAATATATTCACATAGTTTTGCACCCACACATATAGCCAACCATGCATATAAAAGGTACACAAAAAACTCATACCACTCCAAGCATCACCCTACACCCAACCTACTTCCAACCAAGCATCATAGTACCCACCATCCTATTCCACATGAATATAGCCCTCCCTCCCACCCATGTAGAGTAGATTCCTCCTTAAAAGACACTTATAACTAACAAACATCCCACTTCACAACTTCACTCACAAGCATAACCTTAAGCCATGACACACATACACCCTTTAAAAGCTTGTATAAAGCTGCAACCTGGGACTCTCTTTCATGAACCATAGAGCACACTTGCTACATTAGAAACTCTTGCTTCATCAATAGCTTTAGGTCTCCCTCTGTAGGTGTAACAACCTCAATCTTGGCATCATCAAGCCCTTCCACACCAACTGGTCCATAAGGATCAACCAACACCTCTTGCAAGTCAAATTCATCATTAGGAAGAGGGTGGAGTCTAGGAGGGCCTCTTTTTTTTCCATGAAATTATGGAATTGATTAACATTTTGATGAATAAGTGCATGCCATGTGTGCAACAATGATGGGTGTATAAGAGATCAAAGGATGCACTTTCATCCAAAAATGTGGTGGAGACTTTTACGGTTTTTGGACTTCCATAAATCCTACATATGATCTCTGATTTGAGCAGAGAATGTAGTTTTGTGATCTACATGGTGAGCTCTTTCCGTAGATATGTTACATTATATGGTTTTTTGGCTAGATTTTTGAATGTTGTTTCTTGCTAATCAATGTGATTAGATTGTGATTACATTTACTTTTCAATTTTTGTTTTATCACTCTCAAATTTAGATCAATTTTTGAGTGTCCAATGACGGTCCCTATAGATTGAGCAGATATCAAAAGTACCTTGCATAAGCGGACATGGATACATCACAATTCATTGTTGTCAAACGTAAATTGTAAGCTTATATCCTCATTGTGGCAACTTTCGACAATTATGTGCCAATGTTGTTGATTCAAAGTCAATGACATGATCTTGGCACAGTTAGAATCCTTGCTTCTCATGAATGTTGTCAAAGCACTTTGATTTGTACAATAGGCAATACTTGCCAACTGAAGGTCGCTCAAATTGAGCTCATAGTCATATGTACTGTTTCTCGAGTGAGTTAGTGTATGTATCACATATTCCCTCCTATGATGTAATATCATGCAATCACTCTGCAAGTTCCCCCAAGGTTGTATGTTAATACCATATTCCAAACTTTGGAAACCACGATGCCAAATATCGAAATGGAAGCCTTGCTTCACATAAGTACTCATGGAGTTTTGGTGCTCATAGCAAATAGATACTCTTGCCCATTTGCAAACATCATAGCAAAAGAAAGTCAATCTTGTCAAGCATTCATAGATAATCAACCTTGTCAAATTGTACACGTATTAAAAAGAAAAAAAATACTTGCAAAGTATGTACCTTGTACCTGCTTGTCTTCATTATGGTTGTTCTTGACCATATAGATTTTACTTGATTGATAGAACCTCACGAAAACTTTGCCTAGGAACCATGTCTTAGCAAAAATGCAGATCTAGAATGCAACATAGAGAAACCCCTGTTGACTTCTCAAGTTGTAAAAAGTGGTCAGCCATGCCTATCAACTTGCACCAGTCATGAAGTCCTGCAATAGGCCGTGTTGATCTCCTTGAGATGCTAGAGAGGCAGTTTTGTACTCAAGCCGTGCTTGATTTGGGTTTTGCAAAATAATCATTGGTGCTTTGCCAAGAATGTATGCAACAAAATTTTAATGCGTACGATAATTGCTTGGAGTACTTAAAGTGCACTCATCTCTATGGCATGGTAGAACTATGCAACATGGATGAAAATTTGTCAAAGAAATTGAAAATATACACATACCTTATTAAGCACTCAACTCAACTTGCCATGCTGTCAATCTCTTGCATGTTGCATGACCCTTCATGCGCCCAACTTTTTATATCCTTGTGTATGTGCCCTGCAAAATCTCAAGCCTTCCTCTAGTAATATCTTGTTGTATTCTTAACCATGGCCCTTACCATGGTGATTTGTTGCCTGGTGTGTAAATCGTTACTTAGTTCATAAAGACAATCTATTTTTTTTCAATAGATTGTCTCCTTCTTGTTGTCAAGGGCCTTGCCCAATTCACAAAAGACTTCAAAAATTTTGTTAAAAGTAATGAGATTTTCTTACTCCACCTTGCCGTTGGATCCTTGCCAACCATTTTGACAAAACCATTTCCATGGTCGGACCACAATCTACACTTTACCTCCTACCATCGGCACCTCTCTACCTTGCATGATCTGACAACATGTTCAAGTATATGAAGCATGCAATAGGCGCTATTGAATTTAACTCTTCTTGTTGAAGGTCTTGATATGATTTCCATGTGGTAATCTTTTGATTGTTTGAGACACTATGAAATTTGCCGCAAGCGTGACTCTTTGGCCATCTTAATTAAGAGCTCATAGCTCAAAAGCATATACAATTCATCCATGACACATGCATGTGCATGGATTAATTCACTTTCCCGGTTGTCGTGCCATCATCACCTTGCCCTGGGAAAATCCCCATAGAATTTGGAGGGTACCCAAAATAGGGCACCCATTATTAAATTGTGTATGTTGTCAAGGTTGAGAAACTCCCATGGCAAGCAAGCAATGCAGATCCAGAAGAAGCCGTTCATGGTGCACCAAGAAGGTCTCCATAGGCTCCAAGCCTATGACAAAATTTGCTTTCCAACCCAAGGTGCACCTTTCGATGCTACTACTACGTGTTTTTTCTATCGTTCCTTATGTAAGCTTTGTCTTGTAATCTTTGTTTCCTGTGCAGCCTATCTCGACCTCCTTCCTCGCAAGCGATGAGTCCCATGACCCGGCTTTCTATTGAGTAGGGGCTTCATTGCATTTAAGGAGGCCATGCCCACAACTTCCTCCTTTACAGTCCCAATCCCATTTTGTGTGTGTGTGTGTGTGTGTGTGTGTAGTTGTTTTAATATAAATAACAAGACATAATTGAACTATTACATTCAAAAGACAGCTGTCTTTAGAAAAAGAAAAAGATAAGTACAAAAACAACTCAGTCTTAGAATTGTTTTTGCACAATATTTGTAAGAATGAGGTCTCATTCCAGTATACAGATAGCTGGTGAACTTCCCGAATAGTAAGTGAGTGTGTAATCCAGTGTAGGACAGCTTGCCAAAGTCCAAAAAACCTTCCAAGATAAGATAGAGTCCTTACTTGCAGCCATCCAAACAAGACAATATATTTGTTAGCCTTGGATGTGTTTTACAGGTATCAATGGACTATATCAGTTGCTATCCATGTCCATCTTACAAACTTTCTTTAACCTTTTACAAGCTAAGTCCATAGTACGTGTTTTTTTTTAAAAGAACCCAAAAATTTCTAATTTAGAGAAGAATTTTACATCATTCTGATTAGAAGACCATCACCCCTTCTAATCCAAGTGTCAGAATCCCCCCACTTTTATTATCACAGTTCATCTTCCTAGATCAATGAAAGCACCATCATATGAATTTTATGCAATAGGTTTTCTTCAGTATATATAAAAGAATTCCTTTAATAGTTTTGATCCAGCCATAGGCTAGCTCAATGTTCGTTTTAAGTTGGGTAAAGTTTTAGGCCCACCATGTTATTCAAACTCACCAATTTTCAAGTCACCAACCTTATACATTCTTATGGCCAACCCAGGTAGCAAGAAGCCCTTGCTAAATTGATTTAAGAACATGAGTCTACAAAAGTTTATGTTATACAGTAACCAATTCCCTATGTGAATGAAAGAAGGAGATCCTTGTAGCACTTTTATCACGACAGGTTTTTCCACAAAGAACCATCTAACACCCGTATGCAGTAGGGTTAGGCCCTATTTACACCATAATTACAAAACCATAATGCCCATGTGAATATTGAAAAGCAGTAAATTTTAGGAACCGTCACAAAAGTCATAACGAAATGAAGTCCTGGCAAATGCCCATACCATAGTGATGTCAAATAGCATTGTGCAATGATAAAACCCCTTTCTGTTAACAAAAGACCAACCTAAGCAACGGTCAGCAGTAGCCCAAGACAAATATCAATTAACAAAGGGAACACCAACTGCTAGTGGGCAAGCTAAAAATGTAAAGAATTTCCATTTATCCTGGTTAAAAAGATATGTTCATAAACAGCAGTAACGTACCACCTGGTCCAAGAGTATATTCACTATCGATGTGCAGAGGGTGGAACAACACACCCCCATTTTCAAGTTCACCATCAGTAAACAACTGTTTAACCAGTCATAGAGCAATAACCCATGCAACAAGGCACCGGTTAGCTAGCCAGCCTGCAAACAAGTTAGTAAGCATCCAAAAAATGTAAGCTTGTACCGGTTACCAGGGCAAAATCCATAACCAAACCAGTGGTCAAACCACCAAGCAATAGTTTAGTAGGAAGGTTTGCATTATGATAGTGAAACCAGGGTTTAACAGTGACAGTAGGTAGTAAGCTATACCAAAAAAGAACCATCGATAAGGCATCCTCAACAAAAAGAACGCAGCATAGATCAAAACCCCAATATTGGGATTAAATCCTTGCAAGAAAATTAACCCATTTTTTCTTACTATACTGTGTAGTCATGCCCTCTGATGCAGCACAAACATATTGTCATAAAGTAGGTGCGAAAAAACACATGAAAAAGTTTCCGACCTGTGTTACTTGAGTTGAGAGCTTCATGCTTTGATGTAGTAGAGATACAATCACGCAGTCACTTTCTTTATGCAAAAAAAAACCAGCACAAACAAAGCTAAGTGAGGGGCAGAGATGTACCCTCACCTTTTAAAGAGAGGAAGGAGGGAGGTCGCCATAACTTCATAGCGTGCAGATTTTGATAAGTGGAGAGATCCCAGCAGAGATGGTGAGGCCGCTTGCAAGGTGTAATGAAGAGGCAACCCAAGTTCTTTCATGGTCGGGTTAGCCCGAGGTAGTACCACGATGCAGCACTCAAGTTTTCACAAGGGCCATGCCCCATGGTGGAGGCCATAGGCGGTAAATTTTAGTAGAATCCCAAGAGTTAAGTAAGCCCGGGATTACTAAGTAGGGCGGTGTTTAAGTTTGTGTGTGTGTGTGTGTGTGTGTGTGTGCGATACTTAAAAAATAGCAAATCAAACCCAGAAAATCCCCAAAAATCATAATAAATCAAAAACATCACCGCAAAACATTATATACACTCACATGCAATTTTTATGGCCGGATTTCTCTAGTTTACCAATATTTTGCCCGAAAAATGGCTATTTCTACTTATATACACACACCTAGGGCTTGATTTGGCGTTTGGCCCCATATACCTGTAATACATGCTGTATAAGGGCATATGTACTTGGGTTAGTCCAAAAAAATTTGCAATCAAACAACAACCCTTAAAAATAGTCGAAAATCATGCCCTTTTTTGCTCTTTTTGCTATTGGTTTTACATTTGAGAATGCCTCCCCCCTCCTAGCCGGAGTCCTCCCGGATGACAAGGTATCGCCTCGGAGTATGTGCCATGCATAGGTTGAAAAATTTGTGCTAATGCTTGGCCGATTAATGTGGCCCTATTTTATGCATACTCGGTCAATGCATGGAAAAATTAATGTTGTGCAAGAGAAGGGTATAAGCAAGATGCTTATTGGCATTCGCCATCGAGGTTTCCTGTTTTCTTGGCAAGTAAGAGCTATAACTCTACTGCTCTTTTTTTAATTGTCTTTTTTGCAAAAGGTAGTCGCTTTGCCGCTACTGTCGATATGGCCATAGTTGTCTCTTTGGAGAGGATTGGCTTGGCCGGAATGGCCGTAGACCGTATCTGTTTTGCTTTCCATTGGTAGCTTGTTTTTGCCGATTTTTGTAGGTTTTTTGCTACTTCCTTTGTTGCCACTATTTTGTTGCTTATTGGCATCCTCATAAGTCGGTTTTTTGGTTGCAAATGCAGTTGTCTGCCTTCCGATGTTGCTTGTACTGAAAGGAGTTCCTTTTGCTTTTGTTTCGGTATCCAAATGCGAGTAACATTGGGGTTATTGCTGAGCATTTTCTTTGGGATCCATATCTGTTTGATGCCCTTGGGTTTTGGTTGAACTATCTGCTTCGGTTGAATTCTTCCGTTCTATTGTTTTTGGTTTGCCATGTCATTTCTATCCTTTCGCATCCATACTTTTTTCCCTTGTTTTGGTAACCTAGATCTTTGCACTACCGTCGGTGACTTCGTATGTATGTAGTTAGCATGGTTGGCTTTCACCTGTTTGTTAGTCTTGGGTATCAAGTTGTTCTTTGGTGGCATTCTTGCTTTTGGCTCTTTTTCCAGTGATTGCATTGCTCGCAGTTGATTATTGCGGGGTTGCTAAGCAAAGGCTATTACCTGTTGTTCTTGTGCATGCTGAATTTTGACTGCATTCGCATTCCAATCTATCTGCACATTGTACTCTTTTTGCCAAGTTTGTCCCAACAACATTGGGTGTTGTGTGCTTTCATCCTCGACTACATAACAGTTGTGTGGGTAAATATATTGATGTACTTGTACATGCAATATAGTCCAGCCCAATGTTTTCAATGAGTGTGATGTACTACTTTCCAGCACTTGAGGAGTAGGATGAAGTTGATATGTGGACTTGAGCTGTTGGTATAATCCGTAAGAGATCAAATTTGCTTGAGCTCCAGAATCAAGCAATGCCGGCGATTCAACTTGATTGCTACCCACTTTTACTGCAATCATTGGCTCCACTGTGTCTTCATCCAAATTCATTATTCGAATGGCATTGATTCACAATGTTGCTCCACTTTGTTGTTGTTGTCACAGAAGTCTTCGTTTTGCAATTCGTTCTTTTGCTTCTGCTTGAGCTTCTTCTCGTACTCTCTGTTTCTCCTTCATTCGTTGTTTTCCTTGATGGATTTGTTGAAGCATATCTTGTGTTAGTGGTAAATGATATTTCTTCAATCGACATCCACTAATCCAATTGGGCATTTCTTCACATCTTTATACTTCTTGAGAAGTTGTGTTAGCCGTTCTTCTTCTTCAGGCTCTAAGTCGGTTGCTATATAGACCGGTTGAGGCTTTTCACCTGGTTCCACGAGGTCTATCCTTTTTGCATTTTTTGGCCCATCGTAAGATTCTTGATCGGTTTTTTCCCTGACTGGTGGTGTCATGATGATTTTTCTATCCTGGATGGTAAATTTCCGATAGTGTGATGGTACATTCATGTTTCCTTTCTCTGACTCCCCTTTACCATCACTATCTTCTTCGGTAGTCCATATCTCACATAAAGAACGTTTCAGTGCTCCAGTTTGGTCCACTCTTGGTCTTTTGTTGTTTCTTTTTTTTATTTTTGAGATTTTCGTGATTTTGTTTCTGTTTTAGCTTTTTGAACTTGTTTTATTTCCTCTCGCGTTCTTTCCCTTCGAACTTTGAGAATCTTCCTGATATTTGATCTTTTACACAATCCTCTGCTTTTACAAGCATCAAATAGTGAGTTTTACCTTTTATCATGGGCATCAGGTTCTCTCTTGCTTTGTTCCCTACTTGTTTTCTCCTATAGCGTTCTTGGCGTCTAGGGTGCTGATTAGCAAAATCATAAAACTTGATATTCTCTGTTTTCCCCCCATGCTCACTTGAGTTGTCTGAACACTCATTATCTGCATCATTATTTACTTCCAGATGTTCAGAGGAGTTATAAAACTCTTCTTGTTCTGGTGGTTCAATCGTCTCATCTCCTCCTGGTATAATGCTTACCATGTAGTAGGGTAGCACATCATAGCCATCCTTATCGTAGAATTTGTTGTTGGACTATCTGTAATGGTACAAACATCCAATGTTGCCAGTATGTGTTCCCATTCTAGAGGTTCCAAGACATCTTCAAGAAAAGGTTCCGGAATATACTCCTTGTCCTCAATCGCTCTTTCTAAAACGCATTCTTCTCTTCTTAAGCTTCCACAATGTGAAGCTCCGCACATCCATAGCTCTTTTTGTTGCCCTAACCATGCTAGGAGTTTCGATCCTGCTAATGTAGCTGAATCAAATTCTTCCACTGGTGTCTGGTTCACATCCTTGTAACTATGGTCTTTCAGGTGTATTTTAGTTGTTGTCTCGCCATGTCTGAGGTATATGTGGTTGGAACCCCAATCTTGGACCATCTTCAATGGTCGCATGAATGGTCTTCCCAAGATGATCTCATAATTGTTCTTTTTGTCAAAATCGACTATTGCAAATGTATGCTCATACTCGATTCCGCACGAAGTGACAATCACTTTTTCTAAGAGTCCTAGAGGCTTCTCCATGAACCCATCTGCCATTTGCAATTTCATTCTGGTAGCTCTTAAAACTGGTTTTCCCCATTTTTTCTAGATTTCCTTGGTGGCGATAGCAACTCCCGCTCCACTGTCAAGAATAGCTTTGGAAATTACTCCTTGGAATTCTACTAGTAGCGTGGTGTTTCCGTCTTCTCCCTCGCAATACTCTCCAACCTTGTTTAATGGTACTGGACTAGTGTTTAGTTGAGGCCTGTCCAATTCTCTGATCCCTTCCTGAAGCTTCGAGGTGGGGTCTTTCACTCCAAATTTTTCTAGGCATTTACCTACTGTGGTCCACATGTTTGGTCATAACCTTAGGAGTTCGGCTAATGTGATTGTGCATACCACCCGGGTGGACAATAACTCAATCAATCCTTGTGAATTCATCACTTTGTCAAAAGAGAGTCTTTGAGATGGGATTGCTCTCACTTCAGACTTGGCTTCATACTCTCCTAGGTAAGAGGGTAGACTTTTCAACGAGTCTGGTTGGCTGTGCCTCGAACTAATTGATCCCTGGTCTCCCCCTTGTGAATGTATATCAAAGTTCACTTGTGATCTTGCTTCAAATTATTCAATAGGAGGTAAGATCTCATTTTTCTCTTTTATCATGCTTTTCATGTGGTTACTCACCCTGTTAGCCTCGTTGGCCTCATGGATTTGCTGTTTCAATCATCTTTCTACACATTTTCAACCTTTGTTTTTCTATTTCAGCATATGGATAAGTCATCCATCTTTGCTCTTGGGTTTGGTTCTTTTTGAGTCTGGCTTCATAAGCTTTTAGAAGTGCATCCAACTGCTCATTTACCTTGTCTGCCAGTACTGATCCTCATGATCCTGCACTTTTGGGCTCTGCTATTTCCTTGGGTGCTATGGTTGCCATGGTGTGTGAGCTTAAGCTACCTAGATCCTCTAACCGCTCTAATCTATCCTTTGTATGTTTTAACTCCTCGGATAGAGTTGTTTGCTCTCATTCTTTCCTGGCTTTCATACGCGCCTTTCTAGCTTTCCAAGTGCTTCTCTGATTTTTCGTTTCTGGACTTGGGGCATCGGTTTTTGGCTCTTCAATTATGGGTTCGTTCGTCATTCTTTGAGCCTGGGCTCGTGTCACCGTCTGAATAGGTATGATTGTTTCATTTTTTGACCCTCCACTGGAAGGTACTGTTTCTAGCATGTTCAAGGTAGTTTTTTCTCCTTTGCTCGGGTTTTTAGGGCAATCAGGAATCAAATGAGTAACTCCACACTCGGTGCAATATGCGTTGACTCTAATGATTTCATCATGAGGGCAGTCTCTTAGCCAATGGTCTCCACCACACTTGTAGCAGGGTCCCTTGGGTTGTTGAGGTGCTCCTTGAGCTCCTCTTTGTTGGTATGCGTGTCTCTGTCCACCCATGCCTCCGTTGGCTATGAACAACAATGCTCGTTCATCTAAGCTATATCTTCCTTCTCCTGCTGCATGTGCAGCTGTTGGTGGTCCTGTACTTCCTATCATGCTCCATGGTTCTAGTGTCGAGTGTTCTTACGATGGATAATAGACAGAGTTTTCCACATATCCATTAAGATCTTCATAATATGCATGCATAGGCACCAAAGCCTTCTCCTCTGATTCGGTTACGGTTGGTGTGTATCTTATACCGACTGGCCGTAATCCTGGTAGGGGTGGTTGTTGCCCCAACACTGGTTGTGGTCTTTCTACACCTACAGGTCCTGGTAGGTTGCCTGCTTGATACCTAGGCATTGGTGGAACTTGAGGAGAAGCTACCTGAGCTTGGGGAGCGTAAGGTCTCTCTCTCACATATCCCTTGTTATAATAACATTCCTCTGTCCCATGGTTTGTCCATTTTTGTTCAATAGCACACCACTTGAGCTATTTAGCCTAGGGTTTGGCGTACAAGTTAATCTTTTTTAGCACTTCCTTTACAAGCTGCTCTCGGTTTACACCTACTTCTCCTTTCGGTGTTGTCTTAGAAGACTTGCTTCCACTTTGTTGTGAAGATGAATCGTTGTCAAGGTCCTTGAACTCCCCCTCTTTGTAGACCGCACAATTGCCCACAAGGTAAAGAGCCTCCTTGGTCAACTCATTCAACGTCGTGCTCCTCTTCATATGTAAGTCCTTCTGGAGATCTGCATTCCTTAGTCCTTGGATGAATATAGGCATAAGTCTGGACTGAGTTGGCAGTTCTTCCACAGGACAGAACTTAACATACCTTTTTAGTCTTATGGCTTCCTTTCGCATAGATTCCCCATATTTCTGTTTGAATTTATGGATTTGTGAGACTGTATTATGAGCTATCCCCCTTTGTGAGAATTCCTCGATAAACTCGTCAAACACTTCCTCCATAGACTCAAAGTCTCTACGCTCTACAGAGTCAAACCAAGTAGCAGTGCCATCCTCTAGGGTTAGTCCAAACCCTGCGAATTGGGTAACACTTCTTCAGCTCTAATTACACGCACAAAGGTTGCTACATGATCTCTTGGATTTGTGTTTCCTGTGTATTTCTTGTTTACCCATTTTTGCACTTGAGAAGGTCTAATTCTATGATGGTCTACAAACCTCATCATTGGATCTCTATGTCCTAATCGATATACCTCCTCTGGTCTTCTGTAGTAGGCTGGTTCCTCTCCCAGTGGTGCTCCTAAGCCATAATTTCTAACAGTTCTTGCCAGAGATGGTCCATCTCTTTGAACTCGTTCTATGGGTGGTCTTCTAGGCTCTATTGACCCTTGAGTCTTTGGCTTACTTCCTCCTTGATACCTTGAATAGAGTGGTGGTTCTTGCAAGTCCCTTAGCCCTCGTGCGGCTTGATAACCATCTCGGTTTCGGTCTTGTTCCAATGTTACACTCTGTCAAAGCCATACCTGCAATGATGGTTGAGTTGCTGGTTGGTTTTGATTGTTGAATGTTTGCGATCGGGTAGAATGTGAGGTCACGTTACTCCTCTAAAAAGGGATTTGTCGACTTGGTAGGGGTGTAGGTGGCATATGTTGATGCTCCTGGAACTGTTGTCTTTTCTACCTCCTCTGGGAGAATACGTTGGTATTATTTCCCGTTCCTATCAACAAAAACTATATCCTTCCCCATAGCAGTTTCATAAGAGAATAAGTAAAGAACCTTGTCTTTGCTTAATTCGTTTAAGTATGGTTCTTTGCAGCGAAAGTAAGCGACTATTCCCTCACTCTCATGCTTGTAGATTCCCACGTTCTCATTATAAGTTGAAACCCTGGTTTTTTTCTTATCATACATGAAAATTTCTCCAGGCCGATCAATGTTTGGTGGTGGTTCTTGAGCTTCTGAAACCATTTTCCCTTTCGCCACATTATCTCCATATCTGTTGTAATCTTCAGGGTTACTAACTATCAGATAGTGGTTCCCCTTTTCGCCTTGAAATCTATCTCCATCATCATAGAATCGAATTATCTTCAATCTCTGAGCCGGCCTTTCTTCAATATAAATGCACTTGCGTCCTCGATAGTCAGAATAGACTAGGGCTCCCCTCGAGTTTGTTCCTTCTAAGAAGATCACAGTGAGCTGGAATCATTCAAAAGATTTAGGGAGGTGCTTCCTCCTGGCATTGGTCCTTCATAGGTGAAACCTCCTGGCTGTTGACTACCCATCATGAAGAAAGATTTGTCTGACAAAGTTTCAGTATCACTACCTTCCTTAATAATCGGTGCTAGTGGATCTAGCCTTGCCTGAGTTAAACTCTCCTCGGTGGACACTAAGCTACCTTGGTCACTTGCCACCTTCTGGTCTCTAAAAATGTATCTTCCTGATCTTAAATTCATCAAACTTATCAATGTAGTCTATCACAAATCCAACCACTCACCTGATCCCGCACAACTTCTTGCTTTGCTGCTGAATATACCTATACACAAGCGTTTAATTTTGGCAATTGAATCAAAGCATTTAACTGCTAGAGGTTATCTTAGTAATGATTGGTATAATTGGAGAGTTAATCTCAACCACTACTGTATTTTATACACTGTTGATGTTCTGGATTAGGTCTGCTAATCTGGAATTGTACTTCCCTCGAATGTTGGTCAATTTACGTGAAAGAGTCTGAATTCAGTCTTTGCTCCATCAGATGGACAAACAAGGTCCAAATTCACTTCTGAAAGAAGTTTTGGAACCTATAAGCCAAATGGAACCTCATTGTCTAAGCCCAGTCAAATTTTCTCTTCAGTAGGCCCCAATAGACATCCTACACGTAGGATGTCTCCTGCTCTGTTTTGCCTGGATTTTTGCACTATGGATTCCCCTTGATGTGCTGAGTCCACAGCTATTTTTACTTTTTGATTTAGACACCTATAAGCTAGTCAATGGATCAGAAATCTGTTCCGACAACGTGCTATTGGTTTTGATCCATCTAATCAACTCCAATTTGGACCAAAATTGACTAGGAGGCCTGCCTCAGGCTATACAACACCTTGCTTTGTCCACAGTCAGTATCTGGCTTCAATTTCTTGATTTAGACATCCTATACGTAGGATGTCTTTTTCATCAGAATGGCTTCAAATTCAAAGCACAGGCTCCCCTTGAGGTGCTGATCACTTTGGTATGCTCAAAAATAGGTTTGGAGTGCAAAATCACACAAAAGACATCCTAAGCGTATGATGTCTTTTGGCCTGTTTGACCCCAGACTTGACCCACAGCTTCCCCTTGATGTCAGTAACCCAGTGGTATGCTTAGATTTTGGTTTGGATTTCAAAAGTCCCCAATTTTAGATGTTCTTGCCTTTTTCAGTCAAAAGTGCTAAAGTCTGCTTTGAACCCAAATGAGATGAAACCCCTCTCAGTCATTCAATATATCATGCAGATCATGCTCATGCAGCCATCCTATGGTTTTGGTCTTAAAATAATGCTTTGGCACAATTTGGGTAGGATGTATGGCAATTTCAGTCTATCTGGCCTTATCCTGTCAAGATATGGTCAAATTTTCACTTTCCAATTGAAAATAGGGTAAACCCAACCTTCTAAACACACTGGTCAACTCAAAATCCCAAAATTCCCACCAGATTAGCCTGTAGACATCCTACACGTAGGATGTCTCCTGGCTTAAAATTAAATTTTTTCTAACAAAAATGCTCCTGATGCTCTACAGCTCTATCAGAAGCACTCACAGTAACTTTTGGACTTCACTTCAGCTTTCAAACACACTTTTGCGTCTTTTACAACCTTGTGATGAATTTACCAAGCAAGTATACATGCATGAAGTGCTCTAGATCCTAAATCATGATGTCCTACTTACTCTACTTGTACTCATACTGTGAAATGGTGATAAGGGTGTCTTGGTTTCTTTCTGGCCTCTCTGGACTCTAAAGCTCTCCTCT
The DNA here is from genome assembly GCF_014529385.1 of Adiantum capillus-veneris. NCBI lineage: Eukaryota > Viridiplantae > Streptophyta > Polypodiopsida > Polypodiales > Pteridaceae > Adiantum > Adiantum capillus-veneris. The sequence continues at coordinate 145,927,584 of NC_140953.1, read as the reverse complement.
CACCGCTTCTACCACTCCAACTCCTACTCAAGAACTCAACTAGTACCTAAAACTATCTCATTCTACCTAAATCTACCTAAGTTGAAGGATCTAGGCCAGACACACGCTTCCTAGACTCCCTCTAAGACCTAGAGAATCCTCCACCCTCTGGTCCTGTCTAAATGTAAAACGAGACTCTTGGCAATCCAAAAATCCCTATCCTCAAGGACTAGTCTCGGTCACCTACCTAAGGTTTTTGTCCCCGACAGCGGTGCCAATGTTGGACGGGTACGCCTCGATGGACGTCAGCACAGCGAGAACTCACCTAACAAGATTTGTCAGCTAAGGATGAAGCTCGACCCGCAAGCGCGTGAAAGCAAGCATAAGGTGTCAACCGACACTCGATCGACTCCTAACTAATTCCTACAGAGGTCTCTACCCAATGTCTAAGTCACAGTCTTCAAGAGTGCATAAGAGGAAACTTCCTACAGCGCTTTTTAGAGCCGAACACCCATCAAACAATTTCAAAACACCACAGAACTTGAAGGAGACCCTACTAAAACCAATAGGTCGCTCTCCCTAAGGTCTATGAACCAAAACCCCCAACCCAAAACATCCGGTGCAAAATCACGTAGGATGTCTGGCCGAAATTTGCAGGTCTTCGTTTTCGGAATCTAAAGTGCCTAATGTGTAGCTCTACTCAATGTGAACGCGTGGATATGCTGCAATGCAAAATCGAACAATGTATGCTCACCGAATCACCATATGAAGCTCGTAAATGGAGCTCGCAAAACCGGACCGTACGTGCGCAATGTAGGTATTGGCTTGTAGCTCTCGTCGGGGGCAACACGCTGCACTTCTCCACACTTTATTCCAACCACCGGTGCACATGTAGTGTCAAGATGAAGCTCACACTCTCTCTCGTACTCAATATGCTCACTCACAGACTTCAAAAACTTTTTAAAAATTGCAACGTTTAATGGCCTAAAAACTTATGTGTAGCGGAAATTAGCATGAACATAGTGGGCATTTCATTAGAATAGATTCCTAATGAGAATTACAAGAGTGCTTGTGTGGAGAGAGCAACAAAAATCATAACACCTAGTTAGATAGCATCAACAATACTTTCAAAAGAGAAAGAAATTAAGCTATTGACAACAGTTGAGGACCGGATTTGCATGGAGCCGGTCCCCCCTCCAAAAGGCTTTGCATTATGGTTTCTCCGATCAAGAGAGACATTGTACAATACAGTTTTTTGTGTTCCTTCAAGACTAGCTAGTGCAATGAAGATGAAAGCTTCATGCACTAAGCAAAACACTTAGCAAACACAACTTGAATTATCCCCAGTCTCAGACCCAAGACCTCACACACCTTCAAAGATGGTGAGAGCTAGCAGGGTATGAGAGTAGATTGAGAGGAAGAAGGAGTATCTTACAAGAAAGATGTACATCTCCTCACATAATCACTCATATTAGCATAGCTTAGCTTAGTAATTAGCATGGTAGAGGAGATGAGCATGCATTGAAGCTTGGCTCTTGGTTGGATTTGCATCCACATGCCAAGAGTGTGTCGATGTAGGCTTCTATCTCACAAGCTTGGAGTAGGTGATGAGCTCTCCATTAAAGCTTGGGAAGAGATAGTCTTCTCTTTCTTCACACATGAGATTGTGTGAATGTGTGTGTGATAATGCCTTGCAAAAATCAGCCCCCTCTCTCTCTTGGGCGAGCCCTCTTGCTATTTGCTCTTGCTTTCCCCCCATTGGACCTCCCCAAGTCAAGCCAATGGCTATTAAGCAGCATAACTGATAGCCTTCTGACATGTGTTCCCCTTTCCCCTTTTGTGAGAGCTTAATCAATTAAACTTAATTGATTTAAATGAATTAAATCCTCATTGGACCTTTCCCCATTCTGACCAATAGGAATTAAGTAGCCCATTGGGCTACTCAATTCCTATTGGACCCCTTCACGGGCTGTCCAATAATCATCCAGGAGACTTAATTTTCATTGGTTCTTTTTATTAAGTGTTTTAAAATTAATTAGGCTAAATTTACTCTAGCCTAATTCTCATTGGTCCACTTCAAGGGTCATCCAATAGGAATTGAGCACACTTTGGGAGGAACTAGCTTAGGCATCTGACATGTGTCCTTCATTCCCTTTGTGTAAAGGGGAGTTGTGTGTGTGTGTGTGGATTTCTCTCTCAACCCCTACCTTTAGGGCTCGCCCCCTCATTTGTAGGGATGTTTGTTGACTTTGGAGAGTACACAAACCACCCAATTCATCCTAAGCTTTAACCCTTTGGACACAACCTTTGAATTTTGGAACCTTAGCATTTTGGAAGTCTTAATGGGCTGAACCTTAGGGTCTTTTTAGCCCATTGTTGCACATGGCTCTTTTGCAGATGAACCCCCCTTTGGATCCCTATTTTCCCTCCTTTGGATCCGTACTGTGGCCGGTCTGCTAGCTTCACCAATATTCTAGCTTTTTCTCCCCTGGCACTTCCCCATATTAAATGATCAATTTAACATGAGAAAATCATTTAGGAGAATTAGATATTGATTATTATGACATTACCTCTCTCTTGAAATCATAGTCGTCCTCGACTATGGTGTAGAGAAGATAAAGCATATTCATGAGTCCTTTTCTTAGCAGGTAGAGGATCCCTATGTTACCCTACGACATCATTCCACAATGGATGACTAGTCCATTTGGCGGTTGAGAGCCAGAGGCTACCGCAAGCATGTCTGCACATTAGTCCTATCAGTCTTCCATAGTAGAGTGACAAGCTCTACTTGGTGTTTGGGAGACATCATCTCCACAAACTTGATCTAAGCATGCATACTACTTCATTTTTGTGCACAATAAAGAAAAAGAGAGTCTTATAAGACAAAAACTTTGTTCATTTTTAACATTTTGTACATTTGCTTACTCTTGGGAAGCATTGTAAGCATTAACAAGGTTTAGGTTATCCTTTAATTGTATGCCTTGCATCCATCTAGCATCTTCAAAAGGATAATTTTTAAACTTAATAAGATATCGTCGGATAGTCTTACCGCCTCTTAGTACCTTGTCTTCATGTCGGAGAATGGACTCGGGCTGCAACACCTCCTCTTGGTCCTCGATCTCCGGTGGGTCTTCAATAGTTGGTACTTGAGGTGGCTCTCCTTTGTAAGTCTTTAATAGGCTCACATGGAAAGCATTGTGTATGAGCCAATGATTGGGTAACTTGAGTTGGTAGGCCATCTCATTGATTGGCCTAAGAATCTGGAAGGGACCATAGTACCTTTTTGCTAGTTTAGCATAGTACTTTTGGTGGCCCGTAGGATTCTTGCCCGTCGTGTGCCTTAATTGAGCCTTGGGAAACTTTAACAAGACCCGATCGTTTTCTTTAAAGGCTTGGGCTCTTCTGTGCTTGTCAGGAGCAGCCTTTTTCCTTTGCTGTGAGATAGAGATAGCATCCTTAATCTTTTGAAAAGATTCTTGTAGGTCTCGGCTATACTCATCTGCAGTGAAGATCTTCCCATGTACCTTAAGTAGCAAGGGACTTTTTGATCTTCCCTCAATTACCTCGAAAGGTGCTTTTCCCGTGGAAGTATGTACAGTGTTATTGTAAGCATACTCCACTAAGGGTAAGTACTTCTCCCATTGGGATCTTTGATCTACTTCCGTTACATAGACTTTTAGTAGATCGAGAATGGTTAGGTTAGCTATTTCATCTTCTCTTTGGCCATCCATTTGTGGATGATAGGCCAAAGAGAAGATTAGCCTTGTCCCTAAATTCTCAAAGAGACCCTTCCAAAAATTACTGGTCATTCTAGGATCTCTATCCGACACTATGGACATTGGCAAGCCATGGTACTTGAAAATTTGTGAAATGAAGAGGGTTTCCATTTGATGGGCTTTGATAGTCTTTTTGACATGTATAAAATGAGCTTGCTTACTGAACTTGTCTACTATCGTCCATATTCCCGTATTCCCATGGATAGACTTAGGCAATCCAAAGATAAAATCCATGGATGTGCTCTCCCATGGTGAATTAGGGATTGGCAAGGGTTGAAGCAATCCAAGTTGCTTCCCTCTATCAAATTTTGTCTTTTGGCATACCACACATTTAGAAACATACTCTTGTATGTTCACTTTCATGGTAGGCCAAAAGAAATATGTTTCAATTCCCTTTAGGGTAGACTGAATCCCTCTATGCCCCGCATACGGTGGAGCATGAGACTCATACATTACTTTCTCACGTAGTGAGTTAGTAACGCATAGTCTATTGCCATAGAGAAGATAACCATCTTGTAAAGTAAATGGTTCTTCTTTCTTCCCTAATGCAAGGGATGAAATCACATCTCTAAAATCGTGATCAATAGCGTACTCATCTATCATTGAAGATAGATCATTGTGAGTTGCTATGGAAACCGCATTCACTCTCGGCCGTCTTGAGAGTGCATCAGCTACTTGATTATGCTTGCCAGCAATGTGAGCAATATGAAAATGCAATTGCGAAAGGAAATTTTCCCACCTTATTTGTTTGTTGGAGAGCTTGGTCTGCGTCATGAAGTACTTAAGACTTTTGTGATCCGTTCGCAGAATGAAAGGAGTCCCCAATTAATAGTGCTTCCATGAGTCTAAGGCATGTAGAATTGCAAGGAGTTATTTTTCATATATGCCTAGAGCTTGCTCAACAGGATCGAGCCTTTGAATCTCATAGCCTATGGCGTGCCCTTCTTGGAGCAAAACAGCTCCAAGGCAATCACCACAAGCATCACATTGGACCTCAAATGGTTTTGAGAGATCCGATAGTGTAAGCACACGTTGAGAGATAAGCTTTTCTTTAAGCTTTTCGAAAGCATTGTTCTCCTTAGCAGACCATGTATACCTAACGCTTTTCTTTGTTAGGTCATGTAATGGTCCCGCAATTTGTGAGAACTTTTCTATGAAGTATCTATAGTATGCAAACATACCTATAAAGCTTCTTAGTTCATGAAGATTCCTTGGTTTAGGACATCCTTTTATTACCTCTAACTTTGATGGATCCATTTGGATGCCATCTTGAGAGATAATGTGACCTAAATACTGAATCTCTTGCAAGAAAAATTCACTTTTCTTTTGATTAACATAAAGTTTATTCTCTCTTAAAACTTGAAATATTACCTGGAGGTGTTTCTTGTGTTCGTCTAATGAATTAGAGTAGATGATAATATCATCAAAGAACACTCCAGTGAAGGTTCAATGAGGCCTGAACAACTTCTCCATCAAGTGGTTGAATGTGGCTAGTGCATTGGTCAAGCCAAAAGGCATGACAATGTATTCGTAAAGACCAAATGTGGTGCGAAATGCGGTCTTTACAATGTCTTGATCAACTATCCTTATTTGATGATAGCCACTTTTTAGGTCAATCCTACTGAAGTAGGTCAATCCTTGTAGCTTATCAAATAGGTCTTCTACCCATGGACAGGAAACCTATTCTTGATAGTGATCCTATTTAGTGCTCTATAGTCAACACACATACGATATGTGCCGTCTTTCTTTTGCACTAATAGCACAGGTGAGCAACTCGAGATGAGCTAGGCCTAACCATGCCCTTCTCAACTAACTCATGCACTTGCTGCATAATCTCCTCTTGTTGAGCTTGAGAAACTCTATAAGGACGTTTGTTAGGCGGTGAACTTTCTGGAAGAAGTTCAATTGCATGGTCATCATTACCTCGTTTAGGAGGTAGCTCACAAGGGATGTCGTCAATAAAAACATCTTGAAACCCCTTGAGAAAATTGGATAACTCTAATTCCTTTTGGTTGCTTTTATTTTCTTTTGCTAAAGCAAATCATGTACACGAAAATAGAGCTCTTTATTGACTTGTTGAAAGCTGGTGTATGTACAATGGGGATAGTGTTACCCATTTCCTTAGCATCTATGTACATGTCTTTTTCCCTGAACTTAAAGGAGATTCTCCTTTCAGGAAATTTAACATTGGCAGCCAGGCAATCAAACCATGGTGCCCCTAGGATTACATCCTCATGCTTGAGAGGAGAGATAAAGAAGTCCTCTTTGTCCACATAGCTTTGAACATGAAGCCTCAATTTCTCGATTAAGGGAGTGTGACTGAAGATTCTTGATCCTTGAAAGCACTGTCTGTGGGTAGGACATCTTCCATCTCGTAGGCTTGTATGCCTAGCTTGGTGTCCAACTCTATAGATATAAAATTGTGAGTAGAACAAGGGTCAAATAGAATAAAAGCATCATGTTCTCTTACCTTTCCCCAAGCATGGCATAGAGGAGATCCTTTGTGGTGAGTTTGGTGAGTCTCGTCCTCTTGGATTTCAACCAAGGAAGCTCTAGGAGGATCTTGGCGGTTGTTCTTTTGGGGACAAGCGCGGTACGCATGCCCTTGTTCTCCGCACTTGAAACACCGGTTATCCTTGCGATAACGCTCAAGCTCTTCAGGAGAGAGTTTGTTCTTACCTTTGTAAACTCCCTTCTCTTTAGCTTTGTTGGAGTTGCCCTTAGGAGACTTTTGGACATTGTCCTTCCCCTTAGGCTCATTGGAACCCTTGTTTTCCGTGGGCTTATTATTTCTTTTAGCCCCGTTTGGAAATTGATTCGAGAGGCCACCATAGTATGGTGTATTACCGCTGATATGGTACGTGCCCTTTGGGAGTTGACATACTCCACCATTTCTTCGGTTAAGCCCGCACAAAATTGTTGCTTTTGCTCTCCAAAATCCAACTTTTTGAAGACAGTGTCTTTGAGTTGTAGGTCCCAAAACTTGTCTACATATTTGTGGATGGATTCATAGGGAGAGAGCTTTAAGCTTCGCCATTCGGTGAGTACTTTGTCTTTGGCATCGGTGGCCAAAAACTGCTTCATAATGGAAGCTCTTAAAGCTTTCCATGTTCGTAGAGCTTCACCGTTGGCTCGTAGGCTAGACCACCATTGTCTGGCGGACTTTTGAAAGTGCATAGCTACATGGTGTAGCTTAGAGGACTCCGTGAAGCCCTCATCTCCAAACGCCGCATCAAATTGCTGGATAAAGGCCAAGACTTTGTCCGTAGCACCAAAGGTACCATCATAGGTAAGGAAAGAGATGCTCTTCCCTCCCTCTTTGAATTTCTTCAGCTTGGACAACCTCTTCCATGCGGCATAGGATTTCCTATGGCCTCTTCTTTTTGATGGTTCAAAGGTTGCACCATCACTTTCTTCAGAACGTGAAGAATTTGAAGAAGGTGGAGAAGAGGGTGACCTCTTTCTCGCCTTTTTCTTGTCTTGATCTTCGGCGTCTTCACCATCGCTTTCATAAGAGGAAGAGGATGAAGAAGATGGAGAAGAGGGTTTCCTCTTTCTCGCCTTTTTCTTCTCTTGCTTTTTATCATCCCTCTTTGAATTATGGTGTGGAGAAGAGTGCGATGGTCTTCTCCGCTTTGATGGTGATGGAGAGCGTTTAGCCTGCCGTCTTCGTGGAGCCATCTCCGCCGAGGTGGCGGGAGACTCACTTCTTTCTCGTTCCTTCGGTAGAGGATCTTGAGTTCTCCTTTGGGAAGGAGATGCATCATCAAGAAGTAAATTCTTGAGACCTTCGTACGGATTCTCTTCTTCTTCCCGAATCGGAGAGAGACCTCTTTTGGGTCTCACAAGGAGGCTTCCTAGGTGTTCTCTCGTCATGGTGATGAGCTTGGAGAATCCCATGAGCACGGAGCTTTCGTTGCACTTCACTTTGGAGAGATGGATTGCACATGGCTCGTTGAAGCCTAGAAACAAGATAGTTAACAAGCATCGGAGCATCATTAGTAGCTTGCTCATTAGCAATATCAAAGTTATCAACATTAATTTCACTCTCTTTACTATTGTCAACCATTCTAACAACTTTTAGGTGTAAACTTTTTAGGTGTACTTTGGCACTTCAAGCCCTAGTTGCTACTCCTCTTTACCCCTTTAGAAAAAGCACTCAAGCTACTGTACCCATGGCTCGAATACCATTAATTGCAAGGAATAGAAGAGAGGGTCTTTCAACACCAAAACTGCACCGGCTCCTGTCAAGCTTCTAATAGCTCAATAGTGGTTAAGCCGTAGGCAAGCCCCGTAGGACTCCACTATTAAGACCATAGCTCTTGACGGTGATGCCCCGTTAACTGCATGAAGGCAGGTGCACTGCAAGGATGAAAAATCCCTATTCTACTTACTCACAGGCAATTAATAATACCAACCATGTATAGCCAGCTTAAGGACCTTCCTTCTTGAGCAAGAAAAGAGAAACCTTGTGCTCTGATACCAATGTAACATTTAATGGCCTAAAAACTTATGTGTAGCGGAAATTAGCATGAACATAGTGGGCATTTCATTACAATAGATTCCTAATGAGAATTACAAGAGTGCTTGGGTGGAGAAAGCAACAAAAAGCATAACACCTAGTTAGATAGCATCAACAATACTTTCAAAAGAGAGAGAAATTAAGCTATTGACAACAATTGAGGACCGGATTTGCATGGATCCGGTCCCCCCTCCAAAAGGCTTTGTATTATGGTGTCTCCCATCAAGAGAGACATTGTACAATACAATTCTTTGTGTTCCTTCAAGACTAGCTAGTGCAATGAAGATGAAAGCTTCATGCACTAAGCAAAACACTTAGCAAACACAACTTGAATTATCCCCTGTCTCAGACCCAAGACCTCACACACCTTTGAAGATGGTGAGAGCTAGCAGGGTATGAGAGTAGATTGAGAGGAAGAAGGAGTATCTTACGAGAAAGATGTACATCTCCTCACATAATCACTCATAATAGCAATGCTTAGCTTAGTAATTAGCATGGTAGAGGAGATGAGCATGCATTGAAGCTTGGTTCTTTGTTGGATTTGCATCCACATGCCAAGAGTGTGTCGATGTAGGCTTCTATCTCACAAGCTTGGAGTAGGTGATGAGCTCTCCATTAAAGCTTGGGAAGAGATGGTCTTCTCTTTCTTCACACATGAGATTGTGTGAATGTGTGTGTGATAATGCCTTGCAAAAATCAGCCCCCTCTCTCTCTTGGGCGAGCCCTCTTGCTATTTGCTCTTGCTTTCCCCCCATTGGACCTCCCCAAGTCAAGCCAATGGCTATTAAGCAGCATAACTGATAGCCTTCTGACATGTGTTCCCCTTTCCCCTTTTGTGAGAGCTTAATCAATTAAACTTAATTGATTTAAATGAATTAAATCCTCATTGGACCTTTCCCCATTCTGAACAATAGGAATTAAGTAGCCCATTGGGTTGCTCAATTCCTATTGGACCCCTTCACGGGCTGTCCAATAATCATCCAGGAGACTTAATTTTCATTGGTTCTTTTTATTAAGTGTTTTAAAATTAATTAGGCTAAATTTACTCTAGTCTAATTCTCATTGGTCCACTTCAAGGGTCATCCAATAGGAATTGAGCACACTTTGAAAGCAACTAGCTTAGGCATCTGATATGTGTCCTTCATTCCCTTTGTGTAAAGGGGACTTGTGTGTGTGTGTGTGTGTGTGGCTTTCTCTCTCATCCCCTACATTTAGGGCTCGCCCCCTCATGTGTAGGGATGTGTGTTGACTTTGGAGAGTACACAAACCACCCAATTCATCCTAAGCTTTAACCCTTTGGACACAACCTTTGAATTTTGAAACCTTAGCATTTTGGAAGTCTTAATGGGCTGAACCTTAGGGTCTTTTTAGCCCATTGTTGCACATGGCTCTTTTGCAGATGGCCCCCCCTTTGGATCCCTATTTTCCCTCCTTTGGATCCCTACTGTGGTCGGTCTGCTAGCTTAACCAATATTCTAGCTTTTTCTCCCCTTGCACTTCCCCATATTAAATGATCAGTTTAACATGAGAAAATCATTTAGGAGAATTAGATATTGATTATTATGACAAAAATGACAAAAGTTTTTTCATTAAGGTCAAAAAGTGGTATAAATACCTTACAATTCTCAAACCCTAAAGTTCCAAATCAACCATCTACTCAATCTAAAAGTCAAAACTGGGATACGATCTGGAAACTTCTGTAAGCCCCAATATTTACAAGGTGAAATGTCGAGTTTTCTCAATAAATGAATAATTACAAAAATTGATAATCTGCCAAGTAGTCAATTTTCGTAGGGTGTGTCCAGCTTCTAACAGAGAATCCATGCATTGTACAACAATGAGACACTTTTTGTTGAAATCTTTAAGTACCTTGGCCTTGAGGTTGTGTCCAATCACAAGTGGCCTGAATGTGCTATGCGTCGTTTGAAAGTGGGAAAGAGAGCATATTATGCATTTGAGAACATGTGTAATGCGAGAATTTAGAAACATCAAGTGTTGGGTTCTCAAGAAATATCTTTTTGATTCATGGTGACACTGATTCTTCTTTATAACACATATTTAGGAATTTTGGGAAAAATGCACAAATTTGGGACAATTCTTTGTTTCACAAGTTTGTTCGCGAGGAGAGAATACATGTGCTATGTTGTTGCACATAGGAAAGGTGTGGAGCATCCTTTAGTATATGGTAAGGTTTTTAAAGGTTCTCTTATAAGATATTGTCAACAAAAGTGTTTGGAATACTAAAACACAAACTTAGATGAATGGAGAGGAGAGAGCTCCAAGGGCCTGGCCATGGTAAAGGCGTTGCGGGTGGCTCCTATGGCGTTGCTCACGGCCGGAAGGCGGTTTTTTGAACTAGAGTTCACCTACTTTGTTAAGCTGGTGATAATAAGCCTCAATGAGAGGTAGTAGATATCCAGCATGTAATGTTCAACACCTCAAGGCTCGGCTTGAGCTTGAGGCCGTTTTGTAATTTTATGATGTACTTAATACAATCCACTCACAAATTGTGAGTTTTATAAAAAAGAAACACTAGAGCATACTATGTGAGATTTTGCTAGCATGGTTGGAGATGTGATTTTTAGACTGTGTTGACATGTATGAGTGGAGCCTTATCCATGTACAAACCAAATGTGCAAGAAAAAAAAGAAATAGTGTTTGATCAAGGTTAAAGTATCATATTGTAGACATTCAAAAGGAGACTATAGGAGAATCAATGTGGTCATAGTTTGAGTGGTGGGGACCGGAACAAATAATAGAAAGGCAAATAGCTATGTTTCATTCATACATAGCCTTGAGGGAAAAAATAGAGAGATTAACATCCATCATGAGAAGAATTAAGCTAGATATGCATTGGTTCTAGTTTGTATGTAGGAGAGAGAAAATTGAGCCAGACAGATTTTAGACCTCATCTTGTACTCAATCAACAAAAAATAGTGGAGCCATGATGGTTTTTGGAGCTATGTTGACATTGAACAATAAGATCAAGCTCCATCACCTTGGTGAAGTGATGCAAGATAGTTTGGGAGCATAAAACTCAAATTGGATTAAGCAAAAACCTATTGGATCCACTTTGTTTCATTAGACCGAATCTCTCCAAATTCCCATGACCCGCTAAACTTTCACTACAAAAATCCCACGAGAGATATTTCCAAATTGACAATCGAGCTCACGACCTAGAACCAACAAGGAACTATGTACTCTAAGCCATTCCACCTCGCATAGCTCCATGGAACACCTGTGAGAGAAAACATAAAAAAACCCCTGGCCCCCTCTACCTTCAATCAGCAGGTGCCGGCCCCGTATTTCCTGCTTTGGCTTGCACTGTGTCTACTTTGTGTTACCCGCCACATCCTAGATTGCCTTTCATTTCACCTCAACCCATTTCTTTTTTATGAAAATCTCTAAGTGATTCCCATTAAAAAGAAATGGGTACTTCACAACTTGCAAGAGTTCTTAAAAATTTTACAACAATTTAAGATATAAAGCAAAGTTTTATCACTTTGAAACATAAATGTCTTGGACAATATCATGTTTCAATTAAAGGCGGACATAGCTTGAGCTACCTCGGTTGGATACTTGGGATCACTCTAATCATCATTCATACCACCACAATTGTTTTTTGATGCATTCCCATTGTGGATTACCACAATTTCATGAGTCTCTATCCCTATCCCCAATTAATCACATCTTGGTCCCCGCGAATACAATGGGGGCAAGCTCTAAAGGGGGAGATGATAAAGTTCGATCCGCGTCAAGTTTTTGGTGCATTCCCACTATACTTTCCACTACATGGATTACCACAATACCATGAGCTATTATCCCTACCCCAACCACAACTATCTAGGTATGTGGGTCATTTCTAGCAGTAGCTCATCATGTTGAGCGGTAAAGGCCTATACATGAAAAAAGAGTCCCTTTCCCATCCAAAAAAGTGTCTAAGAGGCCTTTTCAACAAGGCATTGTGGGTTTCCAAACCAAGCCCAAGTCACCTTCCCTTTGTGAATGTTAGAAATGCATGTACAAACTTTGCTTGCATATTTTGTTTGGGAGACTTTTGTTGTAACAACAATGAGTTGGTGCACATCCCTAGCTCGATGTAGGATCAAAGCTTGTGGGTAGTGAAGAATGGAGTTGAAGAACAATACACACAAAAAGGCTCAATAATTGCACATGCTAGCATGCCACCAAACTCTAGAACGAGCATTGCTAAATGTAAGAGTTAAAATCAAGTGCAACACTTATACTGAGAGTTCCTCAATTTTCCCGTTAGGTAGCATGATTCATTAAAATTTCAAAAGGGAGGACAGGATTCAAACCCATAATGTTGATGAAACAATTCTTCAAGCGTCTCCTCTAACCACGCAGGCAACACTGCTCAGTTGTTGATAAACCGTATGCCATGCAATATTAGAAAAACACCTGTGCATCTACTTCTACTCAACACATCGCCCTCAACCTCTACATGCATGGTGCTCATCCACCATCGCCTTGCTCGCACCTGCTTGTTCTCTCTTCTCTTGCTCTTCGCATGTTGCATCACCTCACAATTTCCATTCCCCTTTAAAAGGGATCTTGCCTGATTCCCATTAAGTTTTTTCGCATTAACTCTAGCCAAAATGATCCTTCAAGCGTCTCCTCTAACCACGCAAGAAAACTTGCTCAATTGTTGACAAAGTGTACACCATGCAATATTAAAAAACTCTTGCACATCTGTTGCTACTCTGCTTGTCGCCCTCAACCTCTGCACACATCGTGCTCATCCACCATCGCCTTGCTCGCAACTAATCATCCTCTCTTCTCTTGCTCTCTGTGTGATGCATCGCCCCACAATTTCCATTCCCCTTCAAAAGAGATCTTGCTTGATTCTCATTATTTTCCGAATTAACTCCAGACGGTACTCTCTACTCGCTCTATTGATATTATCTTCATCCGATACTCCTCCAGATTCCATCCTTTCATCCCAATGCTAGGATTGTTTTGAGATGTGTCTCATTATAAAAGGAGGATGATAAATTAGAACGTGCAACATAAGTATGAAGCGACTTCACAATAAGCTCGCAGAGCCAAGCAAGCAGCCGACGTTGCAACCTCAACAATCCCCTACATATAAACAAAAAGCCTAAACCTCCTCTGTGATGCGTCCCCATAGCTGCCAATTCCCTGCGCGATAGTTGCCCTTGCCGAATTGCCTCGCATCTCGCCCCTCGCTCAAATGTTCTTGTGCAAACTTTGACGCCTCACGACAACACCTCCCTCGTTCGGTTTCAAAACGGATCTTGTGGAATTCTGTCCAATTGGGTACCCCCTACTCGATCCTTGAACTATTTCCAAACTTCTCATGTAGAAGCCCTATAAAACATCTTGTGTACTTGTAGATCGTGGTGCTTGAGATGTAGCTTCAAACCTACAAACTTAAGTTCAAACCTATGAACTTAAGTTCAAGCAGACGGTTACAAAGTTCAACCTTAAGGTATACTTGTAGATAATGGCTTGAGATGTATCTTCAAACCTATGAACTTAATTTCGAGTGGATGGTTACAAGGCTCAACTCAAGGTGTCGTTAGTTGTTCAACTCAAGGTGTCGTTAGTTTTGACGGGGCTTGACAAAAAGCGTTAGAGAAATGTTATATTTGAATTCAAATTAAACCACACCATTCCTTACATCACACCTTGCGTCATCGCCATCTCTAGAGCTAGCCATCGCTTCCAATACGTGCATGCTTGTATGAGGGCTCCCCCACAGACCCTGTAAAGCTGGTCGTTCCATTTGGGGTCCTTTGGTTAGGATAGACAGGGGAGATCTAGAAGCAATAGGTGGAACGCGTGACTGTGTCATGAGTGCAGGATCCATTGTTCACTGCAACAAATTTCTGGGACTTCTACAGTGCCGCTTGAAGGGGAACTTACCCCGTGCTGCAAGGTACCATGCGTAGCCGTATTCTTCCAGGCCCGTGGCCCCTCTGTATGAGGGCAACTCTGTATTTAGCGAATGCCGTTGGTATCTCCACTGATGCTGTCCAGATGCAGGCTTTTGAGGTATCGCACGTTGGCGGAGATTGTGAAGGGATATTTGAAGCCAACCCACACAATTTGGTTAGGAGAGGCAAGGGAGCTTTAGAAGCATCTGAAGGTGAGGAGTTCTGCAGTGCCTCTTGCAGGGGGTGAGCTTCTTCACAAGACTCTGGTGCTCTTTTCGCGGAGTTTTGTAGCGTGGCCTTCTCCTCTGAATTATGCAAGCCTCTAGCTTCACCAGAGGATAGACCCATGACACGAGGATAGACAAAGGGTCGTAAAGCTCCCCAAATGAAATTAGCCAGTGTTGGGAAGAACCTTTACTGCTTTCTGGACAAATGCAAGGCTATGGGGGACTCGACCAATGACCTAAAGGGCCCTCTAATTGCTACCAATCTACCCAAGTTGGCTGGCAAAGCTCTCGCTTGCTACTCCTTTAACTTCCAAGGCTCCCACTTGCTAGCAAAAACCATCACCTATTGCACCCCGATCACCCTCTAGTTTCATCCTAAAGCTATGACCACATGAGTGGCATGGCATGGCGAGTTTGCTAGGTAGCCACCGATCACCCTCTAGTTTCATCCTAAAGCTATGACCACATGAGCGATGTGGCATGATGGGGTTTTTTGATGCCTGCCGCCAATAAGGATCACCAAAAGGCAACCATGTCAAGACATGGGATGAGCAACCTTGCCAACTCTGGCCCTCTTCTCATGTTTGTGAAAATGGGTGACTATGCCTATGCGAGCCAGTGACCTGTACAATATGCATTTGCTTTAGAAATTAGAGTGCGAGGGTAATCATGTGCAGTTGATGTAGATACCCAAACTTGTATTTCAATAGGCTGGTTAAAGGCTCCAATTTAAGAATCTTGAGCCTCTACCTTAGAGGAGGATCGAACTTAAGTTCGAGCCTCTTTAAGCATACTCAAAGGGAGAGGTTTGAGCTTAACCTCAATAAAGGTCTGAACCTTTGCTTTATGGAGATTCAAATTTAAGTGCCTTGATCCTCTATGTTAGAGGATTTTCGAATTGAGCCTCAAAGAGAAAGGCTTGGACTTAACTTTAGTAAAGGCCAAAATATTTGCTATAGTAGAGGCTCAAATAAAAGCAGCTTATGCCTCTA
This sequence comes from Adiantum capillus-veneris, assembly GCF_014529385.1. Lineage (NCBI taxonomy): Eukaryota > Viridiplantae > Streptophyta > Polypodiopsida > Polypodiales > Pteridaceae > Adiantum > Adiantum capillus-veneris. The sequence goes on along the minus strand of NC_140953.1, from coordinate 145,912,167 downwards.
GATGAGAAGAGCTTTAAACTTTAGTTTGAGCCTCTAAGGTAGGCTTGAACTTAACGTCAAATAGGCTCAATTTAAGCAACTTGTTGCTCTGCTCAAGAGGAGGCTCGAACATAAGTTCGAGCCTCTAAATAGTCTCAAAGAGAGAGGCTTAAGCTTAACCTTGAATAGGGTCTAAACCTATGTTTTACTAGAGGATCAAAATTAAATAGCTTGAACATCTACCTTAGATCAATAGGTTCCAACTTAAGTTCGAGCCTCTAAGAAACTTTGACGGCAAAGGCTTGAACTTAACATCAGTAGATAATTGAACATGTTCTTTTGTAGTAGAGGCTTAATTTTAACTAGCTTGAGATTCTACCTCAAAGGAGGCTCGAACTTAAGTTTGAGCCTCTAAGAAGCCTCCAAGGGAGACATTAGAAACTAACCTTAATAATGGCATGAATTGTGCTTTACTACATGCTAAAATTTAAGTAGCTTGAGCTTCTACTTAGATGAGGCTCGAACTTAATATCGAGCCTCTAAGTAGCCTCAAAGAGAGAAGCTTGAACTTAATCTTAGCAAAGGGCTAAATTTGTGCTTTTGTACAGGCTCAAATTAAAACACTTTGAGCCTCCACATTAGTGGAGGTTGGAACTTATGTCCAATCTTCAAAGGTGTCTCTAAGGTAGACGCTTGGACTTAAGTTTGAGGCTCTACCTCATGAGAGAAAGAGTCTTGAATTTAAGTGGCTCATGGTCTTGATTGGTGGAGGTTGAAATTTAAATATGATCCTTTGAGAAATCTTTGATATGGAGATTTGAAGTAAAGCTCAAGCTTCTTACTGAGTGGAGACTCATATTTGTATTCTAATTCAGGACAATCATGTAGGGATTTGTACTTGAATTTCAGTCTTCTTCTTGGGTCCAAGACTCACATTCATATGTTGATTTAGAATAACTATTTGGAGATTTATACTTGAAATTCAAGGTTTTAGCAAGTGATTCTTGTGTAGCATTAGAGTGTGATTCTAGCCTCATGAGTTGAATGTAGCCTACTATAACACATGTAGGCAAGCTTCAGGTCACTAAAGCTTTGAGCCTCACCTCCCTATAGTGGAATAGAATATGCAAGTTGGCTTTTAGTATGCGAGGTTCAACTTTATTGCCCGTGACATCATATGTTAATATAAGTCAAAGATATGAGCCTTCATACACTAATTTCTAGGTTTCTAGGTCTTGAGACTCAAACTTAAGTTCAAGATTCACATCTATAAGTTAATGTAGAACTATCATGTGAGGCTAGCCTAATGAGCTCATTATAGTTAGTTACGTGGGCATTAAATATTCTTTTGCTAGAAATCGTTTTCTTAAAAGCCTAATGCACAAAGGACGAGATGGATTTGACACTAGTCAAGTAGCACAATAACTTGTAGTGCCCTTTGCTTAAGATTAGTGTTAGGATTCCAAACAAAAGATGTGATGCATGTGGGGCACAAATGGATTCTTGTTGGGAAAGCCTTTACAGATATCTCAAGATAAATCATTATATGTCTTCAATGAGAATCATGAGAAGTATGACGTAGTGACAATAAACCTTTAAAAGTCCTTTGCAAATAAGGAGTTACAAGAGAAATTGGCAAAGAGATATGAAGGATTGTAGGTTATACAAAGATATGAAAGGCTTTTTTTGAGCCTATGAGTGGAACAATGGTTGGGTGCTTGCATATTCAATTCCAACATAGTTGGATCGAAGTCATGAATTGCATCTCATTATTAGTATTTGCCAAGGCTACATCACTTTGATTGATTAAAAATAGTCACATCTAGTAATCAAGGTGTATGCATGTCTTATTTATCATGCATGAGCTAGATCTTATTAAATACAATGTGCATTTTTTGAATATGTACGTTTATTGATGTGTGTGTGTGTGTGTGTGTGTGTGTGTGTGTGTGTGTGTGTGTGAGTGTGAGAGAGAGAGAGAGAGAGAGAGAGAGAGAGAGCCTTGTATTTGGAGTTGTAAGTTTATGAGAATATTAAATCAAATTTTCAATATGACTAGCATTAGCCACTGGTATGGTGCTAATTATCTTTGGGACTGGCACTTAGTGTCGTGGTTTCATTCCTCCACAGTTGTGTAATTAAAACACATAAGACTTTTTAAGAAGGAAAATCATGACATGGTTATTTGGATGAGCTTATGTAAAAGGAAATTATGATTTACTTGAATTATTATGGTGAATCAATCTAACAATAGTGAAATAGATTACACATTGGATCAATAAAGGGAGCAAAATTTAAGACGTTTTCATGAATGAGAATATGATGGCATTTGGTCAGTTACCTAAAGCAAGAAATATATGATAATATTGGGTTCACACTTATTTCATCTATTTTAGATACCATCAATTCCTATACTACCTTTAAATTTTTTTTGACACAATCATTGACAACCAATTTTTTTGGTGATTTATTAATTTCTTGAAATATGCGATTTCTTTATTTCTAGTATTGTTAGACTTGAAATAATTTCTTTAGACTTGAAATAATTTCTAGTATTGTTAGACTTGAAATAATTTGACACAATCATTGACAACCAATTTTTTTGGTGATTTATTAATTTTTTTATTTTTTGGTAATTTCTTGAAATATGCGATTTCTTTATTTCTAGTATTGTTAGACTTGTTTGTTTTGATAATACATTACCATTATATTAGTTCCACTTGTTATCTTGGAGTTTCTGAGCACCACATTATTTTGGGATCCCATCAATTCTACTTAATGCAATCCTATCAATGTTGCAATGAAAATCTCTTCATTTTAGGTATTTTTATCACATGGAAAAGTGTTTTTGCAAGATAACTTTAAAGTGAATGCTTCCGATGTTTTCACATTTGATTTATGTATTCATATAATCTTATGCAAAAATACTCATTTATTGTTGAACGAGGGATACATTTCAATGCCATAACCAGGTGATCACAAAAATGCTAGCTAAAACTACACAACTATATCACTTATATTTCAAGTATCCTCTAAAAGAATGGGACTTGAATAATTTCCAAAATTCATAAATATGTCTTTTATGGAGTTGAAGTGTGGGGCGGGAGCATCTCAAAATCTACTTGAAAAGAGTTTGAGAATGTCCAAAAGCGTTTTCTTCCAAATTTTCTCCAAGTTAAGACAAAAACACCATATATGCTCCTACTTCTTGAGTTGGGATCTCTTCCAATTGAGGTTATGGGCAGGAAAAGGGTTGTGGAGCACATGATAGAGATGCATCAAAACCCTCACATTGACTTCCTACAATTGCATGGGAAGCAAGCAAAAAAGTTCAAAAGACACATAAAAGCAAGATCTTGAGCACCGGAAGGCTGCAAGACATAAAGAAGAGGTTCGGGAGATGGGATGCATTACACTTGCTACATGATGCTTCAATTGACTCCCAAGTGAATGAAGCTTTTCTACAATGCCAATGTCTATGGCTTGGGAGAAATCCGATGGGTCACGCTTCATACATTACACCACCCATATTGCACCCAACTACAAAACCATGTTCATCGCTGAAAAAGGAAACCGTACTCACACTTATATGCTTGAGCCTATCCCCTTCTCAGAGATACGCACTATTGTAGCCATTCGGCTTATCTCCCATTTCCTTCGATGCGAGACAGGGTGTTGGGGCAATGGAGAACAGTCAAACCGACTATGCACATTATGCTCACTAAAAGTTTGAGAGTCTGAGTACCAGACACTACGAGAGTGCTTAGCTTTTGGTCACATCCAAACTTGCTTCTCTCACATTTTCAGCCATGACTTAGACCTACACACTTTCCTCTCCCAACCATAGTGTGGGCTCTCCATTGCGACTCTCATCACCACAATTTTGGAGCATCGAGAGTCACTAGTCAACCATGCACATACTACATCACATGTAACTTTGGTCCCATAGGTCATATTTGACCTTCGAGGACGATAATAAAATCTGTGTGTGTGTGTGTATGCACGCGCACATGTGTGTGTGTGCATGTGTCTAAATTTCATCTTCATCTACTATCGATAATGCCCTTCTCTTGAGCCCACATTCTTGATTCAAGCAAACAAGGGAGACCCACCATATTTTGATATTCAAAACCTAGCCTTGGGTGGTTAGCTTGTAAAAATGGATTATCAATAACCTTAATGAGGGATCTTCAACCTATAGATAGGCCTCTCTCCTTCCTTGTAAATCATCTCTTACATAGAACCATTGCACTATATGTGTGAGGAGAGTCTAGGTGTATTCACCATACTATGAATTCACACATTTATGCGCTATAGTTTTTAATGCTACACATTACAAGTGAGAGAGTGTGAGTGCCACATCTCAAGATCACTACATTTTTATATACTCTTCCATTTTCAATGCAATTGAGATTTGGTGCTTCAAAGGGATGATTTGGCTTTTCAAATCTTTGTCCTTCCACTTGTGCAACATAATTTGTGATTCAAGGTGAATTGTATCTTATAACTTTGTGTCAATAAATCTTGTTGTGAAAGCACTTTTAGTGTGTTTTCATTGCGTAATTCTTGTCCATTATAAGAGTGTATTTTGGTGAGAGGTGTCCCCCGACCCAAACAATGTGTACAATATGGATTTTTTTTGAATTCACTAAGCAATGCTTTAGTTTTATGCAAGCTCTATGATAGCATCATAACAAAAAACATAACTTTGAAAGTTGCAAACTAGATATTGCACAAATCCCATTATTGTCCTTGCTCTGCATCTTTATTGCTCCACTTGATGCGTGTCTCTATTTTTTGCATGTAAAATTTCTAAATCTTTGAAGACTAGATTCTCCAATGTGTCGACAATAGGGAAAGATGTGGATTTAATTCAGCTTTTCCAATATATGTAAAGATGGATATATTTTTATATGGATTGTCTCCTTATAACCACCGCAACAGTTCTTTGTAGCTAGGGGCACCTACAAAATTTACTGGCGTGGCTTAAGTGATGCTAAATGATTTTCCCTAAAAGATAATAAAAGCATCCCTAAGAGCATCGCTTAGAGTGTTCCTAAATAAATTTCACGTTGTGACGCTTGTAGTGATTCTTGCAAAATGGAAGGCATGTGTAAGCTACGCTATAAACTTCAAAAAGCAATCCCCAGATTTACTCGCGGAGCCATTTTCACTCTCGCGGCAACCAAGCTCACATAGACGCCTAATGCCATTGTTATTTGGTTTGAAGTGGCCCTCACCCCATCCCGAGCTCACACCGACCTCCACCCAATCTATCCGGCTCTTTAGCAGCTAGGTACACACACACACACACACACACACACACACACACACACACACACAGATAAAATGATATATTAACATCTTCAAAAGGACAAAATGGCCTATGAGACCAATCTTTTACATAATGATGAGTCTGATACCATGTCTGAGTACAAAAAAGAGATACTAGATAGAATCTAGAAGTGTTACTAACTGCATTTGTGTGGGGTATGTATGATCACTCATACAATGGTGAATCTGATACCATGTTTGAGTACAAAAAAAGAGATACTAAATTGAGTATAGAAGGATTACTAGCTAGATTTGTGTGGGGTATATGTGATCACTGATACAATGGGTTCCCAAGAGAGAGATACAATGGGTGATGAATCCATCCTCATCGATACTTTGGATGTCGAGATAGTATGGCTCAAATCCTCTGTTCTAGTCTATCTCGATGTTGTGAATCTCCTCTCCTCAATTGAGGGTGTCCCGATCTCCCTAGCACCACTGTTCGATCAATGAGAGTACCTCGGGTGTGGTTTGAAGATGAACTTTGCAATGGTGGCTTCTCTTCTATCTGTCCAATATCTGGTGTGAAGAAATTGATCATCTTTCTCTAGGATTTTCTCTCTCCAAATCTCCTCAGTAAACTATATCCGTGTTTGTGTAACTCAAGTAGATATAGTCCACGACATCTATGGTCTTGATAGCTCATGACTCTAGAGAAGGGTCCAAAGCCTTCTCTGAATAAAGAGTGGAAGCAACCCCGTATCTTGTAATACACTGTGCATTGACATATATAATGCATCTTTGTCTCTCGATCTGTATGGCATAGGTGGCATATCCTGTTAGGTGCTAGTATCCCTCTCAATCTACCAGTCTCAATCTCAAGCTGGTGTGAAGATGTCTTCGGGGGTGCATCTTTAAGAAACTATTCATGTAACCTGTGTTAAAAGAGTGTAAAAAACCCCCCTTACTTAAATGCTTAAGGTAATAAAATGGCCCCTTTTTCTTCAAAAACTTATGGGTTTTTCTCTAAAATTATTTTAAAAATCCTTTTATCAATATAATCTTGTTAAAATTTTACAATTTTGGCAATTAAAAAACCCATTCATTTGAACTCACATGGTAAGTTACATGTCTAAGATGTGAACCCGCCAAGGGAGATGTCCATATCTGACCAACGGCACACCATAACCCATGAGATAGATGTGTATCCATATAGATGGGTCGAATCACAACCCCATCTCCTGTGAGTTGGGGAAGATGCTCTCTATAGAAAGCCATCTTCATGCCCAACTCCTATGTCAGCTCTAGCCATGTAGTCCAAGTGTCCAACTGGGTGAGCTCCTATTGAATGAGTCTAGTAATCTCCACCTATGTAAGAGACAATGATAGTGCATCAAGGGAGTACTAGAAGGGAGGCAAGCTATCCATTTTGAAGCCATGTATCTGAAACCATGATGAAATTTGTGCATACCATCATGATGTGTCCCCCTATAGAGCTAATTTTTTTGAAGCACTCAAGGGCTAATCTACCATATTTGTCTCTGGTAGTATCCCATAAGCTGTATATAAAGGAGACTAATTTGGTAAGTATCTCTATCTCTATAGGGGGACTGCCAACTCCACTCTAATAATCTTGTGTGGCACGGAGGCCTTGGCTCTAATCAGCCTAGATATCATAGATACCAAGGACCTCTCAATACCTCTCCACATATCCTAACCCAAAGAGGGTCCCCAAACCTGAGCCCCATAGAGAATATCTAAAGCTACCAAGGAATCAACGATCCGATTTCTCTGGTAGTATCCCATAATCTGTATATAAAGGAGACTAATTTGGTAAGCATATCTATCTCTATAGGGGGACTGCCAACTCCACTCTAATAATCTTGTGTGGCACGGAGGCCTTGGCTCTAATCAGCCGAGATATCATAGATACCAAGGGCCTATCAATACCTCTCCACACATCCTAACCCAAAGAGGGTCCCCAAACCTGAGCCCCATAGAGAATATCAAAAGCTACCAAGGTATCAACGATCCAAATCTTTGTTCCATGTTCTTGCAACTAAACCTACAAGCACATACTCTCCAATCCTCCCAAGGCTGCATACGCTCTGGTCAGTCTAGTCTTTGTTGCTCTCCTTAGAGAAAACTTTGTCCCAATGAAGACTACCCAAAGATGAGTGTATGCATCTGTGTACTCCACAATATCCTAACCATAATTGAATGTAGGTGTTGATCTCTTGATCCACTTTGGTGTTGTGCTAAAGACCATAACCTTGGTTTTACCAAGGTTTACAGACAATCCATAATTCTCCGCAAAGCTAGGTAATGCATCCAAATGTCATCGCACAGCCTCCAATGAGTCAAAGATCAACACAATATCATCATCATATAACAAAAATGGAATCCATGTCCCTTACATCTTGGCACCTCTATCACCCTCTATGTCAATGTAATCAAAAACCTCTTCTATATACATACCAAAAAGAGTAGGAGACACTGGAAAACCTTGTTTCACTCCAATAGTGGAGTAAACTAAATTAGATATCCTCTTTGGAGTACATGTCCCACCAATGATTTGTATAGAGCCATGATCCCCCAAATCAACTCACTTGGTACTCCCATCTCCAGTAGTCTACACATCAATTTGGATTTGGCATTCATGTCAAATTCTTTGCAAAAATCCACAAAGCTACAATAAATCCGTCTCTCTGAGTGTGAGAATATGGTCAAGAGCGGAGAAGCCTCTCCTAAAACTAGCATGCATGCTACCTGTATGCCCTCACTCTTTGCCCATCCGCTCAATTGCTATGTGGTTTACCTCTCTTGAGCTCAATGGCTATGTCAATGAATATACCACTCGTATAGTGCACTCTGAAGTCTACTGTGAAGCAAGTTGAATGTTGATTCCTTGTTCTAAATAAGTCACTAATCTCCCTCCATAAATGTCTCCCATTGTTTGATGCCAACCAGCCCACAATAGTACGGGTGTGCGGACAAAGTTGCCATTGGTGTAGAGTCCAAGTGTGGTGATCACACAAGATGATCGCAATTGAGACTCACTCCTAGACACATAATGGACAAACATCAGGCTCACCTCCCAACCACAGAGTCAATATGGGCTCACCCTCGAGCTTGAGAACCTCCAGCCATTGGGCTAGCCTCTACCACAAGAATCAGTGTCCCATACCAACTAGCCCACACTCGTATGGTTGTGTGGACATAGTCACCATCGGTGTCGAGTCCTAGATGTAAAGGGTGGACATCAGGCTCACCTCCCAACCATAGAGCTAATATGGGCTCACCCTTGAGCCAGAGGGCTTGCAACCAGTGGGGGATAACCTCTATCAAGCCGGTATCCCGTACCAATGAGCTCATATGAGTATGGATGTGCGAGAAGAATAAAAAATGAGATTCACTCCTAGACACATAATGGGCGGACATCACAGGCTCACCTCCCAACCATAGATCCAATATGGGCTTACCCTCAAGCTTGAGGGCCTACAGCCAGTGGGCTATAGCCTCTAACACAAGATCCGGTGTCCCATACCAACAAGCCCACAAGAGTACGAGTGTGTGGGAAGGATCACAAATGAGACTCGCTCCTAGACACGTAATGGGAATACATCAAGCTCACCTCCCAACCATAGAGCCAATATGGGATCACCTCGGAGCCTAAGGGCCCGCAGTAAAATAAATAAAAACATGATAGTATTCGATTTAAAAAATAAATTAGGGGATTTTTTTCTTATCGAGTCAGGATTTGGGTACTCATTCTTTTAAATGGATTACAGTGCTCATTCTCTTCTGCGGTACTCTATTTTTTAGGGTTCAGTCAAACTCAAGAAGAGTTCAATGATCAATTCGATAACTTCATTGTCCTTCGTTGCTTCAAGAAACTCTTCAATTGTCAAGTTTACATCAAGAGAGAGAGAGAGTGTCGGGCAAACCAATCAAGGATGGATTAGGCTCGCATGAAGGCTCAATGTCTAACTCTAAGGCCAGATCTTTCATCTCATCATCCATTGCACCAGTGTTGCTCTCTTCTTTGTTAGAATATTAGGCATGTGCTAATGCTATTAGGAGATGGGAATGTGTAGAAATTTTGTCGTTTGCTTGAGTTACATCATTTGTGATTCCATGTGAGTTGGTGGCGTCAAATATTTGATATCCTCAAGGATTGATAGGCACGACTTTCCTCCATGGAGTGAGAGAATATGGGGAACTATAGAAGGAGACCTGCTCCCAATGTGCCAAAAAAATATATGGTTCTTGTGTTTTCCGTAATGGTTTTGAAGAGTCAACTACCCAAAAACTAGATGGCTCTTGTCTCATTGTGGCTCTAGCCCCTTTATACTCAGCATGAAACCAATCAATCTCCAATACAATCTATTTTACCATAAAATATAAGGAGGGTACGAGATAGATGAGGAGCGGGCACACGCTGCAACATTGTCAAGAAGTGCGATGTGCAGGTAAGAAAGCATCGGGCCCCTGACTTTTTATCCCTTCACAGAGGAGTTAAAGTGTTGATATTGATGT